>NC_088121.1:4581565-4906843 GCF_036370855.1 Dromaius novaehollandiae | reverse complement strand
GACAGCATTTCCGTCGCAACTTGCTGCCCACCACAGGGCTTCAGCCCCGACTGTCCCAAAAATGTTTGATTGGTGGGGTTCAAACTAGGTTGGACATGTCATGTGGTTAATGGGAACATGCATGGCTGGGAACTCCAGAACTAGAAGGAAAATGGCATGCTGATGAAGGAGAGCAGGGAGAGGGCAAGTATATCACTACCAGGGTTGTACAGCACTCTTGCATTGACTTTCCCTTATGAATCGGTTGCCAAGGGAGGACTAATATGCTAGTGCATGTGGAGGGCTTTGAAATGGCAATGTACAAGTTGATCCTGACCAAGGTTTGCTCATTAAGATAACTCTTCCTCTCCTTCTCCTCCTGGCTGTTTTGTTTCCTTTTGCAGGGTGAATGTATGAAGGAGGTTTCCTGTAAGCGTGCATCTGTGTGTATGCGTTTCCTGTGTGTCATGTGAATCGCAGCAGAGGTTTTGTTGTGGGATTATTAAGCAAGTTGTGTATCAGGTGTCTTCAGATAAACAAGAGACTCCAGAGGCTTAGCTGCAAAAGAGTAGCACTCTGGAAAGAGCCTCTTTCAGTGCAGCTGGTACCTGTGTCTGTGTCACTTGACCTTCTCATGGGTCTGTCCACCTGCGGTGTTCTTGGGGGAAGGCAAGTGGAATGGTACACGGTGCTGCTTGCATCACCTGGCCCTCCTTGGAGCACCCTGTGAGCCTCTGGTTAACATGTTTGTGATACGTCTGGCCAAGGCTGCATTGCCTGTCCCGTGTCACTGGCATGAATGTGGGTAGCTTGTCTATACTGGCACCCACCCCGGAATGACTGTACATGCCTGTGGCCTGGCACTGCGCAGGGACTGTGATCAGTAAGGCGTTCTGCAATGGTGCCACAGCAGTGCAGGCTTGCTGAGGGGTGCATCTCTCTTCTGACCTGCAGCCTGCGCTCTTAGGAAAGTGCTGTGCCTCAGGCTGGGGGGGCCCCTCTGTGCACCCCATGCCGCTCTGCTCTGCTGTGCCCTGCCGTCCAGCCCTTCCCTGGCCTGCGGCAGAGCTGTGCTGGGCATGTACAAAGCTACTGGGGCCAGCCATCACCCCACCACGGCTTCGCCGGCGGGGGCCCGCGGGGGAGCGGCGCTGCGGACGCCGCGGGCGGGGACGCGGCTGCCCGCCCGGCAGCAGCTCGGCGCGCTCCGCGGGGAGGCGGCGCGGGGAGGCGGCGCAGGTGCCGGCGGGGCGCGGGGGCCGGCGGTGCCGCTCGGCTGCGCGGCGCGGGGAGCGGGCGGTGGCTCGGGAAAGCCTCCCTCCCCTGTCTGTCTCCCCCCACCGCCCGCTCGCTCGCTCGCTCCCTCCCTCCAGCAGGAAGGCAATTAAACAGCAATCCACCCCCTCCCGTAGTTGCACAATTTCCTCCGCTGCCAAACTCCCTTGGCGGCGGAGGCGGATCCCGCCAAGAGCCTGCTCTGCCGTGTGAGAGCCCGGGGCAGGCGAGCCGCGGGGCCGGCGCGCTCCCCCGCGCTTGACAGCTCGACAGCTCGCCCGCCCGCACGGCTGCGGCGCCGGGCTGCGGGGGCCGGGAGCAGCCGTGGCGCCCGGGGGGCTGCGGGGGCCGGGAGCAGCCGGGGGGCTGCGGGGGGTGCCGCAGCCGGGAGCAGCCCTGGCGCCCGGGGAGCTGCGAGGGGCTGCGGGAGCCGGGAGCAGCCGTGGCGCCCGGGGGGCTGCGGGGGCCGGGAGCAGCCCTGACACCCGGGGGGCTGCGGGGGCCGGGAGCAGCCGTGGTGCCCGGGCGGCTGCGGGGGCCGGGAGCAGCCCTGCTGCGGCGGGGCGCGGCTGCAGCGCGGGGAGCCGGAGCAGCCTCGGGGGCGGCGGGGCGGCGGGGGCCTCCGTGGGTCCGCGGCGGCGGAGCGGGCGGGCGGCGGGGCCCGCGCGCGGTCGCAGCTCATCCCTTCCCTCTCCCCAGATCTCCTCCGGGCGCGGCAAGAGGCGGCGGCGGCGGCGCGCAACCCCGGCGCGATGGAAGCGCACATCCCCTCGGCCAGCAACTCTTCCAGCCAGCGGAGGAAGCAGGGCCTTCCCCAGCACAGGGACACCCACTTCCCCGAGAGGTACCGCGGGGGCGGCTCCGCCGGGGGACGGGGAGGTCTGGCTGCGTCTCGCCCCCGCCCCGGGGCGGGGTTTGCTCCGGCCGCGGTGGCATCGCACGGGGTGGGGACGGGGGGACGGGCAGCCCTTCCAGTGTGGGGTCGGTGCCTGCAAGCCTGGAGATGCGTGTGTGCGGGGCTGTAGTGCCCTGAGAGGGGAGGGCGAGGGTTGGGGATTCCCTGGAGGTGCACGGATTTGCCCCAGCAGTGCCTTAATGCCTCCTCAGACATTTGCACCCTCGTGCATTACATGTGTGCAAAAGTGTGGCTTTGCGTGTGCGCCTGCCACATGCTGGGACGTGTGTGCACGCAGGGGGCCCGTCTGGGCTTGCGCACGCGTGCATATCAGATTCAGGTTCACAACTGACTGGCTGGTGGGAACTCAGTTCTGCCTTAAATCTCTAGAGTAGACACTAGGCTCTAACCTGTCCTTTGGTACAGAGTAAATTAAGCTGTTTAAGTTGGTGTTTTGTAGCTCTCCTAGGTAAGAACGAGAGACAATAAATGCCCGGACATGGAATAGAGCAAGAAGGAGTTTTCTTTTTTGAGAAAGAGGGAGGTGAGGCTTCCCCTTTCCACTGACAGGAGCGGTGGAAAGCTGACTTCACTCCCTCCCAGAAAATTCTAGCTCATTTGTCTTGCTTTGTGCCCTAAGCCATTCCCTCTGTGATCAGGAACTTTGCAGGGAAAATAAATTAAAGCTGTATGCATTTCTGGCAAGGATAGCAGAGGATAGAAGCAGAAAGGGGTCTGGCTGTTAGAGGATGTAAAGCCTTTGGGTATCGTGGGACAAGTCATGGGAGGCTCCGGTATCTAGATTTCCCTGGCTTTTGTCTTGGGGTGCATGGCAGGCTGGAGTGCTAATTCTACAGCATGTAGATGTATGTGTTGGGTTTGGAGCTTTCTTTCTTCACTTTATAGCCTTGGAGATCTATCCGTTTTTCCCTCTTTCTGACCAATAGGTGTGCAGAATCCTGGTAAACCTCTTTCCTACAGGGTGTACTTTGGCTAACCCACCTAATAAAATCCAATGCAGCCCATGTGGATTGTAGGCAGACCTGTCAGGAATGCAGAGACAGATGAGTTTTAGTGTAGCCAGTCATCAGGAAAATTTCTCCATCTATGTGTGGCCTGGAGAAGTGCCAGGCCAGCCAGAGGCTTGGCTGCGAAAGCACATACGGAAGGGTGGATGTTGCTTATGAGGAGGTGCTGCGTATGGGAGGGGAAAACTGAAAAGGAATGAGATATGTATCAAATCTAGAGGTACGTGCGGCTCGCTGCCAGACAGGTGTTCTAGTTAATGAAGTTAGGCTAGGCCAGAAAGTGTTAAACCTTTTGGGAAGAGGGTGTTATCTAGCAGTCTGAGCAGGGGCTGGATTTAGGGCTTGTGTTCCTCCCCAGCTGTGGGATGGGGTGAGAAGTTACCAGCTAGCTTAGGGGACAGCGATTGAAGGCCGGGACTTAAGGTTGGAAGAGACCACTACTTTTAAACCTGATTCAGTTCTCTAAGTAGTCCTGCGAACAGTTACATTGATGTGAGTTGGACGGGAGGGGGTGGGATCCAGGCAAGGCAGGCGGTGGGGAGAGAATATGCAGGTACACAATCTATCTTTGATGTTGAGAGAAATGTCTGTGGGACCTTGGGTTAAGCTTGCATGAGTCACTGTGCCTCAGTTTACCTTGCTGCACTGCGACAGTGGTTCTCATTTTGAAAGCAAGTCATGCTCTATGTTTGGGAAGGCCTTTGAACAGCTCAGTTCAAAGAGCAGTATAATGTGGTTTGCTGCATGGAGCGAGGGTATTTGTATCTTCTTGTAAGGATATAAGCAAGACCAGCCCTTGGCTTTGTTGGTGGGAACAAAACAGAGAAGCTGTATTCTTCCCTGTGCTCTGTGGCCTTGTTTCTGTCCAACAGCCTGCAGAGAGTGAAAAAAGGCCTATAGCATGTTTTCAGCCCTGGTTTTGTTCCCCCGCTGGACTGCACATACAGGAACTGCCCTAAATGCCTGGGTAGAGTAATCTCCGAGGAGCTCTGAGACAAACCATGCGAAACATTGCCATGGTGGACCTGGCTGGGCACCTCCTGTGCTTCCTTCTTCCTCTGTGCCAAGACATGGTGGAACAGACTGATTGCTTTTCTGCAGCCATCCCCTACCCAAAAGAGGGTGTGAGAAGGCTGCTTCCCTGCATGGCCTACCTTCTTGGCCAGACTCTCAAGTATGATAATCCTCGGTTAGCAGAGCTGAGGAGTCCTGCTGGGAAACAGGAAGCTACAACTGTGTCCCGTGGTCATGACTTAGTGAGCCTGCTTGACGTTAGTTAGCATGATTGTTATTTCTCCCCAGAGATCTGCAGCCACCTGAATGTCGCTGAGGGTCAGCGTGTATCACTCTGCTCTCGCCCATAAAGGCCTGGTTGGAGCTGTCACATGCAGACTATTTCTTGCTGTTTTGCCAGAGCGCCACAGAGGTCTTTAGGCATGCCATGAGAAGCTATGGCCATGTGTTGCAAAGCAGTAAAGCACTCTTTGGGTTAATTTCTCCCTTCCATTCTCCCTATTGCCATTAGCCTTGGCTGCCATGGTCTTTATCAACAATGTAAATCAAAGCAGCCTTTGTGCATGTTTATTATGAAGGTGTGGAAATTTTAAAAGGTTTAGGTAGGCACTGACAGAGGAGGAGGAAATGAAGAAAGCCGGCTCATGTAAGTAGGCAAAGTGTAGGTAGATTTATGGCACCTCCTTTCCTGGGAGCAGAGGTAATAATGCATGATTGCAGGGGGACGTGAGCTGTTTGGCATGGTGTTAAAATTCCATTTCCGCTTCCTATCGGGAGCTCTGTGGGAATCAGGTCAGCTCTCAAGTGCCGCAGCTTCATAGGCAAGAATAATTAGCCACTCCGTACTCCAGCCATTATGTCTAGCAAAACAAGGGGGAAAAACCCACACTGGTGACACAGGTTTATTTACCAGGGTGGTGCTGCTTCCTAGCAGAGACAGGAGTATGGAGACCTTGCCTGCTAGTGGGAACTGTATATACAATTTTTCAGTTTCTTGGAGTGAAGTGGGTGGGAGATGATTGAATGCTTGGGAAGATAGGTGTGTCCATACTTTTACCAACTAGTTAGCATCTATCTTTGTTGGTCAAATACAGGCCGGTGGGTTTAATGATATTAGTGCAAGGCTGGCTCTGAAGGGGGTGATACGCACGTGTGTGCACACAGACACACTAAATGTGCTTTGTCAGTGACCGGGTCCCAAGGTTCTTTTAGCAGAGTAGTAGGCCCTTCACCTTTCTGCTCCAGCTTCCTCATCTGTCCAAGAGAGTTAGTAGAACTGATATGCCTCACAAAACGTGTTTCTGGCCAGAAGTAGACTTGTGCTACTGGCTTGAGAGTCCATTTGGTTTCATGGTTTCGGTTTCCTAGATCCTTCTCTAGATTGGTTCAGACTTGGATTAGAGAGTGCCAGGACCTAGTGGTTCATTTGAAAAGACTGTTGAGTCCAGTGTTTTAAGAAGACTTGGAAGAGGAGAGGGTACGGCAGTACCACTGTAACAACTCCAGCGTGGAGTGCCGGGTTGTTTGGCACCTCACGTGCTTGGTTTTTCCGCAGTCATGTGGCCAGGCATGATCTTACCCAAGGTGCTCATCCCATGTGTGTGCTGATGAACTCAGTTCTGTTTGTGCTGTAGACCTTGAACTGAACAAGGCTTCTTGTCAAAGCAGGCCTGGTGTATGTGAAGCCCAGGGAAAACCAGCATTCACTCCCCTTTAGGGAAGCATATTTATACTCTGAAAATGGAAGGTATCGCACACGTTCTGTCTCTGGGCACATTCTCTCTCCCGCACTTACCTGCCCTAGCCTCACATCCCTCCCTTTGCTCTAGATGCCGCATCCATCTTTCTCTGTTTTTTTTGCACTGGGCTGCTCCCCAGATCCCAGTTGAGTGAATGTCATGCAGAGCAGCGGTCAAGGAGCTTGATCTGATTTGCCTAATTTGGTTTTAGCTCCAGTTTGGATTCCAAGGGAGAGATTTCCCCTGGCATAAACCAGGCCCTCTATGGGTCCAGACCCAGTCACTGTCCCAGAAGGTCAGTGCAATTACTTACTGATTCTTTGTGCCTGGAAATCCTAAATACCATTTTGAGAAAGCCCTTTCATTTTATTTAGCTTCCCTTCCTGGCACGAACAGTGTCTATGGATGGCGAACCAGCAAGGAGCTGTGTGCTGCTTGCCTATTACCTCAGGTTTAAAGTGTCTCTTCCTATCAAATGCAAAGCGGAAGAAAGCAGGGCTCTCATGCATTCCTTTTTTTCCCTTTTTTCCATCCGTTCTAAATTTATTTCCATGCCTTGCTGGTTTCAATCTTCATTTCCTGACCCTCTCACACATCCCCAGTTGCAGCCTCTGCTCAGAGTCTACCTTTTGAGCTTGGAGCCTGCGTGCTGGGAGAACACTGCTCTGGGCTTGGGAGGATATGACAGGGTTAAAGTGAGAGGCTTGATTTTAACAGTATAATGCGTAACCCCATAATGACTTTAAATATTGATTATTTGAAGGCCATTAGCGCTTATTGTTAAAGAAAAGTCAATACTTTTTAAGCCTTGTGAACCATTTGTCTCCTGTTAAAGGACATATCAAATTTAGCAGCATGCAGTGCAAATCCCCTAATACCCTGCTCACAAGCCTCCAGCTGGCATATTAAAAAAAAAAAAGAGGGGGGGGGGAGGAAGATGCAGTAACGCTCACAGAAGGACTCTCTGCAAGGCAGGGACAGGGCTTATTAGTTGTAATTGCCAAGGGATAGATTCGTTCTCAGAGCATGGGGCTGTAATTCAGCCCTTACTCTGGGAGGTGGAAGAAGAGGATGAAGGTACATTAAAAGGGAGATGAAGGCTGATATCTACCTGAGAAAGTACCCAAGGATTTGTGTTGTGATGCACATCTGTCTAAAAGCATAGTAGACTATGTTATGGTCTCCAGGGCTTTTTGCTCCAGGGTTGCCAGTTAATTTCCAAGCTTGCTTGGAAGTGATTGGCTGTGTCTGTAGCAGGTGAGGGTCTCCCAGCTCCATGTCAGGACTTGATCCAGTCGCACTCCCTCCATCCTGTGCTGGGTTTCCATGCCACGGATGCAGGCAGATGGGCTGGGAGGGAGCAGCGGCAGGTTCCAACAAGTTCCTTACCTGGACAGCGAGGAGACTGGGGTTTGTGGGACGGCAGATAGTGCCTACCCTTCCTGAAAATGCAGGCAGTGTGAATCACTGCTCCTTGGGAGCTGTGCAGGATGACCCAGGGAATATTGTTCTGTCTGCAGGGAGAAGAGTCCCTTGTCCCTCAAATGCTAGTGCAGAGGGGATTGATGAGCATAGCTGCTTTCTTTTCGAGTCACCTGCTGCTGGGGGCTGATGCTGAGCACTAGGGGGATGGCAGGAGAGAAGCAATGATTTCTTCGTATTTGGCCATATGCATCTTCCCTGCTCTGGCTCCAAACTGCAGACTCCACAGATCTTAACAGTGCCAGTCATGGGACGTGCAGCTCATCCCATCTCTCTGGCCTTGCTCAGCAGCTTTGTCCTACACTCATTTTTGGTGGAGAGCTCCAGCATTGCTGGGAGGACAGCTCTGGGGTCTGTGTATGGTCTGGTTTGCATCTTGCCTTGCAGCTGTGTCAGGCTGGCATGATGACAGCATGTATAAATGTGTCTCCCTGAGTTTTCCAAACCTGTGGATGTATCCCCAGCATGGGTTGCATGTTTAACCTGCCATGTATGTGGCAGTGTGATAAGTGATTGCTTTCTCCCACCTTCACCCCTTCCAGAGCTGGGGCATTGCTCATTTGCCAGTCCAAAGTGTGAGCTGATCCCTGGCCTTGAAAGGCAAGGAGGTTGGTTCAGTTGCACAGCTGTGATGAGAGGACAGAGGGAATCAACTGCAGAGTGTTGAGGAGATATGAGTTCCTTAGCGATAAAAGTTAGGCCCTGTAGTGCAACATTAAAGCATAAAAATAGGCTCTGTTTAATACTGTGCTGCCACCAAAGTGATAACATTTTATTTTTCTAGTTCCCAGTCCTGATCACCATCGAACTGTATGCTTCCTGAGCACAGGTTTTCTCTTCCTGGTGAAAATCAAGAGGCTTTCTTTCTTTTTAGTATTTCCTTCTGTGTGCAGCCTGCACCTGGGGGCTTCTGTGCGTTGTTTTCTCCCTTACAGAATCCCCTTTTCTGCTTATAAAAGGCGTGGGGGGGGGGGGGGGCATGGCCACTGCTTGCCTGGCCACGCAATGGTTAAAAGCGACTTGATTTCCTAAATTGCTTCTTACAAAACGAACAGCACGTCTGCCAGGCTCGTCTCCCCATGATTACAGCTAATTACGATCGAACGGACACCTCCTAGCCCCCGTCATGCCGCTTTAATTGTCCGTTATTCATCTGCAGGCTGTCCAGGGTGGCAAAGCACTTGGCAGCCCAGCGACCGAGGCCTCGGCTAATTGTGAGGCCTCGGGGATTAGGGCAGGTGATTACACACTTCATGGTGTAATTACATAAGCATCGCTTGGCTGCTGCCCCGGCTCTGAGCCGAAGGTCACGCGCTGCGTTACCTGAGATTAATTGGAGCTGCCACTGAAGTGCGAGGTGCTGGCGGAGCGGTTATACGATTAGCATTAACATTTCAACAGCGACGGATCGATCTGTGGCTCTCCTCCAGACACAGCGAGCTGTGCAATTAGTTTAGAGGAGAGCTAGGGGAGGAAGGAGGCGAAAAGGAGAGATGGAGACAGTCAGAGGAAGGGGAGAAGGAGAACAGAGACAGACGGGAAGGGGGAGGCAGAGACAGGCAGATGGGCAGGGGTAGGGAGAAGGAGGAATTTCAGCCCATTCTGTGTTGTGGATCAGTGTGTTGGAGTGTTTTGTAGTGGCTGTTGCACAGAATGAAGATAAAATTATTCCAGGAAGATTTAGGGAAAGGGCAGGAATCCTTTCCTTGCAATGATTGTTGAAAACCTGGTGTTGTGTGGAGCTATTTTCCTACCCTTGTCCCGAAATGGTTCTTGTCTGGCTCTTCATGAATCACAGTGGTATTCCATCCCTGGCTGTGTGGGGCGGGAGCATGGATAGTTGGGATTCTCCCACTATCCCACACCCACACACCTTAGACTTATAGGAGTGTGGTTGTATGTATAGTCTGTATCTTGCAAAGTCACAGGCACCTTCTTGCTCCTCCCTCTTTCTTGCCCTCCAGTCTTTCCTGAAGCAGATTTTATAGGGAGACATTGTAAAATGAAAATAAACGGCACAGCACTTGGCTTTGCCTCTAGATGCCCTGGTGAAGGTAATAATGTTGTAAGTGGCTATCAAAAGGAATTAAGAGACATGCAGCCGGAAAGCAGAGATTTGCTTGCAGGCTCCCAGGGCAGATTTGACTAATGGAAGAGACCTTGGCTCCTCTTTCCTTCCTGCATATTATTTTCTTTTTTTCTGCAAGCAAGCTCCACCTGCTTTGCTTCCGGGCATTATCCTCTTGCCCACTCTTCAAACCTGCCTCCTCCAGCTTACATGTCACCTTACATCCACTGTGCCTGTTCTGGTCAGCATCACTGACTCCAGCTCTGGCCCTGTGGCGCTTCCTGCTCTGCTTCATCCCTCTCCCCATCCCTCCTGTATCCCTCTCTGCCTCACAGACCACTTTTCTTCCTGGAATTGAAGATCACCCCTTGCCCCAGCCAGGACAGTGGTTTTTGCAAGGCCTGCTGGTGATGCCTTCAAATCTGCACAGACCCTCTCTCCAGCTCCCAAAATATAACATGCCTTTTCTGTTGGAAGGTAGCGGGAATAAAAACTCAGGCTTTTGGAGGGGAAAGGCAAACACAGGGATCATCAGCATTGTCTTTGCTAGCCCTCAGCAGCCAAAGCCCCTTCAAACAGCCTTCGTGAAAGGCCCCAGAAACAAATATATCAGAACAGGAGGATGGGAGGTAGATGGGATCTTTAGAGTCCAGGCTGCTTTCTTCACCTCCTGTCTCTGCATCTTTTCTTTTTTTCTCTCCCCTCTTTCAAGTCTGGCATATGGATGAACAGGTATCTTTTTGTATCAGAACAGCCTCCTGTATCAAACACTGGTCATCTGTAGAAAGGATGTTCTTGCTGAGCTAGGGCTTTCTGATCCTGTTAATGGAGCCTCCGGATTTTCAACACTGATTTCTTTTCTGATTTCTGCAGGGAGATATCCCACCCACCGCCCCTGCTTTCACCTCAGAATGCACCCCATATTGCTCTGGGGCCCCACTTGAGACCTCCTTTCCTTGGGGTGCCTTCAGCTCTGTGCCAGACACCAGGTGAGTGTGTAAGGAGACGTGCTCACAACCAACCAGGGGGAGTGGGTAGAGAGAAGGTGCTGGCAGTGACAAACTTTCCTTTACCCAAACGGCCTGGCTGCAGGTTTTCTGTTTCCCCATCGCTGTTGTTCTGACTCACCTGTGTTTTGCAGTGGTTAGAGCAGGTTGCCTTGGCTGCCCTTTCTCTTCTGCTGCCCATCAGCCTCCCTGGTCCAATGTTTCAGTGGCAGGCTGCACTGCCTTGGGAGTGGGAGGAACAGATGTGGTTTCGAACAAAAAGGGAGCTCACAACTGCCCTTTGCTGCTCAGTTAGTCCTCTGGAGAGCTGTCCCTAAGTTAGCAGGGAGTGCATGCTGGCACAAATAACCCCGTGTTATTATTCTGTCTGTCCCCAGGTTATGGGTTCCTACAGCCAGCGCAAGCGGAGATGTTTGCACGGCAGCAGGAGATGCTACGAAAGCAAAACCTGGCAAGGTAAAGAATGTGGGGGGGGTCTTTCCTGCCTCTAAGCCTGCCTGGTTTTGGGTTGGAGTTTTCCTTCCATTTTCTAGGAGCAGACAGAGTATTGTAGGATGCTGTGTTGGATGAGCTGTGCACAAGGGACAGAGCAGTGTCCGAGAGTGGAAAAAATATAAGGATGTGGAGACTATACCGTGGTCCTGCAAGCTCTGTTTCAGCATGGGTGGTGGTTGGTGAGTTACTCCCAGAGCCTCCCCAGTGATGTTTCCTCCCTGTCTCTCCCATTTAGATTGGAGATGTCGGCTGAGATCATCCGCCAGAAGGAGCTGGAGAACCTGCACAGGCAAAGGCTACTGGCCAGTGATCCACTGAGCCTGCACCCGGGCTTGCCCCCGGATCACCCAGCCCTGCGCAACGTGCATGACATCCCTGAGGGTCACCCGCTGCGGGAGGAGCTCTCCCGGAGGAACGCCATGCTGGTGCTGCGGCACAACAACACGCCCCTGCTCTCCCTCAACCCCGGCGTCCCCAGCAGCGCCACGCCGCCCAAGGAGCAGCCTCGGCGGGGCAGCCGGAAATCAGCGCACCACCGCGCCGAGCCGCAAGGGCTGAGTGAGGCCAAGGAGCTGGCGGAGCCCCGGGTGCGGGATGGGGCGCCAGACTGTAACGACGAGGAGATGAAGGACTCTGAGAGCGATGCAGACGTGAGCGACGAGAAGCCGGAGAGCCTGAAGGCTGAAAGCAGCAGCTCGGCCACTGAGCTTAAGGAGTGCAAAGAGACAGGCAAAGTCTGTGAGGGGGCCAAGGAGCTGGGTGAAGTGGCTGCTGGCCAAAATGCCCCCTGCAGCTCCTCAAGCGCTGAGTCTCCCAGCCACTTGCTTGGCCCAGGCATCAACAAAAATGAGGTGAAATACATCCCGCCAGCCTCCATCCCACCACCTCAGCCACTGCCCTTTGGGTTCCCTTATACGATGAGCCCATACTTCCATGCAGGTGGGTACATGGGGGGCTGTTGCTGAGTTTCTGGCTGGGGCAGCAATACATTTTGCAGTGTGCTAAAAGTGGGACTCTTCCCACCTGCTGATCTGCGGTGCTGTTGTACGTTGTCTTTCTCTGGGGGGACCGAGCACCTTCTTTTAATTAGTATAAAGGACGCTATTTGAAATGAAGGAAATCAAGAGTCATAAAGAGCGTCAAGCATATGAGAAGGGAGATGCCAATGTGATGGATTAAGGGATTTTAGGATTGCTTGGACCTTCTCTGGATGCTGTGTCTCAAGAGAGATACTGTAAACTATAAGGGGCTTCAGAGAGAGGCAGCAAAAATTATTAATGGCTGCAAGGGACTGCCCTACAAAGTGAAGAGCCAGAAATGTTATATCTGGAAGGGGGGCTTGAAAAGCTGTCAAGTCTGTTGGGCTGTGCTCATGTGATTTCCAAGCAGTGGGGACTGGAGGGGCCAGATTGGACAGAAACACCCTGATATAGCAGGACAGAGGAAAGGCAGAGAGCTTCCCGGGGCAGCCTGGATCTGCCCTGGGCAGGCAGAGGCGGCAGGCTTGCAGTGCAGCTGAGGCTGTTCTGTGAGGAACAGTGCAGGTGGCACTGGGGATGTGCAGGGCAGGAGGGTGGCCGTCTGGTTACTACACACTCTCTTCTCCTTCTTTACGTTGCCATGGTTTGAGGGGAAGGAAGTGAAGAATTAGAGTTGCAGTGTTTTTCTCCCAGCTCAGCGTCACATCTGGGACGTTCCCAGCGTAGCGTGAGATGGCACCTTTGGGAGGGGGTGTCAGAGTTCCCCAGCAGTGCCTTGCATGTCTTGGCTGCCTTGTGCTCTTATCGCTGCTGTGTCTCTCTTCTTTGTGTGTCAGGGAAGCTGGAGGTAGTAGTAACGAGGCTTTGGTGGGGACATTCTGGGGGCAGAGGCTGCGTGCCCTCCAAGAAGCCTCAGCCCAGGCATGGCACGGCTCTGGTCCCTGTCCAGGCTCAGCAGAGGGAGAGGGACTGCTTCCCCTACCTGTGGTGCACTTTGCATGCTACAGGGGCACTGGGAGCTGGACTGGTGCCTGTTGGATGGAGCTGGCAGGCAGGGAGATCATTGCCAGCGGGTCTGTGGTCCACAGTGATGCAGTCGCTTGGGTACGGAGGCGGACACCAAGGATAGGCACAACTGGAGCCAGATGGGAGCAGTGAGCACCGGGAGCGCAAAGTGGGGTTTCACACCCTGAGAGCTGGTCTGCCCAGGGTTCTCCTGCGGGCAGAGCAGGGTGGCAGCCCTAGTCCTCGCCAAGAGCCAAAAACTGCCTAAGCTAATTACATAGCTGAGCAATTCGCAGGAGGTAGGACCTCCTACCATGTGGAGGAGTGAGAAAGGGGGGGCATGGCATGTGGGTCACTGAGGCTGCCTCTTTGCTATGCAAAGAGCTGCTGTGGTTGTGAACACGGCTGCTCATCGCTCATTAGAGCTGCCTTCCAACCAGGAGGGAGGAAGCGATTTTTCTGTGACAGGCAGGTGGCCAACATGATAAATATTCCTGCTGCCTTGGGCTGCTGAGGCTTCCTCGCAGGAGGCTTTCTCGCCCAGCCATTAAAAAGCGAAGCGCAGGGCTCTGTGAAGCGCGATCATCTTGTGTAAGGCTCTGTAGGGAGGCCCAGATTGTAGGTGGGTTTCCTCCCTCCCCCAGCAATGTGTGAGTTACTATAATAGGCTATTTATTATTATCACTTCAAATTTATATCACGATGGTGTCTTGGGGCCTCAGCAAAGATCAGGACTGTGTTTCACTGCCAGGTCCAGGGCACTTCTGATTTGTGGAGCCTGCTCCAGGGCTGTCGATCTTTCTCTGAGGGTTCTTTGGCTTTCAGCTAGCTTCCCGTGTTGTTGCGATCATTAATATTGCTTGTTTGTGGGACAGCACTAAGTTTGGGCCCCGTTATGCTAGGCACTGTACCACTCCCCAGAAAAAGCTCTCAGCTGAAACAGAGGCGTGGGAAGGCAGCGCGTCTTGTTCAGAGCAGCACAGCAGGTTGACAGGGGGGCTGGGAAGAGGGTTCAGCAAGTGAAATACTGAGGGCTGTATTGATCCAAATGCTGCAGGTGTCCTGGGATGTGCTGGGGTAATACGCATCAACCAAAAATGTGTTGCTTTGGCCCTTGGAGAATACAAACTGCCTGAAGACAGACAGAGAACCGCATCCATCTCTCCCCCGGTGCCAAATTATTTCCTTAATTGTTTTTTGTACAAGGGCTGCTCTTCTGGCCTGGATGGTCCTGATGTTGGGCTGTTGCTTGAGGCTGGTATTATAAGGTAACCACCTAAAAAAGGCAGGTAACGTGACAGGCCAAAAGGAAGAGACAGAGGGAGCAGAGGAGAGGAATGACTGGCCGAAAATGACCACTGAATTTCAGGCGGCTCCTCTGGGCTTCCAGCAAGGGAAGGCTCTTCCTTTGGAGTCAGAGAACTGTTTTCTGTGCCCAGTGGGTCGAATATTGATGGGCTGGGTCGATTCCCTGAGCGACCTTCTGGGGATCTGGCGGCTGCTCGATGACCTCATCTCGTCAAGGTTTCAGCAGCTTTGCTTCCCCTCCTCCTCCCGCCGCCCTCCTCCAGCCCTGTCCTTTGGAAAAGGTGAAGGATGGAGTGTGCAGGAGGCTAAAATCCTTCTATTGATCTGTAGTCTGGAGAGCTATTAACGTGAGCCTTTCAGCGCTGCTCCATGACCTGCACTCTCTCTGGTGTGCAGGAAGCAGGGAGTGCGTGCATGGGGAGGGATGGGAGAGGTGTTATAAAGTGGTAGCAAAACTTGATTAAACCCCTAGGTGGGCTGGCATCCCAGTGGGTTTGCATTGTGCTCTTGGCTCCCAGTAGGCATCTAAACTGTCTCATGTGATGCCAGGAGCAAGATCTTGCATGTCTCCATGCAGCAGAGACGACCCCCGTTGTAATGTGTCTGCTTGAACTGCCTGCAGCAGACGTTTCCCTTACTGGGAGAGCCTGAAGGGCTGCTCTCCCAGACCCATTCAGCCGCTGGCTTCTCTTCTGAAGCAGACAGACATCACGAGGAGGGAGAAAAGTTATAAATGGATTGTGGTGTGGGTGGTGAGGGCTTTTACGTGGACACCTGTCTACAAGACACTAGCCTGGGACGATGAATTCTTTTCAGTCCCTACATGCTGGGCCCCATCTGGTGAAATGCTCTGTAATCCATTACCGGTCCCTTGGACCATCATTTATCACAGACTGAGACAGAGGAGGCCTCGCAGGGAATGGATGCTGCCCTTTATCCATCCTCGCAGTCCAGCAGGATCCAGTGACATGCCATTATTATAATAAAAGGTGCATTCCTTATAGCCACTTGGCATCTATTTGTTATCATTCTTCAAACTGCCAGAGCAGTGGTGAGTGGGTGCAGCCGTGCACAGAGATAGAGCAGAAGGTGCGTTGTCTTTCTGAGGAGGGAGGGAAGAAAGGACAAGAGCCCTTCTTCTCTAGGGGCTTCAAAATTGGAAAGGGCCAGTGACTGGACTCTGTGCTGAGGGCTGGCCCTGTACTAGCTGCAAAATCAATACATGTTGAGGCCAGAGGAACCATTTGTGAGCAGCTAGGGTGTCCTCCCCCTGAGCTCTGCCTGGGGGTATTCCTGCGTTGACTCTGACAGACTTCTGGTGGCAGAGCTGAAGTGGGAGCAGAGGGGCAGGAGGGCATGCCTGAACACTGGGCTCCAATATCCCAGTTTCAAGGGTGTTGTGTACACAGAACAGTGACTGAGTTTCTGGAGCTACTAATACTGAGCTCCTCTGCAGTCACAGAGAGATTTGGGGCCTTTCTGTAAAGAACAGAGATGTTTTGCCACTGATTTCAGTAGAAATAGGTTTCCACCCTCTAGCTTTTAACTTCAGTGCTATAGAAATTGCTAATAGGACAGAGCCCAAAGCATTGGTATTTACCTTCCCCCTCCCAAGACTGTTTCTACAAGTCAGTGTCTGTCTTTTCCTGGTATAAATGGGAAGGGAAAACAAACTCTCTGAGATAAATATTTTGGCCATATTATATTTCTGTGTGGGTATGTGGAAAATACTTCTTGTTCCCGTAGAGTGGGCCTGTCTTGGAGATGGCAGGCTTACTGTGTGTGCATCTGTGTACATCCCTTCCTTTCTTCTGGGGGCATGAAAAGGTAAATGAAAGAAACCACAAAAGGAGAAAGACTTGTGTAGGAGAAACAGTTGCTAGCCCAGCTCTGCTGGTGATGTCAGTAATGCTGCAAATGATCCTGCGTTTGGTGTGTTTCCAGAACTGCAAGTGTGTGCACAGGAGAGGGACCATAGGGAAGCCTTACACCTTTCCTCCCATCCATGCCAGTCATGAATGCAGCAGACGGGACTAGCTTTCTGTCCACACTGGTAGGGACCTGGCAAGCATGTGTGACCAATGGTGACGGACCAGCTTTTCTCTGTGCAGACTGAGATAAAGCCTGAGGATGGGTCTAGCTGGCTGGCAGCTGGAGAATTCATTCCCAAGCACTGCGTTGCTGCAGTTCAGTCCTTGGCTTGCTTTTGGAATGAGGAAGTACCTAATTTTAGAGCAGTTGGCTGTTACAGTCAGATCCCCTCAGAGATGCTTACTCTGGCTGCAGATGGAGGTGTCTCGCCCGAACATTGACTGTGTCTGGAATAATTGAGTTCAGTTTCACTTCCTCTATGTACCAGGCTGCAGCCACTCTTCCAAAAAGCAGACAGAGAATTACCTTCCCCCTGCACCTTAAGAAAGAAAAGGCCTCCCCAGAAATGTCAAAAAAAGGCGAAAAAAAAAAGGGCCTCAGCCATTTCAGTGTTTTGTGAATTTTAGCATAAACAACTGGGAGTTTGTCCTATGGAATAGGGAATGCAGTAGGAATAAATGAAGGCTTGTGTCCATCTGTCTGTCTGCGTGGTAGCTGGGGGTGGTGAGAAGAAGGAAAGTGCTTGCTGGCTCTTCAGTGATGTCCTCTGCCTCCACCTATCCTCTCATGCTGACAGTCACCCAGCACACAGGAAAGCCAGTCATTTTCTCTGCAGCTGTTGCCAGGGGCGCAGAAATAGTTGAAGCTCATTCTGGCTGGAAAAAGAAGGGGTATGAGGAGAGCAAGGAGCTGCCTGGCCTCCAGTAGGACATGGGGTGGCAAGGCAGGAGAACAGCGGGCTGCCTGAGGTCAGTGCGTCATGGCCAGATGCCAGAGAGCAGCAAGCAGTGGCTTGCAGGTCTAGTCTTCATGCTGGAGAGGGTCTTGTGCATGCTCTGGAGGAAAGACTGTGATAACAAACTGAGGATACGAAAAGGATGTAGAAGGTCTGGTCTTTGCCCACAGTGAGTGCCCTCAAGGTCCCATGCTGATGGGGGAAGTGCTGGGGAGAGAGAGGCCTGGAAACATGCACCTGTGTTGGGGAGGCCAGCTCTCCACACCTATTCAGCGGGCTCAGGAGAGTGATGGGCAGCTGCAGCCCTACTCCAGAGGGACCAGTAGAGGTAGCAGGCCTCGGAGGGCTCCCGCCTCTCCCCACAGCTCCAGCCAAGCCCTGGGGAGACTCTGGTGCTGGAATCCAGCATTTGTCTGTTTGTACTGGGCCTGTGCATATGAGGAAGGATGTGAAATCATCCTCATTTGCTAGGGGTGTTTTGTAAGCAATGACTGTTTGGCCCTGTTTTGATAGGAGGCTGGTGGTCTTTGTATAATTGCTGCACGGGGAGATGCACATTGACTCTACAAAGAGCAAAATGCAGAGGGGCTCAGGCTACAGGGCTGCTCAAAGCAGGCATTGCTGTTTCCTTCCCTGAGCACAGGGTCGTAGCTGGAAGGGAAGCAATGGTGCAGCTTCAGGAACAGAGAGGAGAGTGAGGCTTGGGACAGGGCAGGAGGGGAAGGAGCAAGCTAGGAGCAGAAACGTAGTGGAAATGATGACATAGTGTCTGACTACTTGTGCAGAATGCTGCTGTTTTAAAAGCATCTTACTGGCATGATAACTTTCTCTGTAAATCCTCTTTTTCCTTTTACATTGGACTGTGTTGGTGGCTTTGCCAACTAGCTAGTGGGTCCTCAGCATGTGACTTAGGTGCAGGCAGAGCCAACAGCACTCATCTTTGGCCTGTTTAGCATTGCCCCAGGGAACTGGGCATTCATGGCTCTCTGGGCTCATGTTCCGCACCATGATTTTCTTGCATCCCACCTTATCTTGTTATTCCTCGCAGAGGTGCTGTCCAGCCTGCTGTGGACCAGTGCAAAGGAGTCACAGCAGGGGGTTATGTTCATGGTGCTGATCAAATCCCTTAGGGCAAAATCTCAGACCTGCAGAACAGATAATTTTGTCACGATAGACCTCTGGGAGAAATATTTCTTCTGGTGAATTGTTGCTTCATGCTCTGAAACATAACAGTTTATATCCCTCATAAACTCTTACTCTACCTAGTATAATCATGGATGTTCACATCCCTGTAAATGTCCTTCTGATCTCTTAGTCTACATGATATCATGTAGCAGTGAGTTCCACAAGTTAATAATGCATCTTTTTTTCCTAAGTGGTACTTTTTGGAAAAAGGTCTCTTCAGTACTCGTCTCTCTGTTTTTCCTTTGCACACTATAGTAGAAAAGAGTTACCTGGCTGGCGTTTCTCAGCGTCATTTCCTATCCTCTGTGGCTCGACTCCAGCTCCTCTCTCAGCTGCAGTCTGATTTTCTCCCCATGCTGTCAGGCACAAGAGACTCAAGGGAGCGGGGGGAATCTCTTCCACCCTTTTGGAACTGCAGCACTTTTCCCAACACGTCTGTCTCTGCTGACAGGGCTGGGACCTGAACCGCTGTTGCGTTTTGGAGAATGACATATTGGTTTGAACTGAGCTGCACTCTCCTCAGAGTGTTGCGGGAGCTGGCCGGGGTCATCCCATCACTCGTCAGATGCTTAGCCGGGAGAGATGCCTGATTCCTGCAGCGGAGCAGAGGGTTGTATATTCTGAGGCAGCGGGTGGGTTGGGGCAGACTGGTCCAATGGAGGTTTGAGGACTGAAAACGAACACTTTGGAAGAGCAAGAAATTCTCCAGCGATTTACACTCCGGCAAAGCAGTGGGCCACCAGGGAGAGGTGCTGGGCCCTGTTATCATTCAGAGCACGTAGCTAGGAGAAGGGTTGGGGGAAAGAAACCCACAGGGCAGTCAAGAGTTTTCCGCTTTGTGGTGCGTGTGGAGAAATACTCCTTCAGGGTTTTTTCTTTTCTCTCCCCTCCCCCCCATCTGTTCTCTGCAGCTGAAGAACATTAAACACATGAAATGCATTAGCTAGGATTTTTCCTTTCCCTACCCCCCTTTCTAAGCTCGGGACCTCCAGGAGGAAGAGGCCTGTGAATTGACCCTGCCCAGTGCTTTAACTGACAGGTCATTAAAGATGAATGTGTGGCTAGAGAAAAATATTCAGATTGCAGGCTAGTTGTTGTCCGTGTGGGATTTTAATGATTTATGTTTCTTTCTTCTCCCCTTCTTCCCACCCCCAACTCTAAACAATCCAGGCACCATGGGAGGTCTGTTTTTGGATGGTGAGGAAAGCCCTGCGCTGGAAGACATCAGCAAATGGACAGTGGAGGACGTGTGTAGCTTTGTGTCCAACTTGTCTGGCTGCACCGAGTACACTCAGGTAAATCTCTAACAGCCTTGAGAACATCATGGGGAAAGGTGGGAGGAATCTCGTAACTGCAAGCACCTCTTCTTTCCTTCCTATCTGTGCCCATCCTAGTCATGCTGTCTGTGCCAGCAGAAGGTATTTCTCAGGTCCCCGCAGGACCTGTAGCTCTCTTGTTTCTAATGGATTGTAAAATAGCCACTTGACTGCCAGTGGAGTCCCCAGAAGGTGTGGTGGACCTTGCGGACAGGTAGCAATAACGGGAGTGCAAGGTGGGAAAGGCTGGGAGTTTGGACAAGGCTGGAGTCCTGAGTTGCAGGGTTGATCATGGTTAGTGGTTCTCTATCACTTTCCTCTCACCTTCCAGCTCGTGTTTTTCGAAGTCGGCCTGTGCCCCACCGTGGAGCTGAACTCCATGGTGGCTTTGTGCGAGCTGCTGTACTGAGGGATGTGCTGTCAAATGGTGCCTTGGAGCAGGGTGGGTGGCTTGCAGCGCTGTCCAGCCTGGCAGAAGGTGCTGTGCTCTCTTGCTGTGCCTAGAGCATTGTGGGGGCAGAGGAGGGCTTTGAGAGAGCATGGCTTCACAAGCATTGAAGTAACCTGCATGCTTATACTTTAGAATGAAGATGACTGTGATTTTTAAGCTCTTCATAGTAGAACTGAGGCATCCATCAGTACTGGAGGGTTTATAAAGCCTGCTCAGTGTGAGGTCATGAGGGTCAATACAGAAAACAGCCCTGTGTTTTTGGCTCCTGCATCTGCTGGAGTCCGTTATAAACGCCCTATTGAGAGACGGCACCAACTGCGAAGGCACACATTCCCGAGCTGTCTGGGACAGAGAAGGGAGGGAGTGAAAGTAGCAGAGAGAGAGGGGCAAAGGGCCAAAGTTGAGGACAGTCCAGCCTTTCAGCAGAGATGCATCCTAGGCGGAGAACAGTTCTCTGAAGGGAAGGAGAGCAGGAGTTGAGCTTTGCAGACATGCCACTTCAGGAGAGGAGCTTTCCTGACTGATAACTAAGGAGTGCAAAGCTGCCCATTTGCATCTGGCTGGATGAAAGCTGATTTCCAAAAACCACCCTCCTCTCGCTCTTTAGCCCTAGCTATGTCTCCCTGTTTTAGTTGGTAGGCATAGTTCAGTTGTGGTTCAAAGCATTAGGCAAGCGTCCTCTCCCAAAACTTATGCCCCCTGGCCAGTTTGAGGAGGGTAAAGCTCAGCATCCCAGCTTCTCCTGGGACCAGCTGTTGGGAAACCAGCATGAATATCTGGCTCTAGGTAAGTGGCTTAGGTTATGCTGATTGTGGTAGTGTGCTGTGGGGAAAGGTGCATGTTTTTACTGTTAAAAGATCTAAAATATCCCAGAGGGGATGGGGAAGCTGGGAGCTGGATTTTGCTTTTAATTATGGAAACTTGGAATTGTCCCACACCTCCCCCTTCTCTCTCAGGTGGTAAGATGATGTGGTTTCAATCCAAAGACTGTCCTTCCTTGCCCCCTAACCATGTTAATCCCATCATGACATGCTTCATTAAGGCCACCTGCAAAACTGGTGCTTCTCTGGAGCAAGCAGCTGTGCATGCATGCATGTGAGAGAGGCAGTACTGAAGAAAGTTAGTGCTTGTGACAAAGATGGGGTATGTGTAACATTCCCCAGGAGGCATGGCAGAGGCTGTGGTTGTGTTTGGGAGAACAGAAAGGCTTGGACCAGGGTGACCGGGTGTGTGCAGGTGCGTGAAAGAGAGAAGGGTTGGTTTCTGGTTATGGAGAGAGGGAGGGACAGGACAAGTGTTTAGAAAAAGGTGATGGATGGATGGGTGTTTGCAAGAGGGAGAAGCAGCAGCTCTGTGCATGTGTTGAGAGAGAAGGGCTCAGGAGTTGCTGTTAGTGAGGCTGATAAGGGGAAAGGCTCAGGAGCGTATGGGTGTGGGCTGCAGTATGCGCTGATGATTATTTATTGGGTAGGCATAAGAGAGTTTATGGCTCTAAAACCAAAGACGTACAGCTGCCCACATTCTGCTCTGTTACCCCCACCTCAGACAACAGGCTATTGCATTGGTGACACTGCAGTTTGTCTGCATTCCCATGTTGAGGAATGAAGTTCAGGAAGTTGCCTGGAAGCTTATGAATGTTGGGACCGGTAGGAAATGTGGAGAAATCTTTAACACAAACACCTTGTCGAAGGATCATCCGTTTACACCTTCCATGCCAGCCCCTAGCTTACTGGAGTGGGGGCTCAGAGAGACAAAGGCTCAGCAATCTTCTCAGTGCATTGCAAACAAAATGTTTTACGATAATGGGAGCTGCTGTAAACAGCCTCCTGCTGTGGCCTTGCATTAGGTAGGGGGTGCATGGCTTAAGGGATGATGCATTTTTATGCACCACGGTTATATGCTTAACAGTTTTTTTTTTTTTTTTTTACTATGTGAAAATAGCAATATGCAAGGGAGACCCAGCTCTGTGGCTCTGAACTGGAGAGCTGTCTGTGTTCTCTTCTCCAAAACCACAGCTGCTGGGGAGGTCTGGCACTAGCCTGCAGGATTCTCCTGCCAGGAAAACCCAGCAAGAGCTTGGTGGTATGCTGCGCATTTAGAAACACATTTCTGACAAATAACAATAAAAAAAACTTTAATGAAAACGAAGTTGCCATTCCTGCTTTCAGCCCCTGACAATATTCAACTTTGTCCCTGAAGTGGATCAAGACCTGTGGGACACCCAAGGGGGATGCTTTTGCTCTGAAGGCTTTTTGTGGAGGGTTTTAGTGTTGAGTGAAAGGAGGCATTTGGCTCCCTGCCATATGGGCTTCATAGGAAGGAAAAGAAATCAGTATATTAAGTTTTGCTAGGTCAAAGAGCAGAAACATGCTGCAGTCATGAGCTGCTTTGCTGGTGGAGTCCAGCAATAAAAAAGGCTTGCAACAGCTCAGCTGCCTTAGCTCTAACAGCCATTGGCACTCTCCAAAGGGATGGCTCTGGGCTAAGGCCTGCTGTTGAAAAAGAAGGCATTACAGTAAATTGGAAACTCCCCTTGCCTTACTGTTTAGTAAAAGCAGTGCTATGAAAAAGCTGCTGCATGGAGAGGCAGAACAGGATCAGGTCCCCCAGGCAGTTCAGTTGGGCAAGCATCCAATGATGTGAGCCATGGTGTAGAAAAAAAACCCAATGGAGTGGAGGTGTGGTTTAGTAAGAAAAAACAGGCATGTGATCGACCTCTCCCAGGTCCCATAACCAAGGGGAACCTGCTAGATAAATTGCTGAATGATGGCAGTTTATTCTTGAAGTATGGAGCCTGTATCTCCCAAATAAACACCCAGGGGAGACTGGTATAAGTATGGCCCTGCTTGCTATATGAAGAATGGAGCAACAAGACCATGTATCCAGCCCTTAACCTTTGTAATACAGCACATATTAGGTGGAAAGCTCCTGCATGCCTGCATGACCCTGCCATTAGAGGTAGACGGAGGCAAAGCATTTTTTTCCCCTTCTCCCTTAGGAATGTGTTAAAATGGTTTAGTTTTGCATGGCTGGATGTATTAGAATATGTGTTCATATGCAATTGCCATTTTATAGACTATACTAGCCCTGCTGTCACTTCTATGATATATGTATGCACAGCACATGATTCTGCTTCACGCAACTAACAGGGAAAGGGATAAGATATCTGCTGTATTGTTATTGGAAACTGGCCACAAAGCCAGTGCAGCTGACTCAGTAGGATCATGCCGTGTTCAATGGTACCTCTTGGCTAGCTCAACCAACTTCGTGGGACTGCACTCCTTAGTCCGTGCTGCTAGATGTGTTGGGGAAAAGGGCCTACTGCTAAAGCAGGCTGGTGAGGGCTAGTCCCTGCTGATCCCAGTTGGGGGTCTGGACATCAGGTGTGGCTGGCATCCAGCATAATCTATTGCATTCTCTAGGCTGCTCATGTGTTCTAGGAATGGTTGCAACATGCAGTGGGCAAAGGATCAAAAAAGAGCAAAACTCAGCTTTGTATGTGAATCCATCTAACCTGTAGAATGTGATCCACAGAGCTGCTTATGTATTTTGCCTGGAAACTGTTTCAATTGCATTTACTTTACTGAAAACTTAATATAACTTTTCGCAAAGAGCCACCCAATATGAGCGGGCTAAGATTTATCAAAATTTAGATTCTTATCTTTTTGTCTGTCTTCTCCCTTTTTTAGAGTTGGGATTGGGCTCCAGGCACATCAGTCTTCTTTCTCAAACCCAGTATCATATTCTGGCAGCTGAGTTTATTCATAATGTACTTAGGTCAGCTTGTGTAGGTTGCTGAACTTGGTGACCCCTCCCCCAACTCCAACATAAAAAAAAAAAGAAAAAGAAAAAAAAAAGAAAAAAAAGAAGGTTATTGCTGTATTTGACCTGGACCAACCAGCCCTAATTCACATTCTCACATGTGTCTCCTTTTATGTGTTGGCTCCTAACTATGGATACAGGATGGTACATACCTCTACTGTATGAATATAATTGGGCCTCCATCACTGAGGAGCTTAGGGCAGTGTGTTTAGTTACCTTTTCTAATGTATCTCACTGGCATTTCTAAGTGGGGCCTGTGTTCTGGTTTCTTGCAGGTATTCCGAGAGCAGGCTATTGATGGTGAGACCCTGCCCCTCCTAACAGAAGAGCACTTACTGAACAATATGGGGCTGAAACTGGGACCAGCACTGAAGATAAGGTCACAGGTAGGACAACTTTTCTGTGTAGTAGCAATTGGCATGCTTTAAAGCTGTCCCTAGCTGGAATAGCTCTGTCAAGAGAACTGGTTTATTGAATATAATTTCCCAAGCAATAACTGTTATTATTATTTTTTTTAATTCTGGTTTCAAGAAAGCTTGCCCATACTTCTGTTCTCCAAACTGCTCCATGTCCTCATCTGAAGGCAGTCATATAACTCTTTCAGAGGGCAAAAAAAAAAAAGACACTATCCTCTGCCTGGGGTGCAGGAGCAGATAGTGCAGGTCAAGGGGCAGAGGAAATAACAGGGATGCAATAGGAACCTCCTAAAATGTACCAGCTTCTCCTAGAATAGAAACTTTAGGCAGTTCCCATGAATACAGGCTAGGAAGGAAGAATGAAGAAACAAGGCAAGGCTCTCAAAACAGCTGCGAACAGTCATCCCAGAGTACTTAAAGAGGCAGATAAAGCCATTTCTGGAACCAGATGTCTTTTTTCTAGACTGGATTTATGTCCCTTTGCCACTCATTTTCCTTGTCCTAGGTGGTTCTTGGCAGATCTCCTTTTGAGCTAGGCATAAAGCACAAATGGCATTTAACACTTCTGAGCACCATCTGTTGATTACTTTCCCTCCACAGTGAGTAATGGACCAGCTCTTCCCTTTCTCCACTGTGCTACTGATAGATTTCTGTAATGTTTTTATCTCGCTAGTCTTTTCTTACCGGTCTTGCTGATGGCCCTCCTGCCCCAAAACTGCTTGTGTTAGTTATTTGTATTTGCATTTGTATTTTGATACAATTTCTACTTCCAGTGTAGTTACCTCTGATGATTTAGCCAAGTTCTCTCTTTTAGAAGATTGTATTTCCTCCTCAATAGACTGGTTTGTGGTGGTGCCCATAGTAACATTTCTGTGAAGAAATGCCATTCCTCCTCAAACCCCCCCCCCCCCCCCCCCCAAATTACTTGGCTTTGGCTCCCAGTTCTCTGAATGTGGAGGTCTGCTTTCTTAAAATTCCTTTGGTGTTCTCCCACCTTCCCCAACAGAATCGTGGTCATTGTGACTTCTACTCCCTCTTAGTTGGACTCAAATCTAGAAAAGCATCTCTACTAGCTTTTTTTTTTTGCGTCTTCATTTAATGAATCAGAAAATAGCTTCTGACACATGTCAAGAACAGACTGTTTCTTTGTATTCCCTAGGGGATTATGTCATGCAAAGAATTATGACAGTAATGTGTTTGCACATACATGCATTGCACATATAGTCACTATTCTGGCTTAGTTTCTCTAACCTACAACCCATACATTTGTTATATTATGTTAAAACAATAAGAGCAACTTTATTACTTTCCCTACAGCCCTCACTGTTTATGAGGGGGCTAATAAAAAGGTTCTGTGGGCAATTGTTCCCTGTGGGTTAATTCAGTAGGAAATAAAGCTCTTATGTTTCTTAAAAACAGAGAACTCTAAATAGCTCACAGACATTCTTAGATCAGATTTGGTGGTGGTGGTGGTGGTGGGGAATATAAGATATGAGCTGAAACAAGAAAAACTCTGCTTCAATTTAATCAATAGTGTTAAAAGTTCTATAAGGCAGAGTGGGGGGGGGGGGGCACAGCCACGCACTGATGTTGCTAACTGAATAATGCCCCAGTTGTCTGGCTTGAACACAAGACTGTGTTTTTGTTTAAGCTTAAATGTGAAACAGCTGTGTAGGTGCTGGAACATTGTGAGGCCTTTGGCCCTCACTGGGAGGTGAGAACTGCTTCAGGAGAGTTTTCTTCGGTACTGGAAGAAGGGAGAGGCTGCAAGCTTATAGTTTCCTGTGCAGTTAACAGCAGCCACCCTGTAGCCAGCTTTCCCCTCCCCCCTGCCCTTCCTATTAGAGTAGTTCCTGCTCTTCAAAAGTGGGCATCTGCACTGTGCTGCACACAGCTCATGGGTTGCTTTCAGGCTGGGTTAGCAGAAAAAGAGCAGAAGAATGCTAAGCAAGAGGAAGGAATCTTCCCTGTCTTCTCCAGTAAGGCACAAAGCGTTTAGGTAACGGTTTGGGAAGGGCAGCTCTTCATTCAAATGATACGACCTAGCCCTTCTCCCTCCAGTTCACTTAGCAGTACAAAACATGGAATGCTGCAGGGATTTGCAGCTTATGTGGGGTCCTGAAGACCGTTTGTGTGCATTTGCATCCCTTATTGCCCCTTGCATTTATTTTCTCTCTCTCTCTCTTTTTTTTTTTTTTTATATCTATATATAGGTTGCCAAGAGGGTGGGCAGAGTTCTGTACATGGCAGGCTTCCCCATGGCTTTCCCACTGCAACCTCCTGGCTTGCGGCCACCAGAGCGGGACCTGCCCTCAGCTGATCTCCGGCCATCCTCCACGGGAAGCGTGGCCTCCCCTTTCAGCACTGGCCTCCCCTCAGCCAGCCGCATCTCACCAAAGCAGGAAAACGGAAACTCCTCCATCATTGCTGGGATCAACGACACCACAAAACCTCCATCTTAACTGCAGGACAGCTCTTAACTGCTTCTGGAACTGATATTCAGTTGAACAAACTGAAGGTAATGCATTTTGAGAGACCAGGAGAGCCTCCCTCAGCAGTGTGAGACATAGGAGTGAGGAAGGGAGGTTTTCAGTTTTTTGGGTGCATTTGTTTCTTGTTAAAAAAAAAAAAGAAAGAAGTTTTAAACTATAAAAAGGGAAGGAAGGAAGAAAAGAAAACTATCCAAAGATGTATTGAGAGAACGCAAGTGAAGAGAAAGTAAGAAAATTATTCTTGGAGGATGATGGCAGCACTCTCATTCCCTTCCACACCTCTCACCAGTCTGAAGCGGAGAGCTGCAGCCAGGGAACGAATACTCTTCTTTGCCTTCAAAGGAACATGGCTTTCAAGAACCTCTGGGTGTGAAACCAAACTGGAAGGGAAGGGAAAAGGACACTGCTCCTCCCAGTGATACTCAGCACCCCTGAGCAAAAAAACCCCCCAAAAACAAACAAAACAAAAAGAAAACCATGAAAAATGCAACCAACAGCCCCTTCCTTCCCCAATATCTCCTCCTCCCTGGAAACTGTACTCAGTTCCTCATTCAGGTGTCTATGCATCTCTAGCAACTTTAAAAATAATACCAAAGACATTAAAAAAAAAAAAAAAAAAAAAAGGCAAGTTCCGGTCCATGTTTACTTAAGTGTGGATGGTACGGCACAGGCGGCTCAGTGCTGTCTCACGGGCTGGGGGCTGCCCTCTCCCCTGGCATGTTTGTCCCTTTCAGCGCACACAGAGAATGGACTGCCTATGCTCCAACCCTGCAGAGGATTTTTTTTGGTTAGATAAATTGTTTTAAGGAAGAAAAATGAAGAGTGTGTGCTTGGGTGGGATGAAGGGTCACAGGTCTCCAGTGTGGCCCCCTTTCTCCTGCACGTGTACAACGGACTTGTTTATACAGTTGGGGTTTTTTTGTTTGTACGGTTGTTTTTGTTCTTTTTAAAGCCTTGTTACAGAGGTGGATGTACTTGCACATTCTGGCCTGCTGTGGACCACAAGATAGATACCTGTGTGTGCCCGGGGAGGGCAGGGGGAATTCAGGCTATAAACAATGGGTAGAGTTTTTACTACTGTGAATGAGATGGTAACTCCTGGGGGTGACCTCCTGTGACTTGTACAGTTGTGAGCAACAATCACATGTGGTACTTTTTTCTCTCTTTCTCTCGCTCTCCCCGCCTTCTCTTTTTTTTTGTTTAAACATTGCACGTGCTACCGTTTTTTTCTTCCTTACAAGATAGCTTGGTGGTACATTAGCTTCTTTATATTGTAAAAAAAAAAAAAAAAAAGAAAAAAAAAGTCCTTATCCATCACATCACAATAAAATGCTTTCCAGCAATCAGTTTAAATAAAAAAGAAAAACACTTAATTTACAAATGTTACCTAGCTTCCTGAGCCCTTGCATATGGTCTACCCTAAAAGTCTCCTTTCTTTCACAGTGTGTACACTTGGACCATATGCCTTACCATTGATGTTGGTACTCTTGGTGCGTTGGAGCTGCTACATTTCCAGCCTAAAAGCCCATCTAAGGTTTGGTTCACAGTTGCCAAATGGCAGAAAGCACCTTGCTCAGTTAAGTGAGAGAAAGGAGACAAAGCAACTTCTTTCTTTCTTTTTTGGAAGAAAAGATAAGTTTAAACTTTCTTTCTTGGAGCAAGGGCCTTACAATTCTCATTTTTGCAATCATATCCCAGGTTCTCAAATACGTAAATTGCCTGAAGACAGGCTTGGTTACCTGCAGTAGGCAACCTCAGTCCTGTGCATTTCCAATTCCCCTAATGAAGCAGCAGGAGCTTTGGCCTCTGAGAATAGCCTATAAATAATAATAATAATAATAGTAAGAAAAGACTTACTTTTTTCTAAGGTTTCTTCCTTCCCCGTATGGGACAAAGGGTAAAGGGTATCTCGGTGCATGTTTGCGAGGGCATGCCTAGTAATTATTGTAACTGCAGTTCAAAAGCCCTGAATGAAACAAACACCCCACAACACTGTACCGTAGCAGTAATTACCTGTGCAGTAATGATGTCTGGGAGCAGGAAAGGAGCAGCACTCAGTCTAGGACAGGAGGAGCATAACTATCTCTGAGTTGTTATCACTTACACATGTGGATGAGAGGGAGAATGTTAGCCAGGCTACAGCACATTTGGGTTTCCTGGGGGTCTTTTTTATCTGCAATAACGCATGTTTCTGAGCTATGGTTCTTCTGACTTCATGAGAATGCAACTTCAAAAAAAAGAAAAAAAAAAAGTTGTGCTTTTTAATGTTTTTAAAAAAGCGTCTTGTACCCTTGCAGTGTGCAGGAGTAAGAATGCCTGGAGGGAAACATGCAGGCAGTGCAGAAGGCAGAGATGAACAAGTCTGTGCAGGTAGCTTGGCCACCCCTAGCGCTGCCACATAGCTAGTGACCTCACTGAATGGTGACAGAGAAGAACAAAGATCCTGTTTAGTTCTGCCCCTCCATAAGCTTTTCCAAAAAATCTGCATTAACAAAGAACGATGCCCTTGCAATGCACAGTTAATTCTAAAGCTTGAGTCTGTCAGATATGCCCTAAGACTACTTACCTTTGCCTACCTCTTTCAGCAAATCCCCTCCATTTCCAGTTTATTTTCCAAACCAGTCTGCTTCCTAGCTGCCAGTACTGCAAACTAACAGTAGTCTTAAGAGCTAAGTTGTTTATATCTTGCCAGCAGATCAAAAATTGCCTTTATCCAGCCATGAGCCACACAATATCCTTCCACAAGCACAACTGCTACAGAAGACACATGAGGAACTGCAGGCTTCATCAAGAAGCTGCCTAAGCGATGTGGTTGTGTTTGAGGTAATAGCGAAGGCTGAGGTGCCCAAGACAGCCCGCATTCAGGGCTACTGTTCTGCAGCGCTTATGGTACGAAGCTGCGTTTACCACCAGCATTGGCAGCTAGGCATGGCCCCGGAAAGGGGTGAGATTTTAATGCCACAATGGATAACAGTAGGTCTGTTAAAAAACTCAGGCTCAAACTGGTCATCCCTTGATTTGCTAAGCGAATATATCCTGGGCAAATCCAGTAGACATCACAAAATGAAAGTGTATTACCAACATTATTAGGCTTTTCTTACTCCTACTCCCTGGACACATGCCCCATGCCCCTCCAATATCCCAGGGCACTTAAAATTAACTTTCTTCAGCATACTTACAGACCGCACGTGTGACTGAACTGACTGAG
This sequence comes from Dromaius novaehollandiae, assembly GCF_036370855.1. Lineage (NCBI taxonomy): Eukaryota > Metazoa > Chordata > Aves > Casuariiformes > Dromaiidae > Dromaius > Dromaius novaehollandiae. The sequence goes on along the minus strand of NC_088121.1, from coordinate 4,876,851 downwards.
CTGCCTCTGATGTCAATGATAAAGGCTTCCATTTGCATGGAAGCTACAAAGCTCTGAACTCTCTAGGCAATCACTGAGCACTTCCTGGCAAAAGGGAGGGATTGACAGATGTGCATGGCAGCACAGCCCGCAAGGTGGGCCCAAGGGGAAAGTATGGGGCCACATGGTTGGTTGGCTTAACAGACAGGAGGGCCCTTAGCTAAATAACCTGTCCTTCCCCTTGGTCAGTTCCCTTATGCTCCCAGCAGGAACTGAAACTGAACCCTATTTTATTTAAAGCAGTGGATTTTAATGAGGACTTTTTATTACCTTCACTGAGCAGTTTTTACTGGCCTTGATGTGACCACAGATTTTACTGTTACCAAAATCATAGCTGTTGGAAAAAAACAAGTTGCAAGTCCAAGTAGCTTCTTTGCCATGTCATTAAGAAAGTCCTTGGAGGCACCTAGGCCCCCCCCCCCCCCCCCCCCAGCTGTCCCCAGCTCCTACCACCTCCTTGAGAAACAGCTCCAGGTGCTGAAAGCTGGGTAAGCCAGAAGGCAGCAATTCTGTAAAGGATATGCTTAGAGGGGTGGCTGTGAAGGCTCTCAGTCATCATCAGAGAAAGCTAAGTCCTCTACAATGTCCTCTTCTCCTTGGGCTAGCTGTTCGAGGTCAGCTCGTGACATCCCACAGGTGTAGTTTCTCTGCTTCTGTGACCCTTGGGGAATCCGTGAAGCCTCTCTGGCTTCCTCTGTGGGTGCAAAGAGTGAGAGGTGTAAATCCTGCTTTACTGGGAGAGAGTGAGTGAGGCAGGTGCAGGCAACTCTGCTAATTAATCCCAGACACTCATTAACTTATCAGTACTGCTGCAGCTCCCAGATAGCAGTAGGAGAGCGCTGCAGGGTGCTCAGCACAGCACTGACTCCGAAGTACTTGGGGAGATGGGAGTAGAAAGCTAACTAACTGTTGTGCCTGAGACAAAAATGAGAAATAGGAAAAAACTGCAGGGACAAGGTAGGCAGGGTCTCCAAACCTGCAGCCCTAACAGCTCAGGTCAGTCTGCCTCACCAGAGATGTCAGGCTGGGTATTAGGATATGACAGAAAATGGCTGTCATAGGTAACCACAAGACTCCAACTGCAAAATGAGCCACAAGCCCCCCCCCCCCCCCCCCCAAGCTTTGAAATGGCATTTTAATAGTGGAGAGCACAAGGGAGAACTGGTTTCTAGGGGCCATGCAGGACTGTACATGTCCCCACTGCCAGTGCCCCTCCCTCTCATTCCAGAAGTGTGACTTGAGCTTCTGTCACCTTGCTTCCAGGAAGCCCTACAGAGCCTCTTGCTTAGGCTCAGCTAGAGAATCATCAGCTCAGCACCAATGCCTGCCTCCTGTCCTGCACCCACGGCCTCTCACAGGTTTGGAGACACGGGCGAGCAGGAGCAATGGCTGTGGAACATGGCTACCTTTTCTCCTCTCCAAAGCATTCCCTGGATTGGCTGCCAGGCTCCGCCAGTTCAGCCCACTTGCCAGCAAGGACAAAAAGCCAGCTCTGGCTGCCCAGACTAGGCTGGATGCTCAGGACAATTCAGACCTTTCAACACCCTGCTGGTAACACCAAAGCACCAGGACCACAGAACTGCCTCTTCAGGGTACTGAGAGCAGGGGCAATGTTTTCCTCGCTCTTCACTAATGTTTAACCTATTTGTGCCTGGAGTCCAGATCTACCTGTAGCAACAGCCAAAGGTATGAAACACTACTGGGCTGGAGAAACACAAATGAGCTCTTTGTTTCAGGTCAGAAAAGCACAAACCTTTGTCTCAGGAGGTTTAAGTTTAAAGTACTGGGCTGGTAAGAGCACACGGCTAGTGCAGAGCTGCAGTTGGGTATCACGCAGCTCCTGAGAGTCTGGCCTGCGGGAGGGTGGGAAGCCAGGGACCTAAGCTTTTCACTATTCCATTGCCAGACCAGGCTGTGTACATGTATGTTTTGGTAAAAAACAACAGGGATGCATAGCGCATAGAGCTTAAGACTTGGGAGGGGAGGATTTGCCTGTCTGCCCTGCCTGACTGATGGCTGAAAAAGTGCCATAGGACAGGAGCATCCTGCCCTGAACATCACTCCTGCTACAGATACGTATCCAGGCACCAAGAGACTCCACTGGCATTACTCCATGTTCCCACAGCCCAGAGGGAAGGAAGCTGCCATTATGGGGGAAGGAGGGGAAGGACAGAGTTCCCACTCTCTCAGACACCAAAGAAGAGTGCTTTTCCTTCAGCTTGTCTGAGTACTCCAATAGGCAGCGGGGGGGAAAAGCTCCCTCCTTATCCTTTACAGCATTGTCAGAACATGCATCAAATACTCAGCTATTCTGGGCACTGAGGCTTGGATGTGTATGCCAAGCCACAGCCATCTGCCATGCTAAATCAGTCGGGTTTTGCTCTCACTTGGACTCCTTCCCTCTTCCTGCTCTTCCTACTCCCCAAACTAATCAAGAAAGCCTGCACACAGGCGCTTGTGTGGCTATTCCCCACAACCACATATCACACCCGATGGCATGCAGACGAGAGGAGGCTTGGCCCTCTAATACACAGGCCTAAGCGAGTGGCAAAAAAGAAAAAAAAAAAAAAAAAAAAGGCAAAAAGAACACCCCCAGAGCCAAGGCTCCTGGCAGGCCCAGCTTCCCTCTGCTAAGTTAGCAGCAGAGTGACTTGGCAGGCACAGGCAGAACTGAGCTGAACATGGTTACTTGCACCCTGCTGGGGCGCTGAGCAGGCTCTCTGGCTGGCTGTGGCTCTGTGTGACGGACAGAAGGGGAAGATATTCGTGCCTCAGCTGCAACAAAGCCTGGTTTGGCTTCTATCAAGGCCCTGGTGACACAGCTGGCAGCTGGGGAGGTTCTCAGTAGCTTTTTAGACAGCTGTTCTCCTTGCTTGCTAGGAACATGCCTGAGCTGGTGGCCTCTCCTGCTGACACCCACTACCCTTACTAATTCTGTCTCTGGGCAGCAGCTACTAACTTGCAAAAGTGATCAAGATCAACAAAGAGTGAAGCCAGTGGTTCTAGCAGGGCCTGTATACCTCCTGGAAAATACCACTAACTGTTTCAGTGCAGAAACACTGGATGAATGCAGGACTTGGACAAGCTCTCCTACCAGTCCTGTCCTGGGAGGGGCTACTGAGAAGCAGCAACTAAGGGGTTACACCTTTGCAGCACCCCATACCCTGAGCACAGCTCAGAAAAAAAGTGAAGTGTCCCCCCGCCCCATGCATGTGTAACCTGTGCAGTGCCTTAAAGCAAGGTTTCTGTACGCCGTTGGGGTGGGCTGTATGTACTTCAAGAGTTTGTTTGAGCCTCTCTGTAGGAGGCCTCTGAGAAGAGATGAAAGAGACTCCTGGCTTGTTAGAGCAAGGGCTGCAAGGACCTTAACCCTTTCGCGCTCTCCTCTATACTATAAACTCAGAACTGCAAGGTCTCCCTGTCCAGGGTATGCACATGTGTAAAAATCCTTCCTTACACACCCTGCCGCTCAGAATGGCAAGCAGGGAAAGAGGAGACAGTTCCTTTGTAGGGAAGCCTTCAAACTGCAAAGGAGCCTTTGGCAACCAATAATGCCCTTCCCCTTTGCCCAGCTGCACTACTTACCATCGCTGTCTTCTTCCAATTCTTCTTCGTCCTCCTCAATTTCATACTCTCCCTCCTCTTCATCATCGTCGTCCTCACCATAATCCTCCTTGCTGCTTGCTTCTGAACTGTCATCTGGACTCTCCTTTGCTCCTGATGCCTGCTTGGCCTTGGCTTTACCTGTAATTATTTTTACTATATAAATGGAATTATAAAGAGCAGCACTTAAGCATGCATGCAGGCAGTGTACACAAAGGGCAAAGTACCACCATCCTGACATTCATCCTCAGGACTACAGTCCTACACACACTAAAGGGGAAATTCAGCAGACAGTTTTTCCTGCCAGGTTTCCCCAGAAGCCATGTCCCCCTGCACTGGAGATGCCCAGCTACAGGCCCAGAGCAGGATACTATTTCAGAAGCATTTGCTAGAGGCCAGGAAGGCCAGAAGGCAAACAGAGATAGAAAAAGAAAGCTAGGAGAAGAAGAGCAAGAGCACAGCACAGTGAGCAAAAATAAGGCTACTGAACAGACATGAATGAGGGGTAGGAATAAGTCATGAAGCTGAGAGCAGAGAAGGTCCATTTCTACTGAGAAATAGTGCCTGTGTATACTTGCCTCTCAGTGATTATATGCAGCTGCACTGGGCAGACCCTCTGGTTCAGGGCATCCCTCTAAAACCTTTTTTTCCCGGTATTAGTCACAACAGGTCTAGAAACAACATCACTGCAAACTCTTCGGCAGATGGCTAGCCAGGGCCTTCAAGCAAGGCTGGGAGGAAGTGTGAAGAACCTCTGGATGCTTGGCCTGTGGGAAAAGCATCTGCCTCTGAGCTGCTGGAACTAGACTCCTTTTACTAACACTGACTTCACATCAGTGGAGGAGTGCTTCTCCCTCTTCCTGAGGGTGCAAGTCACCATGCATTTAAATGACAGAATACAAATTCTGTATAGAGGAGGTAGAAGAACCAGCATCCTCTTGCCTCCTTCCAGCCATCACCCCCGAGCTAAGCCCAGCTCATTGCTGCAGGTTGCCTGTCCCTGCTCACAACGCTGCTGAAGAAGTCACTTATTCGCACTTCCAGACCCTCTGCCTCGAAATTGGCTATACATCTTTCTCACATTGCGATCCTTGGGCCCCACGATGGCATCTATTTTTTGCCCCATCCTCCCTCCTCAGCAGCTGATCTATGCTAGTCACTGAACTGGATAGAAAGCCATTAATAAGGTGGTTGCTAGTGCTCTCAGCTCCCCGTCATCACCCTGCTCTCCTTTCACCAACCTGTCAGCTCTGCCAGCATACAGCTTCTGTGCAATTGCCCCCCCAGGGACTGGAAGCTACATCTCGATGGAGTTCTCACGTGTGCCTGCAGTCATGCAGAGAGCACCCCCTCCCCAGGAGACGGATTGCAGTGCTATTCACTGCACAAGATCATATTGATGGGCACCTGAGCAGCCTCTTGCTGCTGAGGCAACAACTCAGGGGGGCGTGCTCCCATCCATCAAGCAGTACTAGCAAAAGCACTGTCAGCACCAGCTCCTCTGAGAGTACAGCTGTGGGTGGGAACTGGATATGAGGCCTTTGGGTCATTCCCACATGTTATGACACAGGCAGCAGCCACTAAGAGGAATGTACTATGCTTCTCCGACCTCCTGCCCTCCTCTCCTAATCTCAACCCCTGCCTCCCTTTCCATCAGCGTACACAGGCACACACACCCCAACGCAATCTCCTGCAGAACTCAAGCTTGCCATCTTCTGAGGCAGAAGTATCAACAGGACTCCAACTTTTCAATGAGGTTTTACAGATACAAACTAGCTCTTCAAAAAGAAAGTTACAAATGTTTACCTCCTCACCAACAGCTGAATCCCTTTGCTGCAGCTGGAACCACCATCATCAGTGGCAGGCTCCCAAGGTGACACCCCATAACCTGGAATTCACTGGGTGTCTCAGGCCTATCAGGCACCAAGATGACCAAGCACTGGCAGAGCAGTGAACTCAGCCTGCCACCTCCTGGGAAGCAGGCAACCCTCTTTCTAGAGATGGGTAAGCTGAAATATAAAGTAGCTCACCATTCCCATGGCTACTGTGCCACTTCTGCTGCAGAGCTTGGAGTGCCATCAACTCTCTGCTCAGCTCTCATCATTACACTTGGCTGGTGCAGGGGAAAGAGGCAGAGGAGCATTTGTATGGCCTGCACTCATTCCCACAACAGCATGGACAACTCTAGCAGAGCAAAGCTGCGACAGAAGGGAGAGCAGGGATGCATGAGCTGGAGAATGAAAATGCTCTGCTGCAGCCCACCTGGCAGGACTCACCCCATTCAGAGAGCAGGCTCCAAGCTGCTGTGCCATGCCTCCCAGGAACATGCTCTCTGGTCTCCTGGACAAAGGCAGCAGCCTCAGCTTTGCTCTTCTCCCTCTGTATCAGAATTGGGCAAAGCAAGGCAGACTAAGACCCATGATAAACCCCTTATTGCCAAGGCGACAGGCAATCTGGGGATGCTTTCCTAAAGGCAGCCAAGCTTTTGGGCACAGCAGCATCGTGTCCCAAAGCCACCTCTTCTTTCAGTTTACAGCAGTAGGGCTTCCTCATGGGGGACTCTGAACATCCCAGTGGTGCCCAACAAAAGCCAGCTACCTGAGCCCCGCAGGTGCCTCAGACAATCCCTGACCAACATTATGGTTACATCTGCCAAATCAGAACCTCAAAGCAGCGTTCTCAGAAGCCACGCCAGAGCCCTCCTGCAGTCAAAGGAGGGCAGGAGCAGAGACGGAAAGGAACCAATGGCAAGAGATGGACCAGGCAAGGGAGATTTGGAGAAGACAATGCTTAGGGTGTTCCAGTCATCCAGTGCTTCCCCTCTTCCTCCTCACTCTGCCTCTGGATCCTCAAGCTGACTGCACACAGCAGGAAACTTGCCACTGAGAAGGGCCATACTTATTCTGTTAGCAAATGAAAATGTCTGACCTCTCCTTCCACACTCCTGGCCCCCACCAGCCTGGCATTAGATTGATGTAATATGATTATGTGAGGGATAAGTGAAGAAAGCTGTTCAAGTTCATTAGAGGCACACCAACACCTAATATGGACAGATCACTCATTACACCCAGGCCCAGAGAGACGCTGCGGCCACACTCCCTCTCGCCTTTAATTCCCTCATCACGAGGCAGTCCAGCACCTCTTTCCAAGCCATTAATAATTTCCAGGAGCAACTGCCTTTCCTCCCAGAGATCTGTCAGCTGGTAAATGAGAGGAATGCATGAACTTCCCTACCCCCACCTCAACACATTGATTGATCAAACCCACACTCCTCGCCAGGCCCTGGTACTTTTCACGGTTGCCCTCCGGGTCATTCCTGAAATGTGCAAACTTGTTTCTTCTCCCTCTTCAGACCTTGCAGAGACCCAAGCAAAGAGGGTCTCTCCTGCCTCCGTTCCAAAGGGCAGCTCGCCTTGACGTGATAGAACTCTCTGAGTTCACCATCTTTGTTGCCCCCTCGGGGGAAGGAGAATAGGGGTTGTCCAATCCTGCTGAAATTATGCAGCTTTCAGCTCCACCTGCACAAAGCACAAGGCAGGAATAGAGGGAATCCCCCTTCAGATCCTAAGATGAAAAAACAATGCAAATTCATTTCTCTCCTCCCTTTCCTGCTGTGCAGCCATATTTGCTGCAGGCATCAATACACTGCTTACAATTTATTCCTGCACAGTTTCCAATCAGGTGCAGACCAAAATGAAGCAAAGGGACAGACAGCCAACAGGCAGTGTGGCCTCGTAGAAGAACCACTATGCTGGAATCCTAGAGATGTGAGCTGAAACTCCTGTTTCAAACCCCATTCCAATTGTGACAACATGGCATTCCCCCTCCTGGTGCTTATGTCTCAATTAATCAGACCAAATATCTGAGTAGAGAGTGCACCTCTCCAGTGGTCTATGCAGCATCCACCCAAAACTGATCTTGGTTGAGGTCTGCCAGTGCAACGCAAGATGCACTGACAGAAAGCTAGCCAGCGCTCCCAATTTCCAGGTTCTGAAAGGAGCAGATACAGAGTCGTGCTGATGAACGTTCTGACTTCATTCCTAAGAATTGTGCGTTATCCTCCCCATTTTTTCAGAAGGCCCTGAAAATAAATAGAAGTGCTGGTACTGACAAAGCTAGCAGCTTGAACCACAAAGAAAAACAATGAGACCTTTATAAATGTGACTCCAGACAATAAAAAGGCTTATTATTGGTGGTCTCACACTGGAATTGGAGCTGGATTCAGAAGAGATTCATCCACTAATGGATTCTGCAAGGCCTGAGAATAAAGAATGAAGATTCACATGGATAGGAGGCTTTTTGCTATCATGGCTCTGTGGCCTACTGCAAATGCTGAAGTCAGGGTTAGGACTTCAGAAGGAAGAGACTGAAGACCTTGCTTTTATTATTGGTTACTGCAAGGTTTACAGAGCCAGGAAAAGGGCTGCTGCTGTTAAAGACAAATGGCTTATGTTTTTGGCTACTGTGAGCCTCTGACCTACTGTTAAGGCTAAGGTTAAGGTAAGGAAAGATCAGAGCGCTTAGCTATTGCTGGATCCTGCAGAACCTGAGGGACTAGTAAGGAGGCCTGTGGGACAAAAGGAGTGGATGGCCTACTATCAGCCTTTCATTTTTGGCCTACTGCAAAACAGGGTGTATGATTCAGAAGAACTGAAGAGAAGACTGAAGAGTTAGATTTATGCCTGGATCCCACATGGTTCATTAAACCACGCTGATGGCTGTAGCTAGCACAAGAGGCTGCTCAGTGAATTCTGTGGGCAGGGGGCTTAATGAAAATGTCCTTTTCATAGAATATTTAAGTTAAAGTTGTAGAATGTGTTACTAGAGGATGTTGTGGAAGCCAAAATAATAACTAGAATCAGGTATATCCGGTGAGCCAACCATCCATGGCTATTAAATAAAGTGGTCTGTTTGCAATCCTCAGCTCAGAACGTCTCTAAGCCATTGACTGCCTTGTAACCTCCCCTCCCCTGAATACACTGGATACTCTTCCCTGGTAGCTCCATACACTGCAAGAACTCTTGAGGTGTTTAGCCTTGCACCTGCATCTTTATGCATCTGTCTCTAACCCCTCTTGTCAACACATGCAATTATAGCTCAGCCCTGAAACTGAAGAGAAGAAAGCTTCAAGGCTCTAACATCTGGCTGGAGTTGGCTTTCTCCTCTGAATCACTCTGGGATCCCATTGAGACCTCCAGGAGCACTTGCCCTGTAAGAATACACTGCCATAATGTTATGTACAAGCTGATTCTCCCCATAGGAACCTATCACATTTGAATCTGCTCCCTGACCTATGCCGCAGTTTCCCTAATTTCCGCTTTAGGATCCCTTCTTATTCAACACTAGTCAGTCCCCAGTAGTCCCTCCTTGCTTGCTCAGGGTGGGACAGTGCTTTGGGAGGATTCTGGAGGAGGTGAGTCTACCAGATGTTGCTGCTGCTTCTGGTCCCCAGTGGGAGGGAAGTGGTGGTCATTGGTTCCCATCTGGGAGCAGCATAGAGCAGGGCCAAGGGCTGGGCGAGCTGCAAACACCAGACTGCTTGTGGCTGTTTCCTGCAGCAGTGCCTGGGGCTGGAAGCAGCAAATCTCCCCCCTCTGCTACAGCACAGCTGGAGAGGGCGGTAAAGGTGAGGGTGGACAAGAGGGACGCCCTCAGAGCAGGATGGAAGGTAATATACAACTGCACCAGTGCTGCTGGAGGACAACAGGAACTGCACATTATCCTCCTCCCCTGTGCAGGGGCACCTTTCATTATCTACCCTTGGCCCTCCAGCAATGAGGAGTGACAGAAACTGGGAGAACAGGGAGCTTCCCAACCCCATTACTTTGGGAGAAACATGACATTCATTTCCTGCCTGTATGGAGCAGGGAAGGTGCAAAAGGGTCAGGGCAAAAAGGAAGGTCCTGAGGCACCTTCACTGACCCCAGGCCTGCCACCTTGCTCTCGGCCATGCTCGGAGCTGGCTTTTCAGAACACTCCCTTGCCCACATCAGTGGGGCTACAGACCATCTCCCAAAACAGCTAATGCTGGAGATGCCCATGTCATACTATAACCCCTCCAGGGGCTGGAGATACCTTTCAGGGAAGATGATGCTGTTGTATCATCCTCCAGCTAAGGGCTCTACCCCAACATCCACACCACGTCGTGGCAAGCCACATCCTAGCTGGTTATTCATATCCTATTTCTCCAACCTCCATTTGCACACCTTTCTCCATAAGGAAACTAGAGACCTGAAGTGCAAAACAGTTTCTATCCAGTGTCCATCTCTAGGGCCCTGGAGGCACAGGTTACCAGAGAGCACGTGAGAGATGGAGATACTCATTTGGAGGCTCAGACTCCAAAAATGTTTGGGAGACAAAGGACAGTCATTATGTTGCCTTGGAGATCTTTGCTGCTACAAAAAGCGCTCAGACTCGCTCAGTCCCAATGTGTGTTGTTTCTGCAGTCACCACAAACACACAAGAGCACAGAGTGCATTGCCCATTCCTCAAAGCTTAAACCCTAGGGAAACTGTAAACGCAGCCCATGACAACAGCACATGCAGTATGTGTCTATCTGTACACAACTCACTCTTCTAAACACATCTACTTTTTATGTGGACAAGCCTGGGGCCTTGAAAGGACCTGATCCTGCCTACGCATACAGATGATCAACTCTAAACAGCTCTCAGTGAGTTCAGATGGTCAGCTGGAAGCTTGAAAGCTTTGCATCCTGCATGAGCTGACTCAGCTATGGCTCACCATCAGTGCTGCCCACTCCTTCCCTCAATTACTTCTACTCCACACACCCCCAAGCAAAGACAGGACGTGTGCGTCTCGGGACCAGGCTTGTGTGGACTCACCCATTTGTGTCAATTAGCCACGCAACTCACTTTGCAGTTAGATGCTTTCTGGCTAATGCTCTTGGGGAGGTTCACCTACCCTTTCTGCTCCCTAAAACAGATTTCCCTTTACTGATCGTTTTGCATTTTAAGACTTCTTCAAACTGATTGCAAAGAGCTCTTCAGAAGCCTGTTCTGCTCTAAAAAATACAAAGGCCTTTGAGAGAGAAGTTAGCTAATGAGTAAGATACTTTGGCTAGCAATGGTTAATCCAAAAAATCTAGCTGCTCTCCAGGTCTACCCTCTTCCAGAGAAAAGAAATGGGGTGAACTGAAACCAACATTTCACTGATGCAATACTTAATATAAAGCAAAAAGGGGGTGGAAGGTTTGAACAGCAGCTAAGTAACACAAACTTGATAATTTCCTGACTTTTAACAGACAATTTTTTACTCCTCTGAATTTGGCCAAGGACCTGACTGGCCAAGACAACCACAAATAGGAAGAAGAACATCCTGTCAACACAGGAAAGATTCTGCCAGGTCAAATACATCGGTTGGTGAGAGATGGGAAGCGTTTTCACTTTGCTCCATATCCCCACATCTTACCAGAAAGCCACAATGACGTTACACCAGCTGCAAGTTCTAAAATCTACACTTTTAAGTAGCAATGATCAGGCAGAAGGGAGTCTTCCAGATCAGAGCAACAGTCCCCACAGACAGAACCCATGGAGTAGCCTAGAAGGATGAATAACAGCCACAGACTCCTGCAGCTAGCTAGCTAGGACTTTTCTGGCAGTAAGTTCCTTCCTATCCAGTAGTTCCTCCCTCCCTCCCAATTCTTTGCCGAGACCTACAGATACCCAGGAGTTAAAGCCTTGCGACTGGCTCTTTCTGGTAAAGAACACTGAACAGTTTTGTGTGCCCCTGCAAAGCCTAATGAGGAGAATACGCACATCTCTGGGTGTGGTCGAGCTTTCCAGGGAGCCTCTTGCTCTTCTCCCACCTCATCCTTAGCATTCCCAAACCATGTCCCTGCTTCCATTCCTAGAGCAGGGAGGGCACAGCCTACCAGCCTCATCTTTTCCTGCCCATGTCTGGAAGCAGTGCTGTGTCAGAACAGCTGATCTGCACAGACCTTCTCTGCCACTCTGTTTTGGAGAGGTGACTGAGCTTTCCCAGACTCCCACAAAATGCCAATGCCACAGTTAGTTTCATAACACTTGCCTGCTTCACATCAGGCCTCTCCTTGTCACTGTACAGAGAGGTCAGCATCACAGGGCAGTCCCAGATACATTTTTTATTTTCCTCTCCCAGAAGGTGCAGGGTAGTCTCCTCCTCCGGCCCAGACTTCTGCCATCAGCTGCTCAATACGGTTCTCTTAGATGTAGTTCGAGGCTGATTTCAGGGGTCCTACTCTCTCTTCCATCCCTGTAGTCAACCAGTCCCCACGTTCAAGTCAGAGTAGGCTACTTCTGTGGCTTGGGAGTTTGAGGAAAGCGATGGTAAGGGTTAGAAGCTTTGTTTTTAAGTAGTCTGAATGCTTCAAGATGAACCAATGTCCTTTTGTTGTCCCAAACTCTCCTTTTGCCATATTTGAGGAGAGGAAATTGTTGTGCCCTCAAACCTCACAGGTAAAAAAGTAAACGCCCAGGCCACAGCAGCTGCAGGGCCTCCCAAATTCCCTTGCGTTTGGCCACCCAGTAGAACAATAGCCACAAACACAGGGAACTGCAGCAAATTGAAGCACTGGCTTCTCTGACTTGCATCTGCAGCCAACCCTGACAGTTACTGAATGCAGAACATGGCTGGGAACATCTCACACCCCACACAGAGTAAGAACAAGAGCTCATTGTATGCATCTCCCAAGACACAGGCGCTTTTCCCAGCCTCCCTATTCCGTGCCCCTTTCTCACTGTTCAGTCACACCACGGCCTGGAGGGGACTTCACCCTACACTACAGTACCAGACCAAGTGCTCCACTGTTTCCACCCAGAGCCTCAGGATTCATAGTGGAGGCTGAGCAAAGTTGCTCCTTGAGAAGGAAGTGGCCTTCAGGGCCTGTTCCCTCCCTTCAGAAACACCCTTCTAAGAACAAAGACTATGGAGAGGCAGCTGAGCCAGGAACGCTGGAAGGCAAGGCCCATTACTGACACTGACGCAGTGCTGATACATGCTCAGCCACTAGATACCACAGCGATTGGACTCACGCAAATGGAGCAGGGAGAGCCCTTTGATATTACATGGACATTAATCTTCATTTGCACTCTCTTCACAATATATGTCAGCCCCTTAGAGGTGCCAAAGAACAGATGATATCTATCACAGACAGATATCACAAGCACACACACAAGCAGGGGGATGAAGCTGGGCCTAACATGTAGGCTGTAAACCTTTACATTCAGCATACTCTGCAGTGAGCAGGTAAGCACCAGAACCAAGGCAGGACCCGTGTAAATAGGGTATCAGCCAGATAGCTGCCCTAGACCTCATCTTGTATCATCAATAACATTTGTCACAGATGTGCCTCATTCACTTTGGGATACCCATGTATTCCCAGAATCCCTGAGTAAGGACCAGGAGCCCAAGGAACCTCCCAAGAATGCATAAAGCCAGTTGCTGGGAGGCACAGGAAGAAACCCTGGGTCTCCCTGGCTCCTAGCAACCTGCTTCCTGAACTGCAGTTATCCCTGCCTTTTTAGAAGCCACTAGGATTCTTCTAAGGCATTAATTTGTTTGGCCAGCAGGACAACCCCAGATCTCAAGGAGATATCTCAGCAACCCGTTTGGATGTGACACTGATCTCTCAGTATCTTGCTGGGTCATGTCCTCACTTTTGCTATCCTCCCTACAAAAATTCACTGACTTCAACCTCAAGCTGTCAAACAAGTTTTCTGACCACTTCCTCCTCGTGTATCAAAGACACCTGTGAAGAGACAACAGTCATCTGTTTCTGTGGTAATTCCCAGGATTTACCCTCACACCTCACAACGTATGTGACAGATTACGACTTTACCTGCAGATCAAATCTCCCAAAACCCAGGAAAACCCTGTACTCTTGCAAGTCTCCCTAGTAGGATATGAATGACAACATGTTTAGAAAACCTGCAATATCTCAAAATCTCCAAATTACAAAAAGACAATCTAAGTTTTTCTCCAAACCACATGGTGAGCTTTTTATGCAGGTTCCACAATTTACTGTGGCCCCCTTGTGGTCACAGCCAGTGAGTGATATCACTCCCTTTTCTCTAGAGATTCATAACTTTCTTAGCTCATCAAGAATACTTGCACTGTCAGTCATTAGAAAATAAATAAATCAGAAGTGCGTGCACAGAGAGGATAAGCCTTCTTCCAGCAAAGATTCTGGTAGCCAGCCCCTGTGATAGCCACTGTTTACAAGAATGTGTAAAGAGAAGATCCTGGCATGCTGTTGGGTAGAACATTCTTATTCCTACTTTATACGTGGGGAAATGAAACAGGCATTTCTGCACCTCCACTCACTACGGAAAAGGAAAGCAAACACCTCAGGCTCTCCGAGGTCAAACTACTGCCCAGAACCCGCACCGGTTAAGAGCACAAGAAGAACTCACTCTTTGGAGAATTACAGTATGAACTGCAGCTACTTCTCTGAAGCCTTTGAGACAGGCTCTGTGTTCAGTCACACATCCCTGGCTCTCCAGCTCCCTGGTTGGGGTCAGTCTCTGTGACAAAGGAAAGGTTCTGAGGGGAGGAGAGGGTATGGGTCATCTAGGGAAACAAAGACTAATGCAGGCTTTAAAATGAGCTGGAGTGACAGAGTGGGGGAGGGAGAGAAAGATGAAAGCCTCCAGGCTAGCTTCTGTCTGCCACTTTAAAAAGCCTCCAAAGGGCATCGTCCTGTGTGCTCTCCATGTCACTAAATCTTTTGAACCAAATATGGCCAGCATACATCTCCCCTGGGGTAGAGCCGTACTACCCCATACCACAGAGAAATCTGAGCAAGGAGAACGCATGCCCAGCCCCAGCCCCAGCCCCATACCTTTCACAGGGAATCCAACGGTTTCCTCGTCAGAGTCACTGTCCAGCTCAAAGAGGTCCTTGAATTCCTTCTTATCTTCCTCCTTCCTTTCATCTTGCTTCTTACGTTTAATTTCTGGGAAGTTCAAGTCTTCAAGCTAGAAAAAAAGCCCAGACCAACAGTTAGAACAACCTTAGCTTGTATTTTTAAACAGACAATGCTGACTTTAAACATAGGGGCTTGGCTTTGCTCTGTATGTGCAAGCCATATAGCCAAGAGGCAAGGGTTGTGTCTGGCTGTTGCCAAGTAGGGGAACAACAGACACATCTGTGAGTCAATTACAAAGGTGAATGATGTGTGCAAAGCACCACTGCTCTACTGATCTTTACTCAGTGAACTACTTTTGCTAATGAGCCATCTACTACTGATAGCTTGGCATGGCTAAAAATGCAAGACATCCAAGACAAGCTGGCTGTCCTAGACCTCTGGACAGAAAGCCATGCAGGCCATATGAGCTTGGGCAGCCAAGTACAATCAAGCCAGACTGTGCTGGTCACCTCTAAAGCAGTGGTTCTGTACCAATGCCAAAATCCGTGGCAGCTATAACCTTCTATTTGGCTGCAGATTTCAGCACAGTTAAATGGCAAGGTGTTGAAGATGCTTAAGATATGTCTACCCCACAGGTTCCCCTGTTGCTAGCCCTTACGGAGTTCAGTGGGCCAAGCCTTGCTACTGCAGACACAGCCAATATCAATGCCATTAAGTATTTGCAATCGACACCACCTCACTGCTCTTTACACCTCTCCAGAGGGGAATTAGGGGGAGGATTTACTTGTAAGGCCTCATGCCAGCAGGGCGAAGATAATCGGAATGCAAATTAAATCCCAAGTGCTCTCTGAACATCAGCTGCCCACTGCCTGTGCCTGGCTGCACACCTCCTGGGAAGCACTCATGCATTAGCACACATTAGCCTGCTTGGAAACATTCGCCCTGCGACTAATAACTCATTTGCTCTCTCCCACCCATCAGACCACCCCTTGACGCACTCCTCTCTGACCACAGCCACTTCAACCCTCCCATGAGCTTCCCCCAGCAGGAGCAGCAGCAAAGCATACTCCATATAGAAAGGCAGCTCTCGGCAGAGATACAGACACACATGCATTTGCTCTGCAGCCAATTCCAGCAAATTCTCCCAGCCATTTTCACGGTTATGGTCCCCAGCTGGGCAATATTGATTCTGGGAGCTGAGCACTTATAAGCAATAACCTGCAGCACTAGGATGGAAAGTCAGAAGCTGGCCAGAGTGTGGGAGAGGGGAGCAAAGCACCAACTACCATTTGCAGGGTCCTAGTTTTAAACTATTTTCCTGCTTGCTCTATTCCACTATGAGAGGCCTCTCCTCCTGCTGCCCCTGCAGAGACCTGCTGAGCTGTCTCTGTGCCTGGAAGACATGTGAAGAAAGCAGCACATGACAGGCTTTTCAAACAGCAGCCTTTGCATGCCAGAGAATAGACTCAGGAAGCAAACCCCAGCAGGAGCAGCACCTCACAGTCACTGCCAAACAGCTGCCCTCAGCTGACCTAATGATGTACTTTAACCATTCTCTTTCCTAGGGTGGCTGAGCTCCAGCAAGCTCCATCTTGGGGCAGGGGAGTTAACAGGATGAAAACATTTTCCTTAGCTCCTGCCAGTTCTGGAGGACAAGACAGGTTCATGCTTCATTCCTCCCACTTGCTCTAGCCCGTAACCTTTTTTTTGGGAGGGGGAGAGGAGGGGAAAGAATGCACCAGAAATACTGATTCAGTGAGGGACTCCAGACATAAAACACTAAAGCTAAACCACAGCAGCTATGTTTCTAATCCAGTGTTAGGGATCAGATTCAGAGGCTGTGCCTGTGATCACAGCCTTTCAGCTTATACAGCCCTCGACTTTGCAAGTGCCTCAATCACGTGACACTGCCATCACCCCAGCCTCAAGGACAGCCATGGGCACCTCCTGCAGCCTAAGACCAGGACCATCACATCCTCCCTCAGTAGCTCCATCTTGATCAAGGCCTCTGATGTCCCAGAGGTGGTCACTCTGGCTAGTGCTCAGGACTGTATGCTGTGGCATGTCATCACTAAGGTTGTGCCAACTCTGGCAATCCCACAGTCACAGCCAGCACCTTTGGGCCCTCTTCTGTGCCAAGAGCCATGCTATCTGCAGGGTTCCTGCCTGGCAGCCTTGGTTGCTATCACTCTTCAGCAATAGCAACAGTTAAACAGGATTCTGGCACCGCCTAACCAGGAAATAGTTGAAGTTGAAAGTGTCATAATCCCTACAGAGGAAACAGCAAACAGAAGCAGAAATCCAGTTTTGTTTGTGAACAACAAACAACAGGCACATCAACTGCCCAAATCTTTGTTTGCTAGTCATGTTTTCCATGACCCTGATCACTGTTACTCTTCAGCAGCAGTAAATGAAATGTAAAGATCATTCAAGACCTTATTCTCCCTCCTCACTCACCTGGAGTGTAGGATATTTCCATGGAACATATCACTTAGTACGTTTTAAAGTGGAAAATGGAGCTACATGTGAGCAAAATGTCTTGTGCACAGAACATGGAAGAGTCTAACTTCTTCAACTCCAGCAAGTGCAGGGGAGAGATTTCCATCAACATTAGGAAAAACATCCTCAATATACTATGGAGGGCATGCTTAGCAGGGAGCAGCGACTGTTATTTGGAATGTCTTAGGCACTATGAAAATACAAACATGAGTCCTCATTTCCAAAAGCAGCCAGTTTTGGGTGACATTAGTACTGGCTGAACCCAACCTGAGCATACTAAAAAGGACCTGGTGTTGAATCATCCTGAGTCATGCCACCTCCAACTTTCTGAGACTCCACAGGAGCACCTGCAAGTTGAGCATCTCAAAATAAAGACACCAGAAATTCCTACTAGCTGTGGAGCAATTACAAAGCATGAGGGCTTGCACTGAGCCACAGCTCACAGATACAGCCCGTGTTCATCAAACAGGAGCAGTAACCAGGTAATTTGGAGGCCAGTCTTTTAATTCCCAGCTAGAGGGTTACTATCTACGGAGTCTCACGAAGCTGATTAGTCTGCATCCCATTAAGAACCATTGGGAAAAGCAAACAGAACAGGCAGACAGGATCTGTGCTGTTATATAAGGCAAGTTCCAGCTCATAGCAGCTGAGAGCCAAGCTGATTCTTTTTTTTGTTATTATTTTCTCCCCGAAATGGTTGCTAATAGGACATGGATTTTCCCAGCCCTAATGGGCCTCATGGTGTTCACTCTCCTGCTGGGGCTCACAATACTGCATCATTAAGCTAGCAATCCCCACCGAGAGAAAACAGCCCCAATCACCAAGCAAAGATGTTAGGCAGCCGCAGGCGTTTCTGAAAGCTAACTCCAAAATCTGTCTCTCTCTACACTTTATCTGTTCAGCCCACTTCTTCCAGGAGTGAACAAGTCTCTGTCACTGCCCTTCAGCCTACCCCTGTCTTAAGCAGTAATCCTCTTGAACCTTGCTAGGCTAAAGGAATCCCCCCTAAAGGGGAGTTCTCTACCTCCACTGCTACCCCAAGGAGCTCTAACTCCTCTCCTCCCTTTAACATGAGACACGGGGCTCGTCTACACAAAAGGCTTATCTCCTTCCTCCTGGCCATAGCTGCTTCAGTACCAAAAAAGTCTCAGCTCACAGCAGCAGGGTCAGTTTTGGGTAAGAGGTCAGCCCTACTCACAACAATCCCTTTTTTGCTGTTTCTTAGCCCCACGTGGGCAACTTTGTTTCTGCAAAGGCCACTTTCTCCTGCTAGCTCTGCAGAGCAAAAAAAAAAAAGAAAGAAAAAAAAAAGTGATTTTTGTTCCCTCTGCACAGCTGCCCAAGGGAATTTCAGTCTCCCAGCCTTATCTCAGGCTGGTATGCAATTCTGAGCATATCATAGGATAACCTACGTTTTCTACCATGCTCTGGGACTTGGCTTAGAGCCAATCATCCTCATGTCCCATGGATTATTCTAATTGTTCCCCACCCTATGCTGGAGACACCAATTATCTCTATTTCCTGCTCCTGGCCAACAGCCTAGCTCAGCCACTTTCATTGCATTAGCATTGAGACAGCTTTCCTTTGGGGTCCTAATTTAAGCAAGCTTCCAGCTTTTGCATCCTGGAGCGTAGTGCTGGGGGAATGGCCAGGAAACCTTCACTTGGGCAGGAGATGTGGGAAACGGCAGTCTGAACACTTTCATCCAGACAGCAAGTCCCACCTCACAACCAGCCATCCATTTGGGTGAAACAAACAACTGCTAAGCAAAACCCATCTCTGATATTCCCCTTGTAAGAACAGATGCATTTTCCCCTCCTCACTTTCTTGGAAAGCTAGGCCTATGAAAGTGGGGATGAATACACAGAACAGACACTGTGGGTAGAGTCTAAAATTCAAAACTGCATCACACACCTGTTCCTCAAGTAGCATCCACAGTAAGGCTATTGCCCCCAGGTGCCATTGCTGGCACAGATAAGAAAAAAAAAAAAAAAACCCCAACCACCAATCCAACCAAGCAATTAAGCAGAGTGCCTAATTATAATGCATGGCTTCATTGCTAGAGGTGAGGTCCAGCCAAGGCCCCCAAGCCAAGTCATGAACTTCACTGGAAGTCTGGGTGTTAGTTCAAACTGCATGACCCACATGGAAATTCACACACCTTTAAGGTGTCAAGTCAAACTACCATCAGCAGCAAAGTCAGCTGCCTAGAGACTAACTTTGGGCAGCAAGCAGGATTACAAGGAAACAGCAGTCAGGGGGAAGTTTATCCTAGCACTACATCACCTCTTACTAGCTTAGGCAAACAAACAGGATGCAGGCAAGGGACACGGATATTGCTCCTAGAGATCCCAGCAAGACAGATCCCCAGAGCTGAAGACACTGGCTAGGCTGCGTCATCCAGACCCACCCATACTCTTTCCAACAACGCACAGCCTACCCATCCATCCAGTTCAAGCCAACTTCAGCTCACACCAGTGGAGCTGGTTTTGGCCACCCACCATCCTGCTGCTAGGATATGCTCTCCTTTCTTCCCATGGTACAGCTGAATGCGAAATAAGTCAGGGGTTTCATTCTTACTCTTTCTTTGCCACTGATTTCCAGTTGTATCTCCTTCTCTCTTAGCTTCTTCCACTGAGCGTAATACTTGGTCAGGGGTGTCCCCTCCTCTTTGACCTGCTTCTCCCATTGTTCCTGTGTGGAGAGAGGGAATGCAAATTTAAGGAAGGTGTTCAAAGCATAAGTTTTGCAATACAAATGTAGCAAATACAGGGAGTCAAGAGTGGAGTTTAAGACCCTGTCCCAAACCACCTGTTTGCAGTTTCTGGATTGGAACTGGCATCCATGACTAAGACTGCAGGCAGAACCAAGTGTGAGTTCAAACACAGTCATTTAAGCAACTACTAAAACAGGAGTGGTGTGACTGACAGCTCTCCTTAGGTAAAGCAATGCTTGGGCTCTGCAGGGAGATCAAAGAATGCCAAAGGACAAAAGGAAAGCTTGGCCAATGCAACAGCTTACTGGTACAATGGCACAGGATACCAGTGTCATGAGTGTTGAATCACAGTGGAGAGATAAATGAAGTATAGCAGGGCATAAGGTTCATCAAAGGAGAAGAGCTACAGGGTAGCACTGGACCTGCTATTAAAGCTGTAAGAAGCTCCTCTAAAAGGGGCATCCATATAGTTGTGCATAAGACACTTTGGCTTATGAAGGACCACCAAAGTTTTCAAGCATGGTGGCCGGAAATGTGGGTTCCCAGATTCCTACTCCTCCCTTATAGAAGAGGCATGATTCTCAGAAGTGCTGGGAACTTGCAATAGGCTCTTCTAAAATCAGCTGAGTGCTTTCTTGGATTCACTATTACAATCTTGGCACTAGACCTGCACTTCTACTCCAGCTCTAGAGAGAAGGCATTGACACGGTAGTCAAGCCAAATGATGCAGTCTACTGTAATGCAAGAGAAACTACTTCTGCTGAAACCCTAAAGGTAGGAATCAGAGGGCATTGGAGGGAGCAATCAGAGGATCTATCAAGGCAAAATTTGCCTCTCCTGCTCCCTTAATGGAGGCATTTGGTGGCCTGTTCAGTTTTTGTGTTTTAATTCAGAAAAACCTCATGCAAGCATTTACCAGACCCCAGTACAAAAGATGCTTGATTGCCTTTTCCCCCTGTTCTATAGCCAAGAGTTTATTTTTGAAACAAACATTCCCTTGCAGGGTCTTGGACCCAACCCAGCCTTGAGAAAGCAGAGTATGAAGAAGTGCCGAGCCTGTTTCCGCTGTCCGAGTGGAGAGAGAAAACATGTGCAAACACTGTAAATAGTGGGAAGCAAATTAGATGGTTAAAAATTCTTTCATGCTTTAATCATCTGGCATGCTAGTGCTGAGAGAGAGGGTATGTCAAATAAGAACACATTCTTTTTAACCTGGCAGTATCCCTTTAAGTTAAAACCCACAGAGAACTGTACCTATTGTCTGGATTACCAAAGTGCCCAGAGGCTTTGCGCTAGCCCCCAGTAAAAAGTCAATCAAATGCAAGCAAAGGGATAGGACATATGAGTAGGAACTGAAACAGGAAAAGGAGGAAGGAAACAAGCAACACGAACAGAGGTTAGCACAGATCCACTCAGAGGTTAGAACAGATCCAGAAAGAGCATCCAGAATCCAGTGCTGGGAACAAATACACAACTCTGTGTGGGCTGCTGTGTGTACAAAATGCTCCTGTTTGGGCAGCCGGGGGGTTGGATGGGGAAAAAGAAGGACCAAACCATCCTCACAGCAAAAAAAATAGCAGTAGCTTAAATAATGTTCTTCAACAAGACGCCAAATCAACTCTGCCTCTAGGGAGCTAAGCATCAAAATCAGGGGACTACGCTTGCTGCAGGCTGTGAGCCAAGGCGTGGGGAAAAGTTTGCGTAGAGAGCAGTGTATGAAGAACACGATAGAGAGCGCAGCTCTCTGCAACAGACAACAAGCTAGATCCTTGGCTTTTACAAATAAGCAAGTACTCAGTGAAGACAGTGAAATGAAATACATCAGTCTACATCAGCTCCTGATTTGGCCCATCACTGAGAGGGAAGTAGAGATGATCTGTGGTCTCTGTAGCTGGCACCAGGAGCTAAACTATGACAATTAAAGGGCGACCAGCTGGTGTCACCTGCACTCTAATGGCAAGGAATCTATTTACGCATCCTCAAACAGGCGCTATCAGTACTGCATCAAGCTAAACAGGCTCTTTCGGGTAATCACGGGCCCCATACTCACAACCCCCATGGGACTCTGTAACACAGCTCCAGGTCTGCATGGCTGGAGACTGCATCTGCTCTCCTGTCTCCTCCCTGGCAGGCTGACTGAAAGCACAGCTGATGTACCACTGACTCCAGCAGCACTCACCAGTGGAGACGCCAGCCAGCAGACAGCTCAGCTTTACTGTCTGCTCCACCACTGATCTGACCCACTACTATGGCAAGAGGAGCAATTCCTGAGGAGTGTAAGTCACCCCACATATAGATCAGGTTCATACCAGGCTGCCAGCTGTAATCAATCAATTTGTTGATGCTGTGTGGTATGGACAGCTTCCAAGAAAGACTTTTCTTATGGAGGGCAAAAGTCTATGTGTTCTGTCCAATATAGTTCTTTTAAACTGGATCCACAGATTAAAAAAAAAAAAGGACCACTAAAAAACATTCCCATCTTCCCAGTCAGAACACCTCAATGGGAATTTCTGAGGGTGTGGATGCCTTCATACCCCCTTTAACCATTTGCAATTCTCTTTTTATTACTACTTTTGCATCACTGTGTTGCCTAGGGGCAACCAGCATGGATCAAACCGACAGTGCTAGGGCCTGTACAAATGTAACAAAGATCATTGCCTTCCAGAAACCCTCCCATTTGAAACATGAGATGGGGATGAATGCAGAAGATCTGGAAATCCCATGGAAATGAGGCAATGTTTTCCATCTTCTCATTCCCTCATTTCACATTTCATTAAGTGCAACAGCCTGTTGGGCTCCACGGTTCCTAAACAAAGTTTCCTCAGCTCAGCACAGAGATGCACCTGGGAGTCATAGGGCTGTAATGCAAGCTCAGTGCATGCTGCATGTCTGGATGCACTACCTTCCTTCCCTGCACTCTCCCCTGCTGAGCCAGGGCCCAGACTAGTGCTAAGGAACCTATGGTCGGAGTTGCACATTGTGCTCCTGGATTAAACTTCAGCTGCACATTCCGCTCTTCTTGGCTCCCCTCAGGGAGACCTTAATTAACATAGTAAACCCATTAGCATCATACTCTCAGAAAAACACTCTCTCTCAAATATTAACCTGCTCTTTATAAAAGAGAGGTGTAAATTAAAGTTCTCAACCTTAAATGAAGATGGAAACAGCCAGGCACACACACATTTGGTATGGCTACCCCTCCACAGCACACTCCTAGGATGCAAGGAGGGATCCCTCTACAGTCCCTGCATATTAAGTACAACGTCACACCCCCATGCTCCCTGTAGCACTAGGTTCAACCTCCAGGCTATTTCTTTTTTAAAATTACATAATATAGACCCTCTGATGAAGTACAGAGTTTCTAAAATACCCCCACTACTCAGTATTGCAGAACTGATCACATTCAGAATTGCTATTCTCTCAATTTAAACCCATTTCCTCCCCTGAAAGCTGGTTTTCAGTGTATCGGATGGAAGGATTAGCTCAGAATTTGGGCTCTGCTTCCTGCAGGGGAGCCGGCACAAATGCATGGATGTGAATACCAGAGAGTATTTGCTTTCAATTGCTCTTGCTGGCAAGGCGGACATGCAAATACTTTTGGCCTCTTTTCTTCCTCTCCCCTCGCTCCCCTTCTTCCCTTCCCTTTTCCGCCAGAGTTTGCTGATGAGAAGAGCCAATGTCCCACATATGCTGGAGACAGCCTGGCAAACTCAATCCGGATTTCTAGGGCCACTCAAAATCACTCTGGGAAGTGCAGCATTTGTGAGAGCTTTGGCCCTTCTTGGAAATGTATGCCATCTGTTTGCAAAGGAGTGTGGGAAAATACATGGCCACTGTCCACAAAATCTGTTCCCTGGGCACAAAAGATAAACAACCATGTCACTTCCACCCCATAGAAGTATAGAGTGGGCTGTTGCCTCTGCTCTCAGGAGCAGTGACATCCCGTTAACCCAAGGAAGAGAAGGGCTGTCTTCTCTCAAAGGGCAACAACGCAGTGCAGAAATACAGATTGCACTGGAAAAATAGGCATCTTCACTGGACAGCACTTTACTCTTCGCTGCATCCCCTTAAACAGCAGAGGAGCAGCCTCCTCTGAGCATGCTTGGCAAACTGGTGCCTGCCTGCCTCCCTCACCGAAGGCAAGCTGCCTGCTGCTGCCCCTCCAGAGCCAGTCCTGCCAGAGCCAGTCCTGCCAGACTCATGCTACTCAGCCACCCAGGTACAGATGTTCCTGGGGAAACAGGTGCACCAGTGTCAACAAGGAGCTGTACAGGCAGTAAGATGTTAAAATAATAATCTAGTTCTTGTAAAAGGGGCTGCAGCCAGAGTTGCTGGGAAAATGCAGACAGTGGCAGAGCTGCTGGAAACCCTTTTTTATTTAGACAAACATCTTCCCCAACCCATCATTTCATGGAGAGCCCTGGAAGCTGAAATCTCTACCTCTGCAGAGCAGCTGGGTAGTCACAGTGTTGTCCGCAAAAAAATACCAAACAACAAAGTCCTAACCACTTCAGTCCAGATGGGAAGCATAATTCCTATGGCAAAACAATCCAATACAATCCAGAATAGCATTTACAGCAACAAAGACTACTTAGTCCATTCAAAACCAGTTCCATCAGCCCCTTAATCTCACTGCTGTGTCCTGGCATTGATACACCAGGATTTCAAAAGATAATTTTCCTGCAATCCTTGTCACTGAGTGTCTGTAGATAAGTTAGTCTGCACTGCAACTCCTGCTCCATGCCCAGCTCCATGCCAACAGGTGGAGTTTTCACTGATGGAGAACTCCAGACTTTTCAATGACAGTGCGTGGCCACACAGAGATCACTTGGACCCTGGCAATTACCTTGTAGACAGAGATATTTTCACCTCTCTCCTGCCAGACAGGGAAGAGCCAGACCCACTACTTACACTTACACACACAAAGTTCATCTATCAGAGGTGCAAAGATTGCTGTGCTGGATAAACAAAAAGCTACCCATCCCAAAGATAAGACAGACAAAGCTTCATTAAGATGGCTTCCTTTTGGCTTCATTAATAAAGGGTCTGGATTTCAAATACCTCAGTTTAGCAGGTCAGCAGGTTCCAGAAGAAGGATGGAAAAAAGCAAGAGAAAAAAGTTTCAAAGACATATAATGGAATCTCTTGACAATACTTTACCCCATCTCTATGAGGACCTGGCTTGGAGCAGGCAGACTCTAGGAGTAGGGAAAACAAAGAGAAAGGCAGCATCTCTGCCTGTGCACAGGCCAACCAACTTTCTAACCAGGCTGAGGAAACAATGCCATGCTTTATAAGACAGGAAGATACTGGTACAGGAGTATATTTCCCCTCCCCACCTTCATCTATCATGCATTTCATAGACAACTGCAAAACAGGTACGATTATCAAGCCACAACAGGAGGGACTTTAATCCCTGAAGACATACTATTTGCAGATCGCAGACCAGGAGACGAAGAAAATAGCAAGAGAGGGTTGCCCTTCTATCACAGGCCCACAGAGAACGGCATAACAGAATTTAAGACCAAATGGTTGCTTCTAGAGCCTTTTAACACAAGGTCACTACTTAACACAGCCTAAACAAGCAGCCATGCCAGTATCCAGCTTCCGGTGCCTAAATCTGAATGGTAGTAGAAACTTCCTTATTGGAAGACTCTGGAGACCATTACCTCTTGGCATGCCTTAAAGGGCAGCTCAACTCTGCTTGTTCCATGTGTAACCCACCCCTTTATGGTGGGTTACTTCAGACGTTTCAACCTTGTTCAACTATACCCAACTCGCACCCATCCAGGGTAATACTCTGACCAACTCCAGTTTTTTCAGGAAGACATCATCTCTTAGTCCCTGTTGCAGTCAGATGGCCAACTATTAGCCAATACATCCTCTAACATACTGTTTTCTGCCTGTGCTACACTTGATTCTCTAAGATAGACACAGGCTTCCATCACCACTGTAGTCACTCTTCTTCATCTCATCGTTAAGATGGAATTGTCCTGAGATTTAGCTCAAACAGCTCCCTGGACCATATGAGCCGTCCCAAGCCACTGCAGCTTTTCTAGGTGTCAAATGCATTCAGCTACTTCTCAGCAGGCTGGATGGCTTTGACTGCAGACAGAAGAATATAGGAACACCTTTCTTAAGAAACAGCTATAGTGCCCAGGGTGCCTGATCGCTGTTCTTATGGCTCATAACTTTCCCAGTTCTACAGCTCTGTCTCCACAAGAGCCCAGGAAAAGGGGGGGAAAGGTTGTGCACTAAGATTCACCTTCTGGATCATGAACTGCCATGTATCAGTCACCTGATGTCTTGGTTCTACACTGCTGGAAACTGGTCTCTATGGACTAAGAAGAAACAATGCTCTTACAGAGGAGAAAGAATTCCCCCATCACCTTAGGCATGAACTAGCATCTATATATCAAAAGTTGGATGAAGACAGGCAAATTTCTCAACAAAGGACATGCCCCAACAAAGCAAGGCACATCCATACATGTGTGTGTGTTATAAATATTAGAAGGGTATAATTTATGTACTGTTTTCCATGAGGCTCTTGGCTGCAGAGCGTTGCCAGCTATAGCATCAGAACCCTGCCGAGCTCAGTTGTTTGTGAACATCCACCCCACCCCACACACTCCTGTTTCCATGACCTCGTCCCTCCCGCCTCCGTCACCCGCTCAACCCCAGCAGCCGGAGCCTGACTGTCTTTCCAGGAAGCCCAAATTGAAGTAGCAGGCTCACCACAGACTCCCTGCTGGCCACGCCAAAGGTAGCTTTCTGACGCCTGCTGGCGATGTAGGCAGAATTTTCCTGCAGTTTCTCCAGGAGCTGCCGGATAGGCTTGCAGTAGTTGGCAATCTTGCATTCCTTCAGGAAAGATTTTAGCTAGGAGGGGGGAAAAGAGAAGAAGAATGAAAGCAATGTAATAATTTCCATAAACAGATCCCATCAGCAAAAAAAGCATCTCCCACCCCCAGTGACAGGCAGCATGGGGTGCCTTTTCCCTTCGATTCATTCTATAGTCCAGTGTATCACCCATATTCAACCGTGGGGGTCCTGCCACCCTGGGCTGAAAGGAAGCAAAGAGATACAGTGACAGACCAGATGTTTGTATGAAGTCCAGCTCAGCAGCCTTACTTGAAAACAGCTTTTTCAACCAATTTAAGTGTTCTTCTTTCCGAAAGGATATCTCAGTGGAGTTCGAGCAGCCATCAAGAAAAAGTCTACATTCTTCAGGGCCTTAGCTCCCAGCTGCCATTGTAATTCAAATACCAGTGAGGGAATATGGACTACACACACTGAGATCAGGAATAGCAGTGGATATCTGTGGATGCTAGTTGGCCAAAAGCACAGGGAAGCCAAGATTATAATGGAAAAAGGTGTCTGTGGTTAAAATTACAGAACGCTGGTAGATATTGAGGTGGGAATACTAAATAGATGAGGCTGTGCATTGACAGTGAAGGCTGGGATTGAAGCAGAGATTGAGAAGAGACGGAGACTGGCACAGAGTGCGGGAATCTGTAGACTGGAACTAAGGGTCTTTGGTAAAACTCTGTAGGAGAGCTTGGGGCTGTTTCAGCAGCAGAGCTGTGGGTCAGGACAGATAGCCATCTGCAGAGTCATATGGGGTGAAGTTTGCTTAATGTCTGACCATACCAAACCCAACTGCAACCGGCAACTCTCATTTTTCAGGAGCACAAACCCACACACCCACCACACAAAAATCTACAAAATAACTCTCTTCTGTGGACAACTTGCACAGCATGTGCCTAGATAATTCTTTCTTTTAGACCCAAGGCCTTACATGGAACCCTCAGGGTAAGAGCCAGCCTGCCAGGAAACCACAAACCCTACCTTTGCCTGACGGGGTAAGGGCCATCCTACTCACAGAGAATCTGCCCCTGCCCTGTCTCGAAGCAGGAAACACACTTTGCTTCTCTCAGACAATGAGGTTATTTCATTGCAAACAGAGCAAGTTTTTTTTTAATCTCAACAGCCTTGTCCTCAAGCAAACCCCTCTTCTCCCCACTAAAAAAGATCTCCCCTCCCAATGCAAACTACCCTCCAACACCACTGCACTGCTCTGACACCTCCAAATCAAAAGCTGAAGCAGCAGCAGATACTCTTGCTGACAAAAAAAGAGATGGGAGTGCACAGGTTGACCCATGGCTTGAATTCCAGTTCAGTCTCTACTAACAGTTTTCATGGGCCTCAAGACAACTTTCTGGAAAGCTCTCCAACTTCTGCAGGGCAGGCTCTTTGCTGGAGCCATGTATACACTACACTGGCACTTGCTTTGGAGAAATAAACCTAACAGGGCAAAAGAAAATAGTTAACCACAATGGAGCCTTCACCTCGACTGGGACCTGCTGATGCTATCACGATACAGATAATGGGTTTCTAGACAGCAAATTCAGTACTATCTTCTCTCCTTATGACTTTAAAAGTTCCGCCTCAGAAGAGAGAGCTGGGGGAAGGAGAAGAAGAAGGATGTCTCCCTCCTGTCAGGCCTACATGTTGGCTTGATCTTACACACCAAGCGGATAGGTATTAAATGTTAATCAAGAGGTGACAGTCACAGCTGGCCTCTCTCTGTCAGGGCACTGATCTCCTGATGGGTATACTGCTGCGAGATCTGCTGCTGGCTACAAATATGGAGAATGTTTCCCATTAGCTAGCAGCAGGGGCTTCTCCCTGTCCTTTATCCCCAGGATAGCTCCAGCCACCATCATTCACCCAGCTCAGAAAAACAGAGATAAAATAAACAACTTTCCCCTATTTCGCAAAGCAAACTGCCTATCAAACAAGTAAAAAGAAACCATCAGCAAAACTATTCTTTCACTAGTCAAATCTGTCCCAGCCTCATCCCCCCCTTTCTAAAATATTTATTTTTTATAGGTGCTGCATATTTATTTCCACTGAGGGATGCATTTGTCATGCAATTTATCTTGTTTGATCCCCACAGCTGCAGCCTCAGATCCATTTCATCCGCTGCCACATACATTATCATTTTTCTTTCATTGCAGCAGTGTCGCCAGAAATCCTGCAAAATCTCAGGCTCTATCTGTGCAGTTTGGTGCTGTGTGTTCACTCTCATAGCCATATGCTTCATCTCTTCCTTCCTCCTCTTTCCTCCCTGCAATCTCTCACAGTCCTGCTGCTATCTGCCACGGATATTAACAAGAGGTAACGAGATCCCAGTCCTGTGTTAAGAGGCAAGGAACAACCAAGAAGCCAAAAGACAGATGAGAGAAAGAGAAAGGGACTTTGCGTGTGTGTTTCTCCACTCTGTCAAACAGGACAACCATACCTTTCCAGAATAAAAGCAATCAGAACGTGTGTGTGTGTGGTTAAGATCCAGTGTCAGTTCCTAGTGAAGCAGCTCTGCGATTAGCGGGATTGATTCTGTTGACCTGCCAGCCTTAAACACCAATGGTTTATACCAGCAGAGACCACAGCAAAAGCCCAGCTCCTCTTACTGTAAATGACGCAGGGAGCTATAAATGATCTGAAGCAGCTGGGCTTGTGTGTTCCAGGGAACCTAAATCAACCCCAATCCTCCACTCACAAAAAGCAGAGGGAATATTCAACTCAGAGCAGAGAGAGACCAGCAGCAGGAGTAGCTACTGGCTGGAAACACCAGCACCTCCTGCCCTTCTGCCTAGCTGAGAGCCATGCCTAGATCGTGCCATCCCCTGCCTATATCCAGCAGTACTGATCCCTTATCTACGCTTGCCAAGTTTTCCCCTTTAACCTTCCACCTCTGCTCTGTGATGCCAATCAGGACTTGGGAGAGGGATGCAGCAGTCTCCTCTAAGCATCCAGACACATGGGTTCTGCACTCTGAGCTCCTTAGCAGCTTGTGGAGGTAGTTGCAGAACAGAAGCCTTTGAACCGTCTCCCTCCCCTAGTGGCTCCGCTTTCCTTTGATCTGCCCTGGTGCTTCCTGCCTTCCAGGCAAGGAGGTTTTAAAGTTCAGTTTGAAGTCAGTTCAGCCTAGCTTCTCCCAAAGCCGCTGACCAGAAGATGAGGAACGTACCCCTCGCCAGCTGGAATCCAGCCCTTACAACAAGGCACTGAGAGAAGCGTGAGCTCATCGGGAGGGGAGGAATCAAGACAGATGGATTTTTATAGTTAACTGGAACCATTCCAGGGGAAAAGCCTTCCCCCACACACTTTCCCGAAGGCTTTGAGATTTTGGGAAGCTAACCTCAGCACCCTGGCCCAGCAGACGCCACGAGGCTGTGGTTAGTGGCAGCCAAATAGCAACCTGATAATATTAATTCTCTGCAGAAATACAGGCTGGTCCCAGGGTGTGTTTGGAAGCCACAGGGAGCTTAGTGCCAGAGGGCCGTTAAACGTGTTTCATTCCAGCCAGAACATCGGCTCCGACAGCTTCGATGCTCTCAACAGCTGCTGGCTGAGAGGAAAAGGCTTTGTTCACTACCGATAAGTGAGAAGCACGCAAAACGAGAGCAAGCACAGGAGCTGCTCGCCAGCACAGAAAGTGCCTGTCAGCTCACATTAGCCAAGGCAGCCTAGTGCCAGCTAGGCAATGGCCTATGCCAGGCTGCAGGGACCCAGCCAAGAGTCATGCGCCTGACAGATGCCAGCCTACAACAGTAGGCAGGAACGAGCAGATTTGCCCCCCGAGCAGCCTGTGGGCCCCAACCAAGACATTGCTCCCCTGTCAACCAGAGGCATCATAGCAACAAGGTATGCAGACACATGGGCTAACGGCATCAAAGCAAAGCAGGGGTGTGTGTGCTTAAGCAGGATACAGCAGCAACCCTTTGCCAAACTTGTATGACACCTGTCACTCATGAGTTAAAAATAGAGAGGACTGGGAGGAAAGAAGGGAACAAGTTGCAACATGCTTGCACTGAGCAATCTCACTGCTCAAACCAGAGAGGTCACAGCGCACTCAAAACTGAAGCCACCCAGCTAATAAGATATTAGGGAAGGATTACGTACTACACACCCAGATGCACAGCACTGACTATTAGACAGTGCTATTGTGCACAATGAAGTATGCAAACATGACAGCAGCTAAGAACACCCTGCACAAAGGAATGCCGGGGAGAGGGAAAGGGCACTACTTCACAGCACAGCTGTTAGGTGCAGTGAGGAAGAAGGACAGAGACAGGAACTCTGCTGTTTTGTGTGGAAGGACTTAGGGAAAGTGCCCCAGTTGATGGAGATACTGTGGAGGCAGGGAAGATTGCCATCTTGTGGAGATCGTGTGAGAGAGGCCATAAGGTAAGTAAAAGCATAGGTACTACTCGGAGACAACGCAATGATTTGGACAGCTCTAAATTGCCAAGAGCCCATCCGCATTCACTAGTCACAAATGCAGCCCTGTAGCAGCTAAGCAGCCCTTTGCCCCACTTTGTCTCCCAAGGGAGTAGCTAACTCTACAGACACTTCATCCTCTATCAGGCGTGATTCCTCTGCTTCTCCCCAAGAATACCCCAAAATGCAAAAAAACCCCATGATTAGGAAAAGGCAGATGGCCCTTCCCTCATGCTATGAGGACCATCTAGAGTTCACCGTTAATTTAAGTGGCCTTATCCCACTCTGCCCACATTTATGGCATGCCCAAGAGTTGTCTTACACCTTACCTGAATGACAGTAGGGAGAACCAACTCTGGGAATCCAATGCTGTAGGCTTGGCAATGGAGATATTCAAGTATCAGGTCATACAGCTGTTCAATGAGTCCATCCTGAGTAGAGGAAGCAGAAATAGAGATATCAGGAATTAAATCTTTCACCTCCCAAGTAGGGAAATGAGTCTCCAACCCTAAGGAACAGAATCGCAAAAACTGTCACTAAGGCAACGCCGTTGTTCATGGAGAAGCTGTGCTTCTGAGGGTTTGCATTGGTAGCAGCTAGGATTCCACTTACTCGAAAGGCCTTCTCCTGCAGGTTGGCATTGGACAGCTTCAAGATCACGGCAAAGTTTATAGGCTTAGCGCTCATACGTCCCGGCTTCTTGTTGAAATCCACTTGCTGGAAAATCTGCAACAGAAGAAATTGAGTCTAAAGATGATCACACCACAAAACAGATGCCGAGTGACTCAACAAAGACCATGCAGTTGGTAGCAAAGCTAAGAGGACAACTCAGAAACCCTGATTCCTGCTTGCCTGTTCTGATCACTATTCCACAGCCTTTCTTAATGCCCTATCAAGGGACAATTAAGGAGTGAACAAAAAGCACACTTAAAGCTTTGGAGATCTGAGGGTGAAAGATGCTATAGAAGTGTGAGGCAAAAGAAAAGCAACATAAGCAACAGCACAAGAAACTGAAGATTTGTTCCTCAGCAGACTCACACTTCTAACAGTCAGAAAGGTTGTACTACAAGCTTGAGCGTATTTTGGAGTTGTCCCTTAAGATGAACTGCTTTTCCATGACAAGACCAAATGTTGCTTACACCAAATCCATTATCCTTTTATTATCACTGAAAGAACTGCCTGAATTCTCCTAGGCAGTAGAGAGACTAGTAAGCCCTTTTCACAAACACCCCTTGCCAAGCAAGGTCTCTTTCAAACACATTTCCCCCTGGAGTACCTTATATCAGTTACACCTGAGCAGCCTTTGAATAAGCACATGTTATTCTCCACGGCCACATTTCATTTTATAGCAAGGGACATGGGAAAAATTGGCCCCTTTCCAGAGTCTGAAAAGAGGCCATGCACACCACTCATCAAAAGGAACATCAGGCACATACAAGCTCTGGGGCGCAGCTGGATACCCAATACACTGGTATATAATGTCAAATGGCAGACCTGCAGTTTTGCTTTTGTGTTTTTCTAGAGCTTGTTTAATGATAACAATGGGGAGAATAGTATTTCTGAAGTGGAAGGTACACAGTTTACATAGTACAAAAAAGAAGAGAGAAAAGGCAAGTTTGTAAATAGGCGTGCAGCTGACTCTCTAGGGTGACATCCCAAGGTTAGTTTTAATTAAGAAGCGCCATTACTGCCTTAAAAACTTTACACATTGTAATCAAAGCTAAAGACTTTGAGAGTCTTTCCCCTACTTCCTCCTTTTTGTGAGTTTCCCAGCTTTACTGGGTGAAGGATAGCATGAATCAATGAGAACTTTCATTCTTCACTTCCTAGAAATGCTACACTCCGCACCAAGGAAAGTTATCTTCAGCTGAAATCAGCTACTGTCAGAATCTGTCTCAAGTCCGTACTGCCCTGGTCAGACATCTCACAAGAAGGTACACTATACCAATAGCCTTGTATGCTGTGCTTCTCTGTTCCCCTGGAGCCACGTGATACAAGATAGAGGAGAAAGCTTCTGGAGTGAGCAGCAGTACAAATGTGCCCTTTTCCAGTCTGGTAGGGGCACAACACAGGAGTAAGGTGACAGAGAACTGCAAATATCACTTGGCCCAGGGCAGATTCCCAGACATCCCTATCAGTTGGCTAACAAGTGGCAATCAAGGGAGGCATTCACTAACAATGGGATCTCATCTGAAGAAAAAAAAACCACCCAACCAACAAATGGTAATCTTTTGCATAGAAGATAACAACCTTTGAGGGGGGCTGACAAAATCATATCCTGCATGGCAATGTTTTTGAGCAGCCCAAGAACAGTCTACAGTTCCTCCCCCTACCTCAAACACACTCAGCCTCTAGAATCCCCAACTCTTTTACAACTCGGTCCTCTACAGGAAACATTTTCTATTTGCTCTGTGCAACACCAATACATTTGACAGCAGACCCCAACCAGCCCAACAACATGGGAATGCAGCACACTGATTGCTAGAGGGTGAGGTGGGGGCAAAGAAGGTCTTTCAGGTCACATGAATGCCCCCAGGCCAGAAAAGCACAGAGACAACTATTGATTTTTTTGCATTTTATTTGTCAGTCCAGGTTATTTGGAAGGGAGGGACAAGCTTGGTGGCTTGTGAAAACAAAAAGCCCTAGCTAGCCTAGGGAATTGATGCTATAAACCTCGTTATGCACAGTTATTTCTTTGGCCAAAAGAGCAGTATTGATCCCCAAGGCCCGATGCCTTAAAGCAAATGGTGTCAGGCTCTGTGGGATCCTAATGTGCCACTAGGTAAGCAGAGAAATGCAACCAGAGGTCTCAAAACCTCCCACCCAGGAGGTGCTAGGAAGGCTGTCAAGGCATGTGGGACAGGGGAAAAGTGTTTCCCATCACAATCCTGAGAAGGGATGAGCTAATAGGCTGAAAGAGAGGATGACTGACATCCAGGGATCCTGTGGCAGGCTGGAAAGGCAAAAAATGAAGGACGAGAGGGCCAGGAATAGTCACAAGCCACCAGTTTGGCCTGAGGGATAACCACTAGCAGACGGAGGAAAGGACAGGGCAACGTAGGTAGGAGGGAAGTGGGTTTTTTGGTGATTTCTAGCTCACAGTCATTAACTTTTACAGTGCAAGTTGGAAGGGCATACAGTTTGCACTGCCAGGAGAACAAAAATCTGCACCCAGGACACTCCCACTTTATTGCCCCATCCCACCCCCATTCCTCTCAGGCTCTAACAAAAGCCTGTTGGGAAGGGCTGAGACAGCCTCACTGAGCTGCTCATGAAAAGTCCAGTTATTGTCAAGTTCAGACAAGCTACTCAAGTTTTTGCAGCAGCTGGCTTGGATCACTCAGTCCATGAACAGTTGAGATTGGAAGGGACCTCTGGAGGTCATGTAGTACAATCCCCCTGCTCAACCAGAACAGGTTGCTCAGGGCCATATCCAGAAAGATTTTGATATCTACAAGAATGGAGACTCCACCACCTCTCTGGGCAACCTGTTTCATCCTCAAAAAACAAATGAGGGGAAAAAGAAAATTCCACTCTCGAACCCCACACAACCCAACAACAAAACAAAAAAAAAAACCACAAGTTTTTTAATGGTATGTTTAAGTGGAATTTGCTGTATTTCATTTTGAGCACATTGCCTCATCCTTTCACTAGGTGCCACTGAGAAGAGTCTGGCTCCAACTTTACTCCCCCCATCAGGTATTTATACACACACTGGTAAGATGCCCCCTCAGCCTTCTCTTCTCCAGGCTAAACAGGCCCAGCTCTCTCAATATCTCCTCGTATGACAGATGATTCCTTACTCGCTTCGTGGCCATTCACTGGGCTCACTCCAATATGTTCATTTTGTACTGGGGAGCACAGAACTGGACACTGCTCCAGATGTGGCCTCACCAGTGCTGAGTACAGGGGAAGGATCACCTTCCTCAACCTACTGGGTACACTCTTCCTAATGCGGCCTAGGATGCGTTGGCCTTCCTTGACGCAAGGCACACTGCTAGCTCGCATTTAACTTCTTGTTCACCAGGACTCCAAGGTGAAAGGAGGAGGAATGCATCTTTAGTTAGTGCAACAGTTGAGCTTAGTCTGTCTAAAGCCCTAGATTTTCCTCTGTGTAAAGGAGAGAAAGAGCCCACATCTTGGAGAGAACTACTTCTAGATCCATGCTTCAGCATATAGCAATGTCCAGCATTATCACTGCCCCAATCTTTGCAACAGCCGATTTCCTTGTAGACATAAAATCCACCTCTAACCCCCACGTACGTCGCATTCTCCCCTGGGGAATGCAGTCCCCCTGGGGACTTTCTCCTAGGCAAGCTGCATATCTGAAATGGGACAAGTCATTTCAGCATTACAGTAAAAAACTTATTCCTTTCTAACCATGTCAAAGTCAGCCTTCTTCCTCATCCTTCTGAGGAAGTTAATTTTAAATTGACATACCAAGTCTGCTTATAGGGAGATTTCCACCTTGTTTAACCACACTTGCCTTCCAGCAGGGGAGCCACCAGTTCTGCTACAGAAACTAGTGTCAGTCACCAAATAATTGAAGCACTGAAAAAAATTAGAAAAAGCCTGCAATCTTACAGGCCCTTTAAGGGGGAGCAATACATAAACAAAAACTTGCCTGCTTTACTCTTTCCCAAGGCCTCTCCTCCTATGTAAGAGGTAATTTTAGCAGCCTTCTCCTTCCTTTGCCCCCCTGCTCCTGCACTCCCCCCCCCCCCCCCAAAAAAAAAAAAGTCCAAGAAGAGATGGCACTGGATGCCAGTGCTGGGGAACATCAGCCCTTGTCAGTATGCATCAAGGAGCCAGCTCATTTCTACTGGCAGAGGCTTGGGGAATTCCTGTGCTTAAGAGAATTGCACAAACATTCAATCTGTTGTCTCCTGAAAGCACAGCAGTGACAGGGCTCAAAGAAGGGGTAGCAAGGGTTGAATTTCCTCAACAAAGGGGGGAAGGGAAGCACAAAGTTACATGATCATCTCGTAACACAAGAAGCTTCACAGAATCTTTCCGAGGCTATACAAAGGCCATGCCGTCTCCAAAAAACAAGTGGCACCAGAGCCTCCTTTTGTACAATCAGCCTGTAATACACACAAAAAAATAGGGTCACAGGCTCCAGGGACA
This sequence comes from Dromaius novaehollandiae, assembly GCF_036370855.1. Taxonomy (NCBI): domain Eukaryota; kingdom Metazoa; phylum Chordata; class Aves; order Casuariiformes; family Dromaiidae; genus Dromaius; species Dromaius novaehollandiae. The sequence continues at coordinate 4,840,717 of NC_088121.1, read as the reverse complement.
CTAAGATACAGTGGCAACACTGACTAGGCAGTCTTTCCTCCTTCATATCAAATGGAACACATCTCACACTGGGTAATGAAGGCTGCAAACTCCCCCAAAGCTAACTCCTGCCAAGTACCAGCAAACTGACCAGATCCCTCAGTCTTACGATGGTTTGGATAGTGGGCTTAAAACTGATTTTGTTTCATAACACAGGGTGACACAGGACTAAATGTCTATTGAGTAAGTCACTGCTGAATTTGTGAACTGGTAAAAATGAGCTCATAGTCAAAAGCACTGAGCTGGGCATCAGGAGGCTTCTCCAGCTAGCACTGCCAGACTCCTTGGCACTTTGGGCAGGTCACTTCCCCTCTATAGGCTAAAGCTTCCTGCTATCCCATCTGCACAGTTGCAGTAACATCTCCTGCCCAAAGACAGCTTGGGGCGAGACATAGTATGAGTTGTATGAATATTCAGATATATCTGTAACAGAGGAGGAAGGAAGTGGGAAGAGATGGAGGGGCAAAGGGAGTAGTTCCTGCCTGTTCCTGGAAACTCCACAGGGAATATATTTGATGGATTCCTCACAGAGGAGGAAGGCTGGCAGCTGCTGGGAGATTAGAGAGTTCAACTCCATCCCAGTCACCTTGGGTTATAAAAGTTAAAGCAATGTAATTGTTAAAGTAATGTGAAAGAACATGCACAGAGAACAACGCACATGCACACATTCACCCTCCCCCATCTCTGTTATTACAACCCAGAAAAGCTAAGCCAAGCAGCACCTCACAAACACACACAGCAGAATCGGATGTGGTTGGGGGCTTACGGAAGCTGGGAGAAAGCTCAGCATGGGGTGACATCTGGCTGGGGCCTGATACACAGGTTACAGCCAAAGTGTCAGAGGTCAGAATGCAAAAGAGGGGGAGAAGGCTTTGTCTGTGAGCATAAAAAAAAACCACACACAAAAACACACAAGCACAATCTCCTCTCTCCCCAAGTCCCACTACCTCACAAAATGGAAAGGAGATGCTTCTGTCACTAAATCTGGTTGGCAGAAATTCAAATATGAATGAACAAGAGGAAGGAAGCAGGCAAAGGCAGAGTCACACAGGCCAGAGAGCAGTGGTGGGCAGGCAGGAGATTTATAAACATCACTGGCTTCCACAGATTCAGAGGATGTGGTTTGCAAAGGACATTTACAACAACATAAAACAGCAAAAGCCTTTGCTTCAACAGAATCTGATTAGCAATGAGCCTGGCTGGCTCAAGTCGTTTATTAGAGCAGTTTCCCTCACTCCTCCCCTCCTAACATCTAGCCTCATGCTGATCCACTGTAGATTTTATATTCCTTTTCCTGTCCTGCTCCTGGTGACAGCACTGCTCTCCAGTGAAATTTGGCTGGACCAGCTCACAACAGCAAGGCTAGAAAGAGCTATGTGGAAAGATACGCTGGGAGTCAGATATGTAAGAAAGCTAGATGGTCTGTTAGCATCACTGTAAGGGAAGATGCAAGGCATCGGTCTTTCACAAGACACAGTAAATTTTGCCAGGTTGCATTCACGGGGGCCTTTTTCCTAAATGAATTCTTCAATCTTGAAGGGCCTTATCCTTCCATTTCCCTTTGCCTGAAGTCGTTAGAAACTTTTTTCCCCTCATGTTAATATATGAGCACACTAGTAGGATCAAGTTGTGACAGCTTGGGGAGTTACAACAACCAGCTGAGCATCCACATCTTCTTTGGCAAATCCTTTGCCTACTCCAGGTGTCAAAGGCATTAGTTATACTGCCTTTCTCAAGGTTTGTCCTAATACAGCCTGTATTATAGGCAGAGCAGGCTGACAGAGTACCTCTATGCAGCCCTGGCAGCTGAGCTGTACCTTGTTAAGCTGTCACTTCACATCTATATACTGGTGTTTCAATTCTTTTGGCCAGTGTGGGGTTTATTGCTCTGGTTCTGCATTCACATGAAGCATCCAGTGTTGACTGGTTAATCAATCATCCAGTACCTGCATCAACCTGCTTATAAGACATAGGAAGGTAACAGAGCTCTGTGCATCAGAATTAATACGATCAGGACCTGGCATCAGTAAGTGTGAGGCCTTGCTATGTCAAGACTCATGCTAACACATGATTATGCTCATAAACAGGTTAAGTGCGCACTGCAGACATGAATTGTGTTGCAGTTGGTTATAAGCACATTGCTTAGAAGTGTTATGGAACAGTTCTACACCACCTATTGATCTGCCAGAGTATACAATGATTCATCATTAACACACCTATTTATTACATATAAACTACCAATAAATGTACTCTTAACACAAAAATACAATTGACTTAATACTAAATTTCTGGCATTTCAACCCCAATTTTCCCCACAAGTCAGGGATGGGACAAAGGTGACCTCTAAATTCAAGTTATTTGACTTTATTTCCACACTATGTTTTCAGCAATCCAAAAGCTCAGACTTACATTTTGTAACATGAACCTGTTTCCACACATGATGCCAAAAAGTATGAAGCCTCAGCCTCCACCTGCTACAAAATAACATAGCATCCTGGAAGGGCAAAGAGGTGTGTGTTTGTCCCAGGCCAGACAACAATGGAAATGCATAAGAATATGAAAAACTCCACCCAAAAGCTCCAGCTCCTTTCAGGCCCACTCTAAGCACTGTGAGCATGAAGGCTGGAAGGGGAGAGACAGCGAAGGGAGAAATAACCTTGACTATTTAAGGATGGTACAGCATTCATTTTCAACAGTTGTATTCTCTTGGAATGAACATCCTCCTCTTTCCAGCAAGATCTTCACCTTCACTGAGGTGATCTTGAGACTGCCAGAATTCTAGAAATACTTTTTTTGCACCCAGCTATCTCAGATACTCTTACCTCCTAGGCCAGTAAGAGTTGATCCTATTTACTAACCACACAATACACTGTCTGATGGTGTTTGCCAGGGATTTTGAGAGCTGAGCAAAGCATGCAACCTTGGGAGCTCTTGCTCCAAAGCATGATGTCAGGCATCAGCTGCTGCTGGATCAATAGGCACTGACTAACCTCCAGGATAAATGGTAAGACTGGGATGAAGGTCCGGGTGTTTTCAGACAACAGCGTAAGTGCACGGATGCAGTGCATGCGCAGGGGGTAGAAACGAGTTGTGGGTACCAGCCTGGAGAGGAAACACAGGAAAGAATATTAGACAAAGTTGATAAAGAAACTGAATCTACAGCCTTCAGTGATACTTCAGAACTCTTCCTGTTCTCTTTACAAAATGCAGACAGCTTTAGCATTGCACAGCAGACTATTTGAGCTGTTCAAGCTATCCCACGGTGGGAAACAATTTGCACACATTAAAGGTGTAACACTCCGACACCAGGTTTTCAGCTTCTGCCACTAGTTGTACAAACTTATTCAGTCTCCTCTGGCCTTGGTCTCTAACTGGACATGCTCCTCTTACACTCTACCTTCCAAGTGAATCGGGCGGGGAAAGTGTCCGGATTTTTAAATCAGCAATGGTCACAACTGCCCTGAAGTGACTGCCATGTGAAATAGGGGCTATTACCATGAGAACATAGCCTCTAGGCCTACAGTGTCTTCCCTATTGCCTGTCTTTGGACACAAAGGGGAGAGCATGAAACTTCATGCTCTTTAGCCTCAGGAGTGGAAATAAGCTTGCGTGTTACAAAATATGAGTGTGAGCAACTAAGTAGCATGTCCTTTGCCATGATAATACATTGTGGTCATAAATTGTTTCAGAAAACTTTATACATGGATTTTAAAGTTGAGGAAAATTAACCTACACACAGTTTGACTGGAGTACCAGCAAGCGCTGTGGTTAAGTAGCATTTGGGGGAAAGTGTAGACTGAGCTAACCAAAGTATGAAATCAAAGCAATAAAGGTGGCAAAGCAGAGGGAGAAAGGGCTACAAAAATGAGAGCTTTGCAAGTTAAGCTTATCACTGATGCTGTTTTGTTGTGTTTGGCACTTTTGGATCCCAATAGGGGTAGTTATGTGAGGAAAAGAGGCAGGAACCAGCAGTAAAGCGTCCACTTCAAACAGTAGGTGTGACTGAGAAAGGGGGGGCAGCTGGCACACAGGGTGAGGAGGCTACAAGGAGGCCCCATTTCAGGCTACCTACTCTCTGCACACTGATAGAGTTCCTGCTGTGAACTTAGTGACACTTTGTGTGGAAAGTCACTCAGGCTTAACGAGCTGGACCAACAACCAGTGTGCCAGAAAGGACAGCATGGGAATGAGGGACCTCTCACAGCCAAATGCATTCAGCGCTCTCCATAGCAGAGGAGCATTTGGGCTACTCCTACCTCCTTCAGAGAGGTGATACCTACATTTGCACAGCCAGTGATCAGCACAGAAGAGGCCAGCCTTTCTCTGACCCACACCTCAAACCATTATCTGCTTCAGCTTAGACAACACCGTCCTCCTCAGAGTCTAAGGGGAAAGAAGCACAGCCAACTCCATTTGTAAGGTGAGTACACAGAAGGGACAGTCAGCTCCCCCAATGCCATGTCAGCCAGCAGCAGAGGTGATAATACAGACCACTGCCGTATGCCTACCCCTGAATTATGTCAGACTTCTCATTACTGTATCACTCTAGAACCTCTCACTATGAATGATCCGTACTTGAAGACATTGATGCTTCCAACATTTACAAGGGTGAAATTTGAAAATGCAGTTCCCAGAGAACAGCCTCAAGTCTGATAAACAAAACCCCTCCCCTGAGGGAAAAAGAGCTTGCTGAGCAACCCAGGAGAGAAAAACTGCCTGACCAGGCACCATAAATCATCTCATCTCTTCCCCCCTCCACCAAATAGTGAAATAATTATCATTGGATCCATTATAGAAATAAATCTACTTTGCACCCCTGATCTGGCACCACTGGAGATGACGAAAGCCTTCCTCAGGAATTAATTGATCGAGGGATAAACCTGTTAAATGTATAGATTTACTGTAAACCAAGACCATTAATTTTAGAGTGCTCTGCAATGCAACAATCTGCTTAACTTCCCGATGGCTGGGATGCACAGGGAATGCAAAACACAGCTGGGACCTGAGACCAGGCTCTGCTGAGGGAAGGCTGACTGCCTAGTCATTCCAGGGCCCCGCCAGGAGGTTCAAACTAGCTTGCCTGAGTTTACAGCTTGTGCTTTTCATCTCAAAGGAGAATGTTCTCTAATGTCTTACAACCTCTGTCCTTTGGAGCACGCCTGCCCTACTTCTTTCATGCAGCCAGGGCATATGCTATGGTGCAGAGAACAGCCTGAAGGCTTTTCAAGGATTATTTTTACTAGCTGCTGCTCCTTCTGTTATGCTTCTGGGTGGCCACAACCTTCCTTTAGCTGGAGAGAAGAGAGAAAGCTTTTTCAACACCAGTCTCTGCCCACCAAGACTAGTCAGCCAAGGAAAGCTGCTCAGGGACATGAGGGCCTTCCTTGCATCTCTGCAAGGAGACTGTACCTCCCTTCTCTTCTGTACATGCTGGGAGTCCAGAGACTAAAAGCTAAGGTGCATCACAGATCCTCTTTTAACTATAAGCCAGGGAGGGACTTTGTTTATAGCTTGGACTGGGAGCAAGGTAGAAAGCCATGCAGACAAGGTCAGAAAAACACTTCCCACAGTGATGGGAAGAGGAGGATAACACGGAGTAGGAGCCTCCGCAGAGCTGCTGTGTGCAGAAATATGAACTCAGACAAGCACAAGCAGACAGATCAAATTGAGCCACATATGTACTATGGAGACCAAGAAATGCATAAGGCAAAGAATGGAAAGGGAATTTCATCTCTTTCTGTATCCTAGTATCTCTGCAATATCTACAATGCTGCCCCAATGGTCAAGCCAACTGTAGTCTTTCAGCTGTTTGCAAGAGCAACACCACTGATTTTCACAAAGCAATTCCATCAGCAAACTGAGCAACGAGACTCCTTCCCTCTGCCCCACAGTGGTCCAACATCACAAAAGTACAGTGAACTAGGCTAGAAAGGGACCTTGAGAAACCATCAGTTCCACCACTATCCCATTTAGTGGTCTACCTTCCCTGGACCACATCTTGAGTGCATGTAACTTGTGGACATATGGGGAACATTTCTGAAATGTGTTATTTAAAAAATACATTTTTAATACCTCTTTTACGCTGGAGAGCAAGAAGGGAGAACAAGAAAACTAGTGAGCTAATTTTGATTTTGGCAGGCAACCTTCTGCTATTAGTTATCTTGTTTAAGCACATTTCAAATTCTGCCTTTGTCCCTGCCTGGAGCAAAAAACCTGTAATGGATGGTAATTTCTCCATTCTCCAGTCCCCTCATGCGACAAGCTAGTGTAGCACTGAGAGTGCATCCCCTCTTGTACAAAGACAGCCCCCCCGCCCCCCAGCCCTTTTGCTTGACGCAAAGCGCCACCTTCTGGTACAAGGGACACTCAGGCAAGGACAGTCCTTCCAAGCACTATTACTCTGACAACATTCCCAAGAGCACTATGCCAGCCACATCAGGAGCACAAATGAAAGCATGTATTCTGGATCGAGAGGTTCCACTGCATCCTTCCCTACTACCTGATCACATATACACATCTTGCAAAGCTGAGCTCCACAGAGTAACATGAAGAACTAGCAGTCTGGCTCATTCACTCCCCCTCTCCACAAGGAAATCTGCTCACAAGTCAAATACTAAGCAGCCCCCAAGCAGGTGCATATCCCTAACAGGCCTCCCAGAAATGTGTAAAATAGTACATTAAGCAAAAAACCTTGACTTCCAGGCTGGATTCTTCTCCCTCTCACCTTGCATAGAAGCCAGCTGGGTTCTTCCATGACCCTCAACTGTTAGGCATATCTACGTCAGGGGACTACAGCATAGAGACAGATTTGTGCCAACTTCAGTTTGGTCAGCACAGCCACCCACACCGGGAAGAGACCATTATCGAGGAAGGAACCAGAGATCCTGGGAACAGACTCAAGCAGCTGAAGCCCATGGAGCTGTATCATGACAGCAGGAATAGCTGCACATACTTGAGGTGAAATTGCACATTCCAATACAACCTGCTCCAGAAGTTCCCAAAGGTTTCCAAGGCCAGAGTAGACAATCTGCAGAGCAACGTTACCTTCAGTGTTTCGGTTAGAGGATATACATACAAGGGAAGAGCCATTCATGGCAATCTCTCACCATCTGTTCTTTCTCATCAGGTCATTATCTAACTCCTCTACCACAACTATCAACAGAATTCAGGTTTAAGTAGTTGCCTCAAGGGCCCATCTGTTTCCCTTGTAAGAAATATGGGGTAGCATGTTGAAGGATAGGTGACATGAATCTTTCCCCCTACGATGATGCATAGGTTTTACTTTGTAGTCACACCATTCAATCCCAGAGGGAAGCTGAACCAACTCTGCTTCGTATCTCTTCAGACCAATGCCGCTTCATATACTCCTTTGGCTATTGGCTATCTTGCCCTTCAACTCAGTTTCTCTGAAGGCTAAAGCTTAAAGTGGACCTCATTCTTCTATGGATAATCCCTCAGCAGATACAAAGTAGTATCAAAACAGCCATGCCAACTTGTAGCAGCTAAGAATCTAAACACTGTGTGCAGAGGAAGAACAAGAACATTGGCTTAATCTCCAGAGGACCTTTCCAACTTCAACCATTCTGTGAACCTCTCAAAATATAGCCCACCTCCAAAACCTCTTGCAGGCTGAACCAACTTTATTTTGTCAATCCAGCCCCCTTGCCCTCAAGGGGTCCCAATCCTACACACATAAAATTCAGTAGCTGCATTCAGCCACTGACTGAGCTAGCAATGTTAACCGAAGATGCCTACAGGCAGTCTACAGTGCAGTATAAATAGCTTACAGTTCTTAGGAGAATCCTGCAAACATGTACTGATCACCCTGCAGAGGGTGGAAGGCAAGGGGAAAGAAGCGTGCACTGAACGGCCTTGCTGAAAGCCCTGCAAGACAGTGGCCCTTCTCACCAGAGAGTAAGTCATGATTCAGCCACACAGGAGGATCTGCAGACTTCATATCCTCTTAAACTTCTCCATACCTCCATTTCCAACAAGGAGCCTCAGAAGATCCCCTTTGTGTAAGGAGAAGCCACAGCCACATAAGAGTGACAAGACAGAAGATGAGACCTGGCTGGGTACTTCATCTTTTTGTACCCCTCCCCACCCCCTATCTGCTAATCTACCTACCCCCTTCTTATGGCCTAGACATTGGCTCTTCTTCACATCTGGGCATCTATTTCTATTTTCTCCACCCTAAAGCCCATTCTGTTGGGCTCGCAAACCTTTGAAGCTTTGTCGGATGGCCATTGTACTTCATGCCAAGCAGTCCTGTACATCACAGATGCTAACAAATTCCATTTGCTGCTGCTGCTGCCGGGCCTCACCCAATTCACCTTTCCTTGGCCCCAGTTAGCTGATTTATCTGCCTAGACAGGTGGAAAACTGCATAGACTTATCTGCAGAACAATTAAAGCTCTGCAACAGCAGTAGGAAGCAGCCTGTGCAGATGGGGGGATGGGGAAAGGGATGTATGCACGCTCTAACGATCGTTTAAACCTGCTTATCTTCATCACCATTTGGAGTTTAAGACCAGGCGGGTGGTATTTTAAAGCTGAGAATCTAGTTACAGAGCTAACAGGATTTCAGAGATCACCAGAGACTCAGAAATTCCCTTTATGCCCATTAGTAACAGCAATTTCAAAGCACAGAAGTTTCATATACAAACACACAAACTGGTGGAAAGCAAGCAAGAAATCCTCAGCAGATGTAGAAAGAGCAGATGTATCCCCAGTCCTTCAACTTCTAACAAATACACACACACACACACACACACACACACACAAAACCTAACTATTCACAGAGTTGGAGATAAGGACTTGACTCTGTTCTTTGCCACTGTCTCTTGGGAGGTCCTAAGGCAAGTCAGTACATTACTTTGTACACTCCTGCACAATGTACAATTACTGGTGGGTATTAAAGGTTCAATCTCCCAGCTTGGTCATCTCATTGCACACACACTAACAGGATGGGATCCCACTATAACCATGGGAACAGATTCTTCTATGGTTTGTGTTCCTGGAAACAGTTCTTCAGAGATAAAGTACAAGCACCATGTGCTTTTTTAGCAGAGAATTGGACTAGGCAACTAAGTTATTGCACTGTACTGCTTCAGGTCTCCAGCTCCCCACTAGACATTAATATAAGTGCATGAGTTATTCAGAAATGCCACCTGGCCACACAAACCCTGCAAATATTCCAGAATGCAGAGGAAGAGAAATTTCACATGCTTTTTCATGAAATTTCACATGAAATTTTCTATTTTCGCTACTGGGCACCACTTAGCTACTTTTGAGTCTACCCCAGAAATAGCTGCAGTTTGACACTGGGTTGCAAATCAGGTGGTCCTTCTTCAATATGGGAATCCATGGAAGGACCAGAACTGGACATTGGAACAGGAAGAACTGAAATTCCTTACAATGAAAAGTTGAGTGCAGTGTAGGTTATTCTCTCCTAAGCTTTCTCACCACCTAACCATATGGGTGCCAAACTCAAGCCCAAACCTTTGCACACAGTATCTGGTTCTACATGGACATGAGCCCATGATGTTAGCTAATGAAACAAAGGGGTACTGGCTTCCTCTGAAACAATCCCCTAATGCCCTCAGGAAACATGGTCACACACAGTGCATTTCTAGATGGAATATTTCAATCAAATGCCTCACAAAAGCAGCTCCCTCTGATTCCTTACAATGTAAAGTTAAATCCAAATCACACACAGTAACATCCCTTTGTAACTGCTCCGCCATATCAATTCCTTAGCGGAGAGGAGTAGGCATTGTCAAGAAAGGAAAAAAAAATCCTACTTACTTTATACAGCCAATGATGACCTGTGTCAAAGGATAAATCAACGGCTCCATGACTTCACTGGGATAGATTGTGCTGAGAACCCGACACCAGAAATACAGGCAGTGGATATACTGCCAGTTATAAACAGACTGGAAGTTCTCCTGCAAAAAAGGGAGGGACACAGATGCAAACTTGAGAAATCAGGCTTTTGAGTAGTTCACTTTGGTTTCTCTACCAGACTCCAATTTTATCCAGCAGTCTCCAAGAGGACAAAGTGTAGTGATCAGAGAGGGAAAGCTAACATTCTAGCTGTGACTTTGATGCTGGTGGCTCTGACTCCCCATCCAGCAAGTTCAGATGTGTGCATGAAGCTTTGACAACATTGTGATTTGGTGCTAGCTAGTGCCTTGCAGCAAATAATGAGCAACATGCAGACTGCCTTTCTTAACAAGTGCAGCTCATTTGAGAAGGATGATTTAATGACCCAGCTCACAGCAGATGGTGGGATGTGGCCAAGCATCCCCAGGAATCCTCTAACTTTTCTATCTACCCACAGTCCCTGGTATACTCCCTGGTCTCCCACAGGTAGCAAGGCTGGAAGGCACCTGGCCAACAGCCTTTAGTCTGCCTTATGCACACCAGAGAGGAAAGGGGGGGGGGAGGGGGGCGGGGGAAAGGGAAGAAGCATATAAAGCTACAGTTCAGATTGAGTGCAGAGAGGGAAAACCTAGATGAATTTCCTGCAAGCTTCAATTTCCTTTGGTTGTTACGTAGCAGCTTGTCCTTCCCAGTAGAGGTTTCCTTTCCCTCAGCTGTATTAACCAAAATCACCCTTGAGTAGTGGCTTAACTTGCCGAGGGACAGGCCCCACTAATTTTGAAAGGCAATGCCTGCTGCTTGTTTTAAGTATTTTTTCCTACAAGCAAAAAAAAAAAAAAAAAAAAAAAAAAAGTTGTCCTAGTAGTGTCTTTTCCAACTGCAGAGTGAAGATGACAGACAGTAGGGTCAAGAACAAACTTTCAGCTCTTTATAAGCCAGCCTTCATGGTTACCAACACAAATAACGCAAGAAGCCAGCCTTGTCTCTAATATGCAGTGATGCTCAAGCAACAGACTATTCAGGTGGTATGGGGAGGTGTGGGCCAAGTTTTCCACAAATCCAAGAGGTATTGTTTTCAAGAATGTCTGGACAAGCCCCTCCCCTCTCCCTGCATGTGCCTGAACAGCCTGCAGTACTAGATTAAATAAAAGCCCAGAAGAGTGCAGAAGTCCTTTAAGGACACCCTTTCCAGAGAGTTCTACAGGCCCATGTAGCCCCAAGAATCCAGAGAACTGCATCAACTGAGGTCTTACAAGACTGTGCTTAATGAGGGGCCTCAGCCCAAACTTGCATCTCACTCAGACTTTCAAAGTCCAGGTCACCTCCTCTTTTGCATGGATGAAATGAAGTAAGGTGCATAAATCCTGGAAAAAGGACAGAAATCCTAAATTGCAGCCACTGGTGCAAGCCTTGTGGTATGGACTTAGGCTGCAGCTGGACAAGGCAGCACTCTCATAGCAAGTCACTATTTGTGAGATGCATCAAGAAGGTCTGTTCTCACCTTCCCTTGCACAATGGATAAGCAAACTCCTCTCGTAACCCACTTTCCACAACCACCCACTGCTCAATTCAAATTGGCTTGCTGCTGGGATTTGTGCATTTTGGTCATGCTGATGTCAAAGTTCCCAAAGCCCTCCCCAGCTGTGAAATCAAGGAGATTTAGGCCTTGTCTGGGCCAGGGCTGAGGGTCCAAGAAGCCAACACAATCCAATTAGGGACTATGCAGCCCAGACTTCATTTATCTCTGCTCAGTTTATCCCCATGTCTGAAGAGCCAGGAGATTAAACTGGTCACCAATCCTGCAATGTTTGGAAGCAGCCGAACCATTAATCTATAGGGGTCTGTTTTGCTAAACATGAATAAAGCCAGGATTAGCAATCTGACTCAGATTTGCCAGGTCAGACTGGAGGTGGCACAAAGCAGGGCAGCTCCCTAAAGGGTCTGAACTGCTTTGCTCAATGAAGCCCTCCAAATAGCATGGATGGGGAAAAAGCAGCTACTGAGAAGATGGGGGAGATGCACCAGGGGCATTGCACTGGAAAGATGCACACACCAGGCTGATTCCTAATCATCTTTACTCCGGGGCTTTGCAACAGTGGCTGACAACACCAGTTCCACAAAGGGAAAAAGTATGCCACAACTCTTGCAAGTTGGGGAGAGAAAAATGGCTCCTACTCTGCAGTGGTCTGTTCTCTCCTTCCATACTGAAAATGCAAACCAATACAAAAACAAAGAACGTTCATAGGCAGCCATGGGGTGAGCTCTGAGCTTCCCTGCCATAGGGCAAAACAATTCCTTAGCACATCATGAAATGGATCAGACAAGTACTGACACTTTATAGTCATCACAAAAAGCCTGACACGGCTGCTGTAATATTTCCTTCTCCACATATTTCCCATAGAAGGGTACTGTTTCCACACTGATGGGCACCTACCTTCTTCTTTATGGTCATGGCACTGCGCAGGTGAATGGCAAGCTGACGGATATAGATGAAGGCATGCTGGTAGGAGGTATGCGTGTCCAGGGCATACAGCTCTGTCAGCGTCCGCTGCATGAAGCTGATCATGGGCAGGACATTGGGAGATGTGAATCTGGAATTCTTCACAAATGCGATGTACATTTGCTGTGGGGAAAAGAGGACAAGATACAACCCCATAAAACAGTTGGAACAAAACTAGTCTTTCACCAACCTTCCCCTCCCCTGGTATTCTAAAATTGTGAAAGGAGTGTTACTTTTGCAAGCCTTTCAAAGGTATAGGCAAAAATAACAACCCAGCCTGCTCCTTCTTCAGCAGAGACAGGGAAGAGAGTACTTTTGCACCTGTACATTGTTTTATCACAGAGCTTGAAGATGTCCCTACCATTGCTTCTCCACAACAAGAAAGTAAGGAACTGTGAGATGGCTTTGAGCCATACGTTTGTAACTGGTCACAGTGGCTAACACAGTTGTTCTTCTATGACAGTGGCACCTAAGCAAGCTACCATAGGACAATTTGGGAACTCCAGCAACTAGGTGAAACATCAGAGCAGCTCAGCAGCACTGCTGGTGTGTCAGCACTTGAAGAAAGCCTTCAGTAATTTGGTGGATGAGTATTCACCCTGCAGTCAGATGAGCACCAAAGGCCTTCCCTGCTGAGACCCTGCCTATGTGCCTCCAGCAGGAATGGCAGTGAGAATATGAAGGATCTCACTCTTCAGCCCCACACAGTTTCCTCCCTGTATTATTTTCTGGGTGTAGCCAGCATCACCTCTAGCACCTGCCCTGCCTTGCAGGCTACAGCTCATGCCCCCTAAGGCATTTGCATATAACTTGAGAAAGAAGAGCTGCAGAGTAAAGCAAGTACTAGCCTTACCTTGAGCAAAGGACTTAGGTACATCTCTTTCTTGTGGCGGCAGATCTTGTTCAGCACTAGGAAGGCCAACACTCTCACTGTTTCCTCACCTGTGCTCCACAGATGAATTGCTTGCTGGAGAGGAAAAGAGGCAGATAAGTGAAGGGACACTTTGCCACAGAAGTGCAAGGGAAGAGGAAGGTGACAAGGATGGCCAATTATTGTCACAGAACCAATCACAAGAGAATCTCATACTCTAGCTGTGAGATCACACAAAAGGGTAAGGCCAGTGTTCCCATGATGAATACAGAGGAAACTGTCCAAAATTAACACCTCTGAAAACACACACATCTTTATTTACATGCCCAAATACAGATTTAAGCTTCTGACTACAGACACCAGCCTTTGCATGTGATTCAATCTCCTGGGCTTTGCAAAGATTCCTCATCAACTCCTACAAGGCAACACACTAAACACATTTGGCTAGTACATCCTCCAACCCAAAGAAAGTCATCTGTATGTCTCCCACTAACTTCTGCAGGACACAAGCAACATCTAAGGCACGACCAACTTAAGTTTAAGCAACTGCCCACCAGGAGTCATACTCCAGTTCTGGCTATGAACAGCATACTTTGGTTTCTCTAACAGAGCTATTAAAGATGCACTTGACTCTGGACAGGGGAGACCAGGCTTTGTTTTCTGGATTTATCAACCTTTCTTGCCACATAGCAAATCAGAGCTAATTAGCTTATCTCCACTAATGAGCTCTGGAAGAAACCTGGAAGATTCTGGCTACACTGCAGGGTTGGACATACCATCTGTATACCATCCCTACTGTAGCATTTGGCAGAGACCTTTAGATATGAGGCATAGGTCTCTCCCATCACTTTATGCTGGCCATCATTAGCATCAAAGGATTCCCAAATTCATTTAAATGTTGTGTTGCTGCCCTTTAAGCACCACCCTGTTGCCCTCTTCCGCTCCTCCACACCTCCTTGTTTTGTTGTTCTTAAGCACTCAGCAGTTGTGACTAAACTGCCACAAAAATATTCCACCCCCAGCTCCTGAGAGTGAAATATTATCACAGATGCATACCCAGACTCAGCACACAGGCAGCAATTACTCCATCTGGGATGAGGAAACAGACAGCTTCCCCAGAACACCTCCATGTCACTTTGCATAGCGATTAGCAGCAGCTATATGCAGAGCCACATGCCCACTCCACTCATCACTGTGAAAGAGCCACATGGTACCCAGAAGGCCTGAAAGGCATTGATCCTTTCCAGGACCAAAAGAAAAAGCAAGGGAAGAGGAATCCAAGAGATTGGACTGTCATGCAATCTAGCCCAAATACCATGAGATTCATCTGAAAGGGTAGAGAAAAATACTTCAGATCTAAATGACACGCCACAGCTTGTCCCCTTACCTTAAGAAGTATACGGCACTGCTTTGGAAAGGACAAATAGTAAGGTACTATGGAGTTGACATGCTGAAGGACTGCTGCTCCAACAGAGGCTTCTGTTAAACAAGACAGGAGCTACAGGGAAAAGCATAACAGTCAGTCCATAGTCCCCCTCACCTCCTCCTTTACCACTGTTCTAAGCAGCTGCACTTTGTTGTTTCCAAGTACCTCTGTGGTACCAAAGGACTGGAAGGGCACCCCTGCCCATGAGCAAGCCCAAACAGACCCCCAGCAGTATCAGGAAAGGAGCAGGCCCACGGTAGGGTAAATAAACTCCCCCCAAAACATATCTCTACAAATGTGAACTCATGGTTACTGAACTTGTATGGCTACTGGCACCTGAGCTCATCACACAAAAGCTGGCTTGGCTATACTGCAATAACTCAGCCTATTTGCACTTTGAGACACCTTACAGAAGACATGATACCACACCTTTGCCATCTCACTGCAAAGGGCCAAAGCACAATGAAGACGCCATCAGCTAACACAAGGCTTGGAAATAGACCATCTGAATTATGTGATGACGTACGTGATTTTACCAACATTTCTTTAATAGAGAGCTGGAATGTCATGTGGGTATCAAGAGGTTAACTCCAGCTCAAGTAACAGGTTAGACACAGATTGCTTAAGAAACAACACTTTGATATTTCAGTTGTTCGGATCAGTTCACCTGGAGGCCAAGCCCAGAGAGGTTTGTAGTTTCTAATTTGAAGGCGCAACATTAAGCTGTCATTTCAATTTGAAAGAGGTCCTGTCTGGTGAAATGTCTCCTCTTGCCTGCAATCTCAGTGGCTAGAAGCAGAGGCAGTTTTTCTGCTTTTAGTTTTCCTCCTTGTTCTACTCCTTCACTGCAAGGATTCTGAATTGGGCATGTCTCCCTCGCAAAGTCCCTCACCTACCAACAAGAAAGGGGAAGACTGTTCAGAAACTACTACACCAGAAAAACACTGCAGTGAAGCCTGGGATCAAGGGCACTCAGAAGCAAGCACAGGACCAGGGACTACTTTAATGGGACTGAACTGTCTGCTTTTTCTTCTTGCTTTTTCCTAATGTAATTCTTAGTTTTGCTGCTGGTGAGAAGCACCAAGACTTGAAGAAAAAGCTCTCCTGCTTTGCAGAACAAAATGCTGCTTTCTGCTAAGTCATTCTGCCAGCTCAAAGCTAAAGGACCTCACCACTTTCTTTCTCTCTCCCTATGTCTCCTTCTCTCAGCTTCTGAAGGATGAGCATTTTATTTTTTTAAATATTCCAAGTTTTGGGGCACATAATGAAATGATCTCTCAGTTTCATCTCCAAAAAAATTGTTGGGGGTAGAGGGAGGAAGAGGTAGGGAAGAAGGAATCTCCTGTAGAAATAAGCCCTGTGCTGTCACTGAAACACAAGCAACTTGGCACAGATGGGATGTCCTAAGGGGGTGGAGCATAATCATACCTGGAGATGGCAACCTCAGCCAGTGAATCTTACCCTCCACTACAGAGGAAGGCATAAAAACAAGACCTGGAGTTACCAGTCTTGTAATGGCCAGGAAGTCACCTTCAAACTGGAGTAACTGCTTCTTCAAAAGGAAGAACACCTGAGGCTACAAGAAGGCAGTTAAAGTAGGTAATGTTTGATGGTTGGGCTCTACTTTTAGTCAAGTTGTAGGCAGACGCAAAAGCCCATCTGGCTTTTTCCAACATACCTTAAACAAAAGCCCAGTGATGCACAGACTGAAAATGTAAACGTGCTGTTCAAACAATGCAAGTTTCTTACTTGGATAGTGCAGCTCAGGTACACTTTTATGTCCAATCGCAGCTTGCTCCAAAGTGGGCTGCTGGAAGGGAGGACCATTCTGAAAATTAAAAAGAGAAACAAAATAATAAAAAACTTCAGCAGCACAAAGAACAGCGAGTTCACTTGCTTGGTATGGCCAGTGAGCAAAAATAATTGCTGGCAAAACAAGAAGAAAATAAACCCAAACAAAAACCCCACACTCAACTTTGCTATGGGTGAAAAGAAATCTCTCTATTCTGTAAAATAAGGGCTGAAACACAGCATTCAAAAAATTTAATTCAAATGGAAGTACAGCTTCCCAACAGGGCATCCAGGCCTCTACAAGTGTCATACAGAGAACTGTGACAACCAGAAAGCCTGGTGGGGGTCTCTCTGAATCGCTCACAATCGATGTTACCTCATCTTCTGCTCAGGGCCCGCTGCCTGAAAAAAGTGGCCTGGCTTGTAGCAAGAAAAGCTATTACTGGGATTATACCAGTTGAGAGACATTTGTTCAGTCTTTTCTGAACTTTTAACATTGCATTCATGAGGTAATAATTGCCCCAAGTCCTAGGACAGGCCAAAACTCAGACACAATCCACACTAGTCACACCTGTGGAGTCAAAAGAGGTTGGCATTTGCACCCAGCACTCAAGTACCCTCTACAGCCACTGCGCACGGAATTTGGATTTACTCCCATTTCGTGGCAATGCTCAGTCTGAGAATCCAGAGTCTAGTTCAACCTTCCTTTCATCTGTGACAGGGAAATTAGCAATGACCGCCACAAAAATTATCCTGGAACTGAAAGCACTTCCGAAAGAGATCTGATTCTCATTCTACCCACCGCTGGGATAAACAGAAGAGATCAGACTAGGAAGCAAGCAACAAAACTGTGTCCAGCTGAAAATGCTAAGGGGATTCAAGTAAAAAGCTCATGGTCCAGGCACAATGGCTAAGAGAGCTCCAGCTTATTAGGAACTTAGTGGCTTATTATATGAATCTGCACTCACAGTCCCCAGCTACAGTATTGGTTCATCCAACAAGAGTTGAGACTGGAACTCAGATTTCCCAGCACCTTTTCCAGCTGCTCCCAGGTGAGCCATGCTGATCTCCCCATTCAATTATGGATGCAGACCAATTGAGACTCTTGGGGCACCAACCCACACAACAGCCAGAGACTTCCCAGGTCTTAGCATCTGAGAGTTTGAAGCCATCATTCCTTCTCTCTAGTCAGATCAAACAACAGCATCAAGGAATGTGACACAGAGGTTTCAGAGTAATGCTGCAATTCTGGAAAAAGGGATAAATTATACCATTCTTTGCCCAGTTGTGAGCTTTCTTCCATTCTATCCATGCTCTAACAGAGAGCAGGTCAAACCCAGATGATCCATCTTTCAGAATGCCAGGGTGTAATATAGCTGCTAAAGCCCTGGATTGGCTAAAGTCACATAGTTGTATGGATGAAAGGATTGGTCCCTTCTTCTGAAAAAAAAGAAGCTGCAACGTTTTAACACTGCTCCTGAGTGCAAGCACGTCATTCCAGACATCTCTCTTTTGAACCCATATCCCCTTGACAAATGGTTGGAGTCTGACGTTTAGAGAGGATGCACTTCCTGGGGAAAAAAAGGACCTGGCTAATGAGCCTGCGAAGATAATCACGGACAAAACTGGGAGGAGCGGCTGATACGCCAGAGGGTGGTGCTCCCATTCAGAGGGACCTTGGCAGGATGGAGAAGTGGGCAGTCAGGAACCTTATGAAGTTCAACAAAGGGAAGCGCGAAGTCCTGCACCTAGGGATGAATAGCCCCATGCACCAGTACAGGCTGGGGGTCAACTGCCTAGAAAGCAGCTTTGGAGAGAAGGAGCCGGTGATCTTGGTGGACAGGAAGCTGGACATGAGCCAGCAACGTGCCCTTGAGACAAAGGCGGCCAACAGCATCCTGGGGTGCATTAGGAAGACTGTTGCCAGCAGGTTCAAGGGAGATGATCCTTCCCCTCTACTCAGTGCTGATGAGGCCATGCCTAGAGTACTGTGTCCAGTTCTACACTCCGCAGTAGAAGAGAGATAAAGAACTACTGGAGTCCAGCAAAGGGCTAAAATGATTAAGGGACTTGGAGCATCCATCATATGAGGAAAGGCTGAGGGCTGAAACTGTGTAGCTTGGAGAAGAGAAGGCTTGGGGGAATCTTATCAATGTGTATAAATATCTGAAGGAAGTGTGTAAAGAAGACAGAGCCAGACTCTTTTCAGGGGTGTCCTGTGACAGGATAAGAGGCAACAGGCATGAACTGAAACACAGTAAGTTCTGTCTGAATCTAAGGAAAAACTTTACTGTGAGGATGACTGAGCACTGAAACAGGTAGCCCAGAGAGGCTGTGGAGATATTCAAAAGCTGTCTGGACACAGGCCTGGGCAATCTGCTCTAGGTGACCCTGCTTGAGGAAGGGGGTGGACTAGATGATCTCCAGATGTCTCTTCCAACTCAACCATTCTGTGATTCTGTGACTTTGCTAGCATTTGGAAAGAGCTGCCACTTTTTTCCAGCTTCACAGACAGCTTTCAGGTCCGAAAAAGCCCAACCAATATTCTTTCACCTGCCATTCTCAGGTCCCCTCAGACTTACTTTAGTTTGCTCTTTGGAGCTTTCAGCAGAAGAAGTTTCTGCAGGCAGCCGAAGAGGTCCCGGATGCAGAATGACACCAGGGCATTGAACACTTAAAAAAAAAAAAAAAAAAAAAAGTTAGTAAAGCACTTGCAAGCTATTTTCCATTTATTCCTGGTTTCTCAGCTAATCTGAAAAGAGTGAGTTACTGAAGCCAGTAACTTCCACAGCAGAACTAGGGAGTTCCCAAACACTTCCAGAAAACATCAATTTTACCCTACAATTCTTCTCTGAATGAGAAGATCACAACTGACAGTTTTCTGGAACAGGGGTAATCTCTTTGCTCTCTGAACAAACAGCACCAGCCACAGCAGAAGTTCCATCCGTAACTAGATCTCTATGCTATCATCACTCTCCCAAAAAAGATAAATTTTTTCTTTAAACAGTCACAGCAATGGACATGCGAGTTCTGTGTAGTGCCTTGCATTAAACAAGAAGATTTTACAGAAAGCAAAAATGAGTGAGCCCTGTGCTGAGCAAGGAAGGATTGAGGAGGACATGCATTACTTAAGTGAAGTGAAGCCTGTAAAAGGGTAAGCCAACTCCTGCCAGCGCTTAGCCTTACTCTTTTCCAACAGCTCAGCCTTCCCTACCAAATGACTTCCCTTCTCACACACAGGTATGGTGAAAAACTCACCCGCAGCATCAGTAACTTGGAATTTGCTAGGATCAGCCCCACCATCATCACCTTTGGTGGTTGCTACAGATGCTTTAAAGGCTTGAGTGATTTCATGGAAAAGTTTCGGTGTTAGTTGTCTCTGGGGAAAAAAGAAAAAGGATTGCTGTAGAGAAAAAGCAAGCAGTATTCTAGAACTCTGAAACACTTTACTGGGACAGGAACATTGAAATATATTTTAACTTTTATTGCAAAATAACTCCATCCTTTAATGGGAAGGAAAATGTCAAAGTAGTGCTAACAAATGCTAGCGGCTTTCACTTGCTCTAAAATGGATTTGTAAGGCTTATAGTTGGTTGGGGGTTGAAAAGCAATGACTTAGCTGCAAGCAGTTATCCAGTTTAACCTTACACTCCCCATCTTAGTCAGGAGCAGCAAGTTGTCCCATTGTTGCTCTAATGTGACTTTAAAAAGCTCTTGGAGCTGTCAGAAACACAGTGCTTAGCAAAGGGATAAGCAAATGAAAAATTAATCATTCTGACCTCTTCTGAGTCACTCAAGTTCTTCTAGCCTCTCCCTCAGATGGAGCATGGATACTCCAATCATGTGGCCCAAACAAACTGCAGAGACATGTCATGCTGAAGTAACAAAAGTTCTTTGAATATGACTTTGTCACCATCTTCTCTCTCTCTCTCTTTGAGTAAATCAAAAATTGGGCTTTTAAAGGTCATGTTACATTTTGAGCAGTGTCTTAAGGGAGAACATGCAAGTGCCTTGTATTCCATCTCTCTGCTCACCTCTGCAGCTTTTTTCCATTTTTCAACCATTTTCAAGCTCACAGGGATGAAGTCAACTTTCTTCTGTTTGACTGTGTCATGTTCTTCCTCGTCTTCATCACTTGCTTCCTAGAGAAGTTGGTATCAAGACTGAGAAAAGGCTTGTACAGGTCTTTTTTGGCCCCACTTATTTTGCTGAGTAGCAACTGAAAGTACTTGTGGGTGGTGAGAAAGGCAGGCAGCAGTGAATTTTATTCAGGCTGTTCTCAACACTGTGTAAAGCAGTAACAAAAATAAGGGTCTTACAAATGCTAAAAAAGCTACTTCAGTCCTGCTGCAATAGCTTAAATATTAAGGAGAAAGCATACCACATGAAGTAAAATGACTTCTAATTGGGAAAGGAGATAAGAAAACAAAGCCACAGGGAAAACACACTCCAAGGCTTTGCTTTCACAGTCCTAAACATACTCCTCATACTCAGTTCAAATCCACAGCTGACTTCAGGGTTACAAACCTACACAGCTGCAGTTGATCTTTACAGAGGAACTTTCCCAGCCACCATAGGCCCAAATACATTCAGTCCTTGCACTGAAACTCAAACACTTAACACATAAGTAATTAAAAGCATTTAAGCCAACATTCCAAAACAAGGCCTAGTACCTCCAGTGTATCAGGTGGTATGTGTAATCCCTCCTCCTCCTCAGAACTGTCTGAAGCATCAAAATTCAGCAGAGTGCGATCATTTTCTTCCAAAAATTTATAAAATTCAGGATCTTTGTCCTTCAGCCGAGAGAGCTGATCTTTATGTTCAGATGCCTTCCCCTTTTTCCTGGTAGATAAGAATTAACATGTGTACATTAATCACTCAAACATCTGATGCTCTAGGAGAAAGCAACTTCTGGGCACTATATCACACCTGAGGCTGATCTGAATGCTGATTGTTTTGTTGGGGCTGGGGCCACAGTTCTGTAGCCAATTTAGCCTCTGTTTTAGAGGACTTGCCAGATACTATTTAAGTTACTTCTAAGAAAGCTTGATAGCAAATTATCAAGTTCTATTCAGTAGATGCAGATATTGATCAGGGGTCTTGAAAACATCTTGAGAAAAAAAAAAACACAAATCACTCTACTTCTCAGGATTAATCTTGCAGGCTTTTTATAAGGATAACTGAGAACTACACTATTAGAGGAAACTATCAATGAAAGCCTACTAAAGTCTTATCTGGTAAGAAATAGTTTTTAGACACTGCTGATCATTAGCAGAAAGAAATGCAATTATTTCATCATTCCCTATTTACAAACACTCCAAAATCTTTAAGTAAGAGTAAATACACACAAACTGAGGAAACCCAATGCTCTCTATAAGTATTTAAGCCACGTTTTAGAACATCAGAAGCAGCTTAAGCCTATGCCACGCTCTCTCCCCTGCACTTACCGAAGTCAGAGAACCCGATTCTGACAGAGCCGCCGCCCACAGCCCCAACGCCTCGCACCCCACAGCCGCGCTGTGGTCTTGAACACAGCCCTTTAGATGCCCCCGACCCAGCGCCTCCGAGCGGAGCCCGCTCTGCCGCAGACGCCCCCGCAAAGCCCCGCGACGGCTCCCGCGGCGAGGTGAGGGCGCCCGCTCAGCCGCGGCGCGTCTCACCCGACCGGCGCCGGGGCGCAGGGCTCCGCGCGTCCTCACACAGCCGCCGGCCGGGAGCGCAGCGCCGTGGCCCTTCCCTCCCGCCGCCGCCGCCTCGGAGCCGCCACTCGGAGCCGGCGCCGAGCAGCTCGCCCGGGCCCAGCTCCGCCGGGCCCCCGGGGCCGCGCGGGGAGAGCTCGCGGGAGCCGGGCCGCCCGCCCGCCGCAGGCCGGACACCGGGGCCGCCGGCGGGGAGCTGGGGCGCCCCCCGCGCCGCGCCGCCGCCCCCGGCCCAGACCCAGACCCAGACTCAGGCCCAGGCCCAGGCCCAGGCCGCTCACCTCCTGCCGGCGGCGGCCATGCTGCCCACCTCGCTCAACGCGGCCGGCACTTCCGCTCCCACAAGGCCCCGCGCCGCCGCGGCTCCCCGCGGGACGGGGAGGGGAGGGGCGGGGCCGGGCCGGGCCGGGGCTGACCCGGCCCCCGGCCCGGGGCGGCGGCCCGGCCCGCGGGCTGGCGTCGGAGCCCGCAGGCCCGGGGGGCAGCAGGCCTCGGCCCCGGGCACGGCCTGCCGCGCGCGCAGACCCCAGCGCAGCCCCGCGAGGCCGCAGTTAACTGCAGCCGCCGCCCGCCCCGGCCCTGCCCGGTGAGCGGCGGCGCGGGGCGGGCGCTGCGCTGCGCCGCGCCCCCGCCCCGCAGCCCGGGACACGTGCGCGGCGGCGGGGGCCGAGGGGGCGGGGCGGAGCGGCGGCGGGAGCGGGAGCGGGAGCGGGAGCGGGGGGGCCCTGCCGGGCGCCGCAGGCGTCTCGCCCGCGCGGCGGCGGGGTTATTCCGGGTGAGGGAGGAAGCCGCAGCCGGCAGGGCCGCCATAGCCAGAGGCCGCCCCGGCGCCGAGGAGGAGCCGCGCCCCTGCCCGCCCCCGGCGCGCCCCTGGCCGGGCCGGCGGCTCCAGCGCAGCGCCGCCCGCAGCATCCCCGCGCCGCGCCGCGCCGCGCCGCGCCGCGCCGGGCCGTGCCGCACCGCACCGCGCCGAGCCGTGAGTACCCCTGGGCGCGGCCCCGCCGCGGCGGGGGAGGCGCAGGGCGAGCGGGCCCCGCCGGCAGCTCGGGGCGCGCGGGGTCCGTCCCGGGCGGAGCGGGGCAGCCGCAGCCGCGTCCTGCGGCCTGGCCGGGCTCCCGCGGGGCGCCGGGGCCGGTGAGCGGGCAGCGCGCAGTGCCTGCCCTCGCTGGCGCTTCGCTGCCGAGCCGCGGTGGCCGGAATGCCATTTCTGCCCGGGACGGCGAGGGAATTAACTCGCGAGGGGGGCTGTGTGCAGCGAGCGCTCGTGTGACAGCCCTCTCTCCCCTGGTTGCGTGAGGACACCCAAGATGAGTGTGTCTGTCGCTCACCGGCGGTGTTCTTGCTCTGCTGTTCAATACATCCTTCCCCCGCAAACAAGTTTGCGCGTTGGGTTAAAATGCAGTATGTTTTTAAAAACAATCGATCTTGTTTTTAAACAGCTGCCTCTGCTGTTTGTTTTTTGTATCTCAGCATCTCTGTATAGCTGGAGCTGTCAGCATTTCTGTCCTAAACATGTTCCCTTTCCCCATCCTCTGCCAAGTCATGGAGTGATCCCTTTAGTTAAAGAGAAGAGCTGCAGCTTAGAGCTTTGCGAGATCCTGGGGCCCAGGGCATAGCTGTATGGAGGTTCTCTTCATATATGGAGTTGCATTTCTGTTAAACCTCAGTGGAAGCAGACAGGGTGTTTGGTATTGTCTGCTGTGTGGGAGTTGAAGGGCAAAGGGAGAAATGTTACCTCAACTTTTCTGGTCACTTGGGAGAGGCTTTCTTGGCTTCTGCAGTGACCATTAGGGCAGAGAGCACACCTTTAGCTACAGACTCTCTGACTGTGGAGGTGGTCCTCAGGAGCAAGCAGCCCAATGCAGGCATCTGTCTTTGCTTTTTTGTCTGAGTAAACGCCTTCCGCACCAAGGAGAGTCAGCCCTGGGACCTCAGCTCCGCTACAGCAAGGAAGGAATGCAGCGGGCAGGGGGCTGCCCTGCTCTTTGAGAGTGGATACACATCCACTGATGGACAAGGTGTTTGTGCCAACTTAGGAAAGTGCAGAAATGGTGGCCCTGGTTTTATGGGGTCTCTTTGTAAGGTGAGTCAGCTCTCTATTACCTTAAATGGCAGCTGTCCAATGAAAGCCGTCTGGGGGCACTCACCATTGCTGGAGACCATGAGGAGGGAGATGAGTTCAGGAGTGATTCGACAACATGTGGTTTTACGCGTACTTTCAATTCTGACAGTCTGCAAGTGCACTAGACTGATGTAGGTGACTTGTTGCATCCTACGATGGGGCACAGCTGAAGCGAGCCTCAGAGAGCTACCTCCTGTTTTCAGGACTGATGGTCATGAGGCATGAGCTGCATGTAAGGGTGGGGAGAGGGTTAAGGACCTTGCAATAGACTTGTGATGCTTGTGTGTCAAGCAATCACCTCTGTGGGATCTCTCCCCTCTGCACTCAAAGTTTCTCTCTTGGTCCATGAGCATCCAGTGGAGCTATCTTTTTTAACATAGCAGTGACTGAGACTCTTAGGGACCATAGGTGCAAAGATCTGAGTTTCCTTCCTGAGAACTGACTGATTCATGGATTTGAGCAAATAGCATCTGATTCAGACCAGGCTAGGAGCTGGCAAGGGTAGTAGTGGTCCACTCTCTTGGCTTGATAGTCCAGGATCTAAATGGAGTTGCTCTGTAGCATCTGTGGTAGCAAGGATGGTCCCTTATATTTTCTACCAGTTAAGGTCAGCTTGGTGAGGGTGGTAATGAAACCTCTGCTGTACCAGTCCATCTGTTGGCCATCCACCCTTGCTCTCATCAGAATCAGTCTGGAGTGGTGCATGGAAATTAAGGCAGGCCTGCTCTGTATACTGGAGATCTACTAGAGAGACTGTTCTGGATTCAGGCTTGCTTTGGTGTGTTCAGGCTCAGCAACTCAGAAATGGAGCAGCCACACTGAAGTCACAGTGCTGGTTCTGCATTGTTTCAGGTCCTAGTAACTTGTCTCTGAACCTTTAGGTAAGCTGGTCTTGGTCAGTCAGAGAGTTCCCCCTTTCTGTTTGGCTTGTTAGAACTGGCTGCAAATCCTACTGCCTTTTCTAAGGGATGTGACTCCTCATGGACAGGAGACAGAGCTTTTTCAGCTGAAATTTGCAGGGTTTGGGACCCACTGCCTTTGGCAGGCCCCCAGCGTGCCAGCAAGCTCAAAGGCATAGTGTCATGTGCTCCTCATAGCTTAGCTTTCATGTATGTGGCCCTTGCTGCCTGCAAGATGATGTGAGAAGACGCCCTTAATTGTTTTCTGGCTTGAAAATAAGCTCCACTGCTCCACAAAGTGATGCATTGAGCTTGTTCAGAAGAGGGAATGCAGATCTACTTACATGGTCCTGTATGTCTACATTGCCAACCCCCATGGTGACTGAGGCTGGTAGGAGGCTTTGTAAGCTGTCTGTAAACATGCTGTGGGCCATGCAGTCTCTGCTAAAGGGATAAGGCCAGGATGCAGCTGGTGATCTGGCATATTACCTGTGCTTGGACTGGGCTGAACTCCTGCACTCTCCCTTGTTCTGCAGAAGACAACATCCACTTAGCACAGGGTTCAGCTGGATGAGCGTGGCCTTTGCCTTCAGTGGGCTTTAGCTGTGCATGGTGAGGGACTGTATATAACTCACTGCAGAGAGTCCAGAGGCATCTGTTTGCACCAGCTTCTCTTCTTTGGCCAGGAAATGCTACTGAATCCTTGCCCTGCCCATGAAGGTGTGAAAGCTCTGTGCAGTTCATGGTAAATGATCCAGGAGTCATGGAAGGTTTCCATGATGGATGGTCTGTTACAGTGTCCTGGGTAAATGTTTTCTAGTTTTGGAGTGGCTTAGGTGAAGAGACCTGGCCTCTGGCCAGGCGTGGTTCAGTATGAGATGTGGCTGCCTATCACAGGCTCACTAGGAGCCCAGTGCTGGCTGTTCTCCTTGTATAGCTTGGTTCTGTTTTCCTGCATCCCCAGGTTGCTTTCATCACTCTCCAATTCTGTTTTAGGCTGAATGTCCTCTCTCTCACAAAAGGCTGCCTGGGAGGAAGCACTGTGCTGTGAACAGAGCCTCAGCTCTGAGCAGAGCACAGTTGCAGAGAGAAGAGAGGCTCTGAAAGCTCAGCAGGCCCTTGTGCATTGCTCCCATTATCTCCTAGGAAATAAGCACAAGCTGAGGACCTGTGGATCTCTCTCACTTCTGAGTGACAGGGAAAAGAGGGCTCTAGAGGGCTCTCAGGAACACGACCTCCTGGTTCATACAGTCATTCATAAACAGTGCTTTACAGAGCATTGACAGCAGCATTGTTCCCTGGCTTAACTGTCTGTAAAAGATTCACTCACCCAGTTGCAGCCAGGAGACCAGAGTGCTTTTTCTTTTTTTCCCTACTCTACTGCTGTAGCCACTAGGCCACATTGCCTTACTTCATATAGGCACCTTTCTCTTTAGAAGCCAAGTGATAGGTCATGTGGAGTCTCATCGTATTCATCACTCTCTTCTGATGTTAGGGCATTGCTGAGTGGTAATGACCCATTCTGTACTGATCCACTGCCATCTATTGCAAGACACCATCACCCTGCACAACAGGCAAATAAAATGTACAATCCTTGTTTGAGCGGCTGCTGACAAAGGATTTTGCAGCTCCTGAACAAGTCTGAGAGCCAGGAATATTGAGTTCCTCTGATACAGGCTACCTCCAAGTGACTTGAGCATTCTAGTCCTTTCTCTGTTTACCTGTCTGAAAAATGAATTGAGGATGGAGATGTCTGTCACAGAGGAGGCTAGAGGGAGATCAGGGCTACCAGTGATGGATAGTACAGCTGAAACTGCAAACTATCACTCTTTACTGACTGCAGAGGAAACTTACTTGATGCCTGTCTGTAGAGGTTTGACACTGCCTGTGCCATAAAGTAGCACTGGACGTGACTATCTCAATTCCAGTGTCTGCAGGGGGACACTGGGAAGGGGTGTTAAGATGTGACCCATGTCTCTGGTCTCTGGCAGAGGCAAAGGGCTCCTTTTGATCAGATTTTGGTGTGCTTTGTGTTGAACTGTAGGAACTGCCCTCTGATCCCGGTGCGGCTGAAGAACTGCACATTTTGCTGAGTATCTCAAGGCACCTTTACAGCCTAGGAATTCAGCAGTCCCAAGCCTATTCAGGTACTGACCTTTACAACCAATTATTTATTGTGACCCAAATGTTAGCACAGACTCCTCTAAATCCATCAGGCATGCAGTCCTGCTTGGAGCTGCTGTGATCCCCTGTGTGCAAAACAGTGAAGGTGATAGCTGAATTTGAAGATGTGTGTAGGAAGAGTTGCTGCCTGTGTGAAGTGTGCATGACAGAGGAAGAAGAGTGTGTAGCCAGGTTGGCGCTAAGCTGGCCAGGCTAGAACCTCTTCAAGGTATGGGAATGTCCTGATGCAGGCATTGAGGTTGTGCCTTGCTCTCCATCCTCTCTGAGCAAAGGCACTTTTGAGCATGAGCTGGGGTAACTGAAAGCAACTTCATGCTGAGTTTCCAGACAAAACTGCCCAGGAGTAATGGGAAGACAGGCTTTAATGAGAAAAGACCTCCAGCCTTCTGTGTGCTCCTGAACCTATTGATTACAACTCACTGAGTCGCTGAAAGACACTGACTAGATCAATGTGCTGAATGTTCTTCCTTGCCTGAAGCCAGCACTGTCTCTGTGCTATAGAGCTGGCAATTGTGTGCAGTTTTCCCCTGTCCTCCCCACCCCCTTGCCAAGGCTCCACATCCTCCCTGGCAGCTTGTCACTTCTCTGCAGATGTCTAGACAGGAGGAGTCAGTGCGTGTCAGTTATGCCTAATTCATTAAAAAAGAAAAGCAAACCCAAACCCTACTGAGAGCTGGGGTTTCTCAGCCCTGCAGACTCTGCTCTGTCTGTGGTGCCCCGTGCTGCTTTGAGTCTAGCTGAGAGTGAGTGGCTCCTCACTGATTGGCAGTCATGGCGCAAGCCATGCCCTCCTGTCCACAGCATGGGGCTTTGGGGAATAGAAGGTAGACTTGTGGTCAAGGGGAGGGTGGGCACCAAGTGCTACAACTAATCCTTTAGTAGGTCCTTGGGATAGAAATGAGAGGGGAGGAGCATGGAGGGAAGTATCTGAGGTTCAGATGCGTGCTCATAGTAGCCATCTGTCCTTGCAGCTCTCCAGGGTTGTGTGTTCTTGATGCACTCATGTCCTCTACTATATTCATCAGGAGCTGGTGGAGGGGTGCTAGGTGTCCAAGTCTTCAACCTTGTCTGTCTGAGGCTGTCATCTTCCTACTCCTGCTGTCCCTTCTGACACCTCTGGAGGCAGAGCTGGTGCCAGGAATGCCAGCTCCTTTTGCCCCAGGCCACATTAAAGTCATATTTGATTCAATATTTGCTCTCCTTGGCTCTCTGTAGGTGCACCTGTAAATAAGCCAGTGCAGTAGCAGTGACTGGATCTGCAGGTTCAAGCAGCTTGTTCGCTTGCTTTCCCATCCTGCTGTTTGGCTGTGTTGCCTTGCTTCTAGCTGTGATGAGCAGAAGAAATCAAAGGCCTCTTGCAGCAAAGGGGATACTTTGGAGGATGTGAAGCTGGCTCTGCAGCAAGCAAGGGAGTGGTGTTTGTAATCTCCCAGGAGGAGTCCTGATCTAGTAGGTCCCTTTGCTTCCTCTCATTCACTTACTTCGGCTCTTCTAGACTGAATACATGATTATCCTCTTCTAGACTGAACATGAGCTACTGCATACCAACAATGTCTGTTTGAATTTACCTGGATGCAGGTAGAGTGTTACAGTGGTTGAGAAGGAGCTGAAGTCCAAAATGTGGTTTTGAAGGGACAAAGTTTTCTGTCTGTGTCAGTGACATTAGCAAGACAGGCTCTGGCATGGACAATTGCCTAGACTTAGTGCCTGCTTTGCATCTGAGCCCTGGGTATATAGGACTATATAACTTCCAGACCTATTCAGTTGTGTTTATTGTGGGGAAGGGAGTGAGAAAGATAGGAATGCAATGTATATTGTAATAGCCAGTGCCAGGCCCTCTGAAAGAAGCAAGAATTTGGGATATCCCAAGTTTGAGGTGTAAGGGGAGGGCGCTGTATGTCTGCTATAGCTTGTGAAACAGCTCTGGTGTCTTGGAAATGTCTACTGCAAGAGGATTACTGATGCAAAAGTACTGTAAGTCATTTGGTAGTTTAATACCCTGCACCCTTAGGTGCAGGCTTCAGGGCAGTGGACAGGGTTCAGCAAAAAGGAATAGCTCAGCCTGGTGATGTCCTACACACGAGTTAGTGTGACCTCCTCAAAAGCAAAAAGGAAGGTGAAAAGTTGCAGGCCTGCAGTCTATCAGTTAGATCTTTGGATGTTCACATATGCTGTATTAGTGGTCTTGCTTTGCAACAGCACAACAGCAGCTATTGTTACTGTCAGCTCAGCTGTTCATGTGTTGAATGGAAGGAACGGTCCCCAGGAACACAGGAGCAGATCTTGCCCCCAGCCCTGCTCCGACGAGGAAGGAAGCTGCCTGTGGTTGTGTGCACACACACAGCTAAGCAGGGGCTTGGCTGTGTCCCCTTAGCCAGCCCCCGGTCTAACCATTCCCTGGGCTTTAATGCAAACTATGTATTTCAGTTCTTCAGGGGAACACTGAACTGCAGGAGGCTGCTGACTAGGAAATGGCCTCTGACAATTACGAGGGGTTAAAAATAAGCATTCTGGTGTAGGGGAGATGGAAATGCACTTGGAAGTGCTGACTCCTGCCTGTGAGTCCGCTGTCAAGCTCCCTTTCCCTGAGATGTGAGGTCCATGCTGTTGCTGTGTCACAGGACGGGTTTTGCTGCGCTGTTGAGGAGGGTGCTGTTTTGGCTCCACAACTCGGAATAGTGATCTGAACCTGCTGGGCACAACAGAAGTAGTGCTGCTAGCACTTCTTGCCCGGGGGCAGAGTCAGAGGAATTCTGCAGGCAAACAAGGATTTCTGCTTAGTGTGTCCATCTCCCAGATACAACCAAGACCAGTCCACTGAAAGGGAAACTGGGCAGCATGGTGCCACCTTATTGATCTAGTTTGTGCTGCCCTCTCTTCCAGCTCAGGGAGCCACTCTCCTCCTTGCACGTTAGTGCCATGATGCACTAGGATAGAGGTGGGTTGCAGAAAGGACTTAGGGGTTAAGCTGAAGGTCTAATTCCAGATCCTCTGTGGGAGATGCGGCACTGCCCCCAAAACATAGCTGTATAGCTGATCTGCCAAAAAAAGAGGCACTGGGATATCAATACAGGGAGAGGCACACAAGGAAGCAATTGATTTAAGAAATGACTGTATGTCATGCCTTGGAGTAGGGAATGTCACCTTCTCCACAGCAGGGACTGTCCCCCAACATCTGGCCAGCTGCACAGGATGTGTGATTGTGGTCTCCTCGTCTGGCAGGCACAAAATCTCCATCCAGGACTGTCAACAAAATGCCATTTTCCAAGGTCTTCCTGGGGAAAGGGCAGGCTCTGAACCTTTCCCTGGAGGATCCTCTGTTCCTTGTTTATTGCTCAGAGCATTTCCTTTCACTCTCAGCAAAATATGTTTTTTTGTGCAAAGGGAACAGACCTCCCTTTGGGCAGGGATCATTTGCATTAATTAACAGAGCTGTTATGCATGGCCATGCTCTGTCGTGTAGGAGCCAAACAAACGCCTTCTTTTTTTTGTCATAACCTAAGAGTTATTATAAGTCAGCCACTGCATCCATTATAGCTGATGCGTAACACGTGCATCCACACTGCTGCAAGCTCCACAAAAACGGGCTTGTATTTACTTCCTCCCACTGGAGCTCGGGACACTGCTTTACTGTCTCCTGTGGTCCATGCACTTTTGCCCATTAATTATATCTTAGCAGGGCTCATAGACCTTCATTTCCTGGGAATGAAGTTTCACAAGGAAATGAGGAATATTTAGTCCTGCCAGTGAGGCTGAGAGTTCAGGCAGTGGGATCAGCACAAGCAGCAGTGGGGTGTGTTTTCCCTTTTTTCTTATTGATAATATTCTGTCCAGTTAAGGCCAAAGAGCTCTAGTGGGAACAAGTTAATTCAGAGCTGGTGGGGTGGGTGTGCATGGTGCAAGGGAGGAGGGCTGAGAAGTGGGACTGAAGGGGCTGTAGTTGCTGTGAGCCTCAGGCCAGGCCCATGCCAGTCCTCACCGCCCTTTGGGAAGGTGACCTTTTCCCAAGGTGACTAGCAGGTGGGTGAGCCCTGCAGGGGAGGGATTGCTGAAGCCATAGCGTGGCTGTAGCAAACAAACATCAAACAAAGTTGGTTCAGGCTGCCTGCCTGCGGGTCAGGTCAGCTGTGGCAGGGGATGAGTGTCCTACTGGCAAGGCTGGAAACATAAACTATGGTGACAAGAGGAGCTGTCTGGGTCACCAGAAAAATGGCAGGGCTGGATGCGCGTCTTTTCCTGTCCTTGTGACGGGTGGATATTGCACGGTGCCCACACTGCAGTGTTTTCTAGTGGTGCTGTGGGTAAGCCAGAATAGCGTATGCTGGATGCACATGGGGAACTGCTCCAAGGCCCCCTCTGCACCCACCAAGCTGTAGGACGCAGCTGCTGGGGCTGCCAGCAGGGAGGGTGCTTGCTTTAGTAGCTCTTCAGAGCTTGGAGTTGTGATCATGTAAGACAGTCATGGTTTGTGTTTCTCTGTCTGTTTAAATGTGAGTGCTGAGCCTTGAGCAGTGCTCCTAGGTGAAGGGCTGCTTGCTGGAGGGCCCGGTTGTCTGGCATAGTAAGGCTTCTCTGGGTTTCTCAGTCTTTGTCAGTCACATCTGTGCGTGCTGAGGCGTGTGGCCTACAAGGAGGGAAGAAGGCTCTGTAGGAACTGTGTTTCCCTGTCTAAATCCTAAGGGAGGAGGGTACAGGGAAGGGAGGGACCACCCCTTGGTGTGGGATGCTCTTGGGAACCTCGTGTCAGTGGAGTGGCTGGAATGGCATCTCCCTTTGGCCTTCCTTTCCGCTCAGCCGCTGCAGAGCAAGCAGGAGCGACAGAGCTGGGTGGTATGGCTCAGGGTGCTGTGCAGAGCAGTGTGGGCTTGGGAGGCACTGGAGATGTTTCAGTCAAGCTTCTGTGAGGTGCCCGCTTTCCCTCACTGGTGACAACAGGCTGTGTGTGTGTGGAGAAGGGAGTGAGGAATGGCTGGCCTCTACCTCTTGGCTGTGGGGCTCACTGCAAGGAAAGATAATGTCATCCTTATCACTCTCTGCATTTGTACTTGCACAAAACTGTGCAGTGACTCAGTGGCAGGGCTGGGAAGAGAGCCCAGGACTCCTGATCCTCTTTGGAAATGTGCTTAACTGCTGTAGCTGATGCATTGGCATCACCGTGACCTTCAGTCTCTTGTGCCCTCCGTGTCTCTCCCTCACTGCAGGGCTGATGAGTTGTGTGTTATCCACTGGTCTGGCTGGGGAGGCAAACCTTTCATCACAAGTCTCTGTGAGCACAGTGAGGAACAATCCCATCGTCTCCCTGCTTATCTATCTTGTCCTGCATCGTCCCAGTTATGTCCTCCCACTGCTGCTGAGCCAGGAGCTCCCATCCCTTGCTAGCAATGCTCAGGAGGGGCCATGGGACTGCTCTCAATTAGAGCTCTGGCATGACTAAAATACTGATGGGGAGAAGTATGCCCAGTAGCATATTAAAAAGGTAAACCAGCTCGAGCAGGTCAGGAAAACCCTCAGGCTTGCAGTTAGGGATGGGAATAGAGGAATGTAAGCAAAGTCCATTCTCAGGCACTAAACCAGGCCCGGGAAATGAGCTCTTGAGCCCAGGTAGAGGTGCTAATAATTATTAACTGCCTTCATGCAGGCATCTCTCACATGACACTGTCTGCAGATGTTAATTAATGTGCCTAGGGTGTCCTAGGAATATTGCAGCTTTCTGAAAAGCTCAGCTGAGGGATGTGGGAGAAGACCAGTTAACTCATGGGATCTTCCTTCCTTTCGAGGGCACAATGGTTTCCCACTCCCATTGCTGGAAAGCGTCAACAGCCTTTGCTCTTGTCATGTGCCCATGAGGCTTCCCCACTGATGGTGAGATGAGGAATCTCACATTACGCTTGATGATGCAAATAGAAGAGGGCATTGCAGGCCTCTCTCCTGTTTAGGAAAGATGTTTATTCATCTTTTTCCCTCCCCCAGACTCTACTATGTGATACAATTGCTATGTAAAAATGAATAGATGGCTGCATTCACACTGAGCAGGCTCGGCACGGAGGGTTTCTATTTTTAGGCTCAGCACGGCTGGCGACGTGTAGGTGTTGTGAGGAACACAGAGGCTGAGGGGATTCTCTCGCCGCAGGGATGCGGGGGCAGGCACTTCGAGTGCAGCACACTGACTCTTTTTTTTCTTTAAGCTGCTTTTTTTTCCTGCTCCCTCCCCCTTCTTTCTCCTGCTGCTCACTCATTCTCTCTTCACTCCCCCACCTTTCGTTTGGGTGCTGCTAGCAGGGAGACTGTCAAATGCCTTTCAAAACACAGTGAGCAGCTTAGATGCACATGGCATGGAAAGAGAAAGCATCTTTGCACAACAAATGCCCTTGTACCTTGTTTAGGCAATCTTTTTTTCCTATGAACTTGTCCAGTTTATACTCCTGTTCCCCTCCCCGGACTCTGCTATGTGGAAGGACTGTCCCACTGTGTTCAGCTGTGTGTGTGTGTGTTTGTGCACACGTATGCAGACTGAGTTCTGCACCAGGTCCTAGCCACCTGCTCAGTGTCCCTCTGTCCTCGGTCATCAGCCCCTCATGTTAGTCTTGTCAAGCAAAAGACACCTGAAATTCAAAGTTACCTCTGGAAAGGGCAGCCAGGGTCTCGGTTGGAGCTGGTTCCAAGAAGATATAGATCTCTACTTTGCTCAAACTGCCTGTTAGGCTAGCGCAGGAGTGGGAGTCTGCAAAGCTGAAGCAGAACTGATCGGTGAAGCTTTGTGTTTTGGGTGAGGTTGGACATGCTTGGTTAGGGAACACAGGAGGGCAGTGAAGATCAGGATGATAAAGTGTGTGTTCTCTGTTTCCTAACTGACTGCCTGAGAATCCTCAACCTTTGCCAGGAAAGAGGCCTGAAATGTAAAATGCCATGGAGAGTCAAACTTTAGGTCTTCAGAGCTCTGGACTGGGACTGCCCAGCTCTGCTATGGTTGCCTTTGCCCTCTGACCCATCCTCCTGAATTGTGCAGGCACAGGAGAGGTGGCAGCTCTCCGGCCTAAATCTTAGAAGGCAGGTGCATTACAAATCTTCTGGCATCTTTTGGGAGCTGGAAGGGAACAACCAACACTCTAAAAAACGTGGTCCGTAACATCACTCTTGCATCTTAGAATATGGGATTCCCTGGTTAATTTTTGTTTAGGCTAATGAGGATTATCGTGTTTGCTGTCCCTAATGGTTTATTTAAGCTGTGTTTGATCGATGCACGTCTGGCATGCCCTGGTGATACTACTAAGACCAGTGCTTCTACTGATGTTGCATGGATATGCACAATGTTAGGCTGATTTGGAGAAAGTGCAACTTCAAGGGAAACCACTGTGAGCACGTATGTTTTACAGCAGTATCTCTCTGAAGGCAGGGGGGTGTCGATCCAGAGATAAACACGGCTGGGAAGCAGTGAGTGTCAGCACTAGACACACACTAGTGAAGAGCCTCAGCATCACTTTGCGTCAAGCATGTTCCTCCAGGGACTGTCCCCTCCCTGAAGCCATTGCTAGATTATGAGTGGGATGATGTTTCCCTGGCAGGGGCCTGTGAGAGAGAAGCTGTTCTTGTTCAGGGGCTTTGAGCAGTGGCAAAAATACTTGGGGTTGTGGGAAGAGTCTTGAGCTGGAGCTATTCCTGCCTGGTTAATGCTTTGTTTTTCCCCCATATCAGTGATACTGAGAAGGGAGAGCCCACTGCCTGCCCACCCGTGGCCATGGAAGGTGGTGTGCAGCTCCTCAACCGTGACGGCCACAGCATTTCCCACAACTCCAAGCGGCACTACCATGACGCCTTTGTGTGCATGAACCGCATGCGGCAGCGGGGGCTGCTCTGCGACATCGTGCTCCACGTGGGTACCAAGGAGATCAAGGCCCACAAGGTGGTGCTGGCGTCCTGCAGCCCGTACTTCCACGCCATGTTCACAAGCAAGTAGCGTCCTCTCTTCCCCACGGCCAAGGTCTTCCCGCTCTTAAACCCCCTCTTCCCTGCAAACGTCTTCCCTTTCTCTCCTGCTCCCTATCCCCATTGCCCTACCCTATGGAAGTATTGTGCCTGTCTACCATCTCTGTGGGCAAGTAATAACATTACTCATTTGAGTCCCTTCCATGAAGACCTTTGCTCGTAACCCCCTGCACAGGTATCTTGATGTCCATCCTGCAGACATGGACCCTGTTCCCTAGAGTATACTGCTGCTGCTCCTTGCTGAGACGTAGGTGGGAGACCTTCCTTGGCTGTAATGCTGGGCCGTGGAGGAGGATGTGGCCTGTTCTATGCACAGCCGAGGCTTCCTGCGGGTGAGCAATCCTGCTGTGGGGCTTCATTCATGTCTTGTATCTGTGTTGACCCAGATGAGATGAGTGAGAGCCGCCAGACCCATGTGACGCTGCACGATATTGACCCACAGGCTTTGGAGCAGCTGGTGCAATACGCTTACACAGCCGAGATTGTGGTGGGCGAGGGGAATGTGCAGGTAGGAGCCCTCCCAAATCTCTCTTCTCCACAAAGCTGTTCTGTTCAAGACTCATCCCCTGGGGGCTCCGTCTGCTCCGAACTTTCAGCTATCATTCTGTGATGACACATGTATTTAGCAGTCAGGGAGTTTATCTGCTTCCTCAAGTCCAGGGATGTGGCTCCTGCAACTGCTGTGATTGGGAACAGCTGCTCCAAGCACTCTGCAATGGCCGAGTCTAGTCCTGGGCATCTGCAGCTCTTCTGCTGTTTTCTTGGCCTTGCACGGGGGGCGTATGGATGTCTCTCCTAGCTCTTCTTAAGCTTAGTCCTTTTGAAAGCAAAGAGTGTTTTGTCCTTTATGTGCTTATTTGCATGAAGGTGCTCAGTAAGCCTGTTCTGCTGTTGACTTGCAGTGGGACCAAGTTGAAAGTGGTGGGTTTTGCTCTGGAAAAATTCCCCTTTTCCCTGTCCTTTTCCACTGCCAGACTCTCCTTCCTGCTGCCAGCCTGCTTCAGCTCAATGGTGTGCGGGATGCTTGCTGCAAGTTCCTACTCAGCCAGCTGGACCCATCCAACTGCCTAGGCATCCGGGGTTTTGCTGACACACACTCCTGCAGTGACCTCCTCAAGTCTGCACACAAGTATGTCCTCCAACACTTCGTGGAGGTGTCCAAGACAGAGGAGTTCATGTTGCTGCCTCTCAAACAGGTAAGGCACCTGATGGGAGTGTGAAGGTCTGGCCTCAGCAAGGCTTTTCTTGATCTGTCCTGGAAGGCGCAGTCTGCATGTTGAGAGCCCCAGGAACCTGCACTGAGGGCACAGAATTTGGCAGGAAGACTGTACGCAGATGCTGTGGTTTTGTTCCCTCTGTTTGATGGTGAGACAATACGGGGAAGAGTGCTGTTGAGCAGAGGGCTTAATCCTCTGTGTAATAGGGATGGAAGTGTAGCAGGGAGAATTATTGCTGTCATTGGTGCCTGCCACATGAGTTCTGAGCATACTGCCCTCTCCCTGGGAGTACAGGCTAAGGAGCAAGCTGCCAGACAGCTGGCAGATTCAGCTCTGTTCTGCGGGCAGGCCTGGGTGCTCTGGGCACATAGCTGTGATGTTTAATTCAAAGCTCAGCTAATGTTTCCTACTGCTCTTCATGTGATGCCAGTATGGCCCCTGGATCAGTGCTGCCTGCAGGGAGATGCACTACAGCCTGGCCAGTGGGCACTCCCACCTGCCCAGCCCATACTCTGCATCACCAAGCTCTATATGGTCCCTTACCGGGATACAGACACTTCTCCTCATCCTTTCTTGGGGCAGTTGGGTGTGTGGCAGAGAGAGGTAGGTACCTGTCCCCACCTGCTCCATCACTGCTGTCCTCGGCAGGCGAAGTCAGTATACTGGGAACAGCCAAGGCCCCTGGCTCCATCCCATGAAATATTGAAGTGAGATGCTAGCATGTAAGCCCAGTTGTCCGCCTAATCTCACTGATGTTTACTTGAAGTGTCAGCGTTGCAGCAGCTTCTGACAAAGAAGCAGGGGAGTGAACCAAGAGCGACAACCCAGGGCAGAGCTGTATACGTACTGGTGCTGTTGGGAGAGGAAAGGCACAGCTGTTCCTGCCTGGTACAGGGGACCCAACTGCCCTTTAGCTCCTTTTGCGTCCAGTAAGAGAGAAGAGCTGTACACCCCTCAGCCAATAGCGTTTATGGAAGGTGGGGTCCCCACCTCTGCCAGTGCTGTTCTATTGGGCTAGTTAGTCAGGTGTGTGCGAATGTGTCCTTTGCTCCCAAGCTGTGCCAGGTGACATCTGCCCTTTCTGTCTCCCTCTGCAGGTTCTGGACCTCATTTCTAGTGACAGCCTCAATGTGCCATCAGAAGAAGAGGTGTATCGGGCTGTGCTCAGCTGGGTCAAACATGATGTGGACAGCAGAAGGCAGCATGTCCCCAGGGTAAGCCTGCTGAGGAAGGGCGAAGGCGGCCTGATTCCACCCCACCCGCTCTGAGTGTCTGGTCTGGGTGGATACAGGGCTGAAGGAAGCTGCACTGTGGCCAGAGGAGGGGACTGCTCTGTCATATCTAGTCCAGGCATAGATGGGGGCATTGCTGAGAGTGTTCAGCTCTCCACAGGTCCAGGGCAAAGTCCGAACTACAGACAAATCCAACAGGGACAGCCTGTCTGACCTCTGGCAGCTCAGGCACACAGAGCTGTCACCCTCACTGAGATTCCCCAGGGAAGGTGTGGACAGCAAGGGACACACTGCCATTGAGGCTGTCAGTGCCCGGTGGAAACCTAGGCAAGTTCACCCTGTTCACTGACATCTCTCTGCTTTCGTGCCTCCCTACAGGAAGAGGGCAGGAGCACTGGGAGGAAGCATCCTATGGTGTCCCCCAGAAGGCTGGGACTGAGATGGGGTAGGATGAGGTAGACTCTGTCCAGGGTTTCCCATGGGCTTCCAGTTACCCCAGAGCCCAACCCTAGAGAAGCTCTGCCACCACTTTTGCTGGTTGTGTGCACTTGAACATCCCTCCTGTGAGCCATGCAGGAAACATGGGGCATGGGTCCTACAGGGTAGAGAAGGATGGTGTCTGGGTGCATGCTGCCCCCGATGAGCACTGTTGGTAGCCGAAGCTGGGATGCCAAGCAGTTGTTCAGGTAGTAATATAAGTGCTGGAAGAGGATGTGGGCACCAGCAGAGGGTCAGGCAGAATCTGGAGATGGCAGCGGGATGCATCATTGCCAGGCTGAGGGCTCCTGGCTCTGCAGAGATGTTAAGGCTGAATTGCTGGATGCGCTTTGGTGCCCTTTGCCATCAGCTGCCTGTCCTGCCAAGCAAGCAGGATGACATCTTCAGGTAGAGTCAGCCTCGACAAGGTCCCCAGGGTTGTAAGGAGATGCAGGGCCTGCACTGTGCAAAACCCTTGCTGCCCTGCTGATGGGGCATGGCTCCTCTCCCCTCAGCTCATGAAGTGCGTGCGACTGCCCTTGCTGAGCCGGGACTTCCTCATGAGCAACGTGGACACAGAGTTGCTGGTGCGGCACCACTCGGAGTGCAAGGACCTGTTGATTGAAGCCCTCAAGTATCACCTCATGCCAGAGCAGAGAGGAGTCCTTAGCAACAGCAGGACGAGGCCACGGCGCTGCGAGGGAGCCAGCACCGTGCTCTTTGCTGTGGGTAAGGCACTGCTGGGGAGAGGACAGCCCCCTCCACTCACTTATGCATGCATGCTGCTTCCCAGGGCCTCTGGATTGTCATTTGCTCTGTTTGCCGTCCCATGTGCAGGTGGGGGGAGTCTGTTCGCCATCCACGGGGACTGTGAGGCTTATGACACGCGGACGGACCGGTGGCACATGGTGGCCTCCATGTCAACTCGCAGGGCCAGAGTGGGCGTTGCTGCCATTGGGAACAAGCTGTATGCCGTGGGCGGGTAAGGAGGGTGTGGGAACTGTGTGCAGAGAACTGGCACAGCCGCCTGCGATGGCCTTTAAACAAAGCCGGGGGTGAGAATGGCACAGGGCTGCTCTGGTAGCAAAGAGAGACAACAGAACCACCCAGGGCCGGTGTCTTGATGGAGAGATCAGACATCTCTGGGTTCGTAACAGCAGAAGGAGCAGCAGCTGAAAATTGCTTCCCTGCCCCAGCTGTTCAGAGCAATGAGTTTGCTCACTCTGGTGGTGGCTACATCCTAAACACTCATAATTTCTTCCTATTTGCCCCAGCCCTATGTTGCAGGCTGTTAAGAGCGTGCTAATCCCCATCCCACCTCTGATCTAGTGTGCAGGGCCCTTTGAGACCTGCTTGCTTTGCAGACCCACAGGAAAGCTCACTTAAGGAGTCTGCACTTTCTGCATGTGCTTTTGGTGTACCCAGCCTTGGAGGAAGCTGGGCTCAGGGGAGAGGGACAGTGATAGAGACCCAAGCCAGGATGTGCCTGCCTGGCCCTCGGTCTGCTCCTGAGCTCTGGGACCAGCTCACAGTCTCACCTGCACTCTGGGCTCCTCAGCTTTTACATGTTTTCCCCTTTTGTCTCTGCAGTTATGATGGGACATCTGACTTAGCCACAGTGGAGTCGTATGACCCTGTCACCAACTCCTGGCAGCCTGAGGTGTCCATGGGCACCAGGAGGAGCTGCCTGGGTGTAGCAGCACTTCATGGGCTCCTCTATGCTGCTGGGGGGTATGATGGAGCCTCGTGCCTGAACAGGTAAGGGATTGCCTTGCTACAGGCTCCTCCACTGCTCTTACAGGGACTATCCTTGGTGTTGGGTGCCTGGGGAGTCCGCGAGGCCTGCTCCTGGTGGATGGACTGGGCCCAGAACAGATTTATTGCAATCCAGCTCTCTGTCTTCCCCATCCCAGATAGGAGCCCAGTGTCTTTGGCCTACGCAAAGTTTCTTTTTGGGGAAAAAATATTTCATGGCCATCTGTCGCAATAAAACATGGCCCTCGTCAGTTCCTTCCTGTTTCCTCTATCTGTAGCAGCTTCCTTGGGAGCTGCCCGTGAGGGCCTGTGTCAAAGGGTTTTGACCTGGGCTTTGCTAGTGTCACACCGTATGTTCCTCTGTCCCTGCCTGCTGCAGTGCAGAGCGATACGACCCTCTGACAGGCACTTGGACATCCATCGCTGCCATGAGCACCAGGAGACGCTATGTCCGTGTGGCAACGCTAGGTGGGTGATGGCATGAGAACCTGACTGACTTCTGTGCTGATCATCTCTTGCATTTCCAGTGGTGCCTTTTGATGTTTTTCTGTTCCAGTTCCGGCCCCTTCCTCCTCAGATTCCCCAGCTCAGGGTCCAGGTAGTCCAGCCATCCCTCTGCCATGTCCTGACATGCTCCTTGCCCTTGCCTTCCTCCTCAACCTCCCTAACAGTTAGATTTCATCACATTCTGGAGGCAACTCCTCAGGGGACCCAATGCCCCCCCCACCTGTTCCTCAGCTCCTCTGTGCTACTTTCTACATTGGAGCAAGAGGGCTGGCTCCGGATGATGTCCCATCCCTGGAAGGGAAAACCTTGTTATTCCTCTGTTGTGAAAGGGTCCTTTTGCTGATAATCCAAGTAGTTGTGCAGAGTCAAAACTGCCTGTATGTGGGGTGTCACAACGTTAAGTGCAATGCTGTGATGTCTCCTGACCCTGCCAGATGAGTTCTGTCCGTAAGGAGGATGCAGTGAGAGAACTGGTCACTTCATTGCCCAGTGCGGATATGGGGTTAATGCAAGTACCACTCCCCACCCCATCTGATACTGGACCTCTGGGGCGGGTGCGAGGGTAGCACACTGTTCCCCCCAGCCCATGCCATGCTGATGCTGTGTGGTGTCCTTGGGGTGCCTCTCCCCTGCCCTGGTCCCTGGTTTTAGCTCTCAGTGCTGACTTAGAGGTTCCTTCTCCTCCATCACTAGCTCACACTCTCTGCCTGCCATGGCCCTTATTGACCTTCCCTTGCCTCTCCTGCTAAAAATAACCCACTGCTCAGGCAGGGAGCACTTGCAGTGTCCATAACGAGAAAGTCGGGAAGCAGCAGGTGGACAAGCTCTC
The DNA here is from genome assembly GCF_036370855.1 of Dromaius novaehollandiae. Classification (NCBI taxonomy): domain Eukaryota; kingdom Metazoa; phylum Chordata; class Aves; order Casuariiformes; family Dromaiidae; genus Dromaius; species Dromaius novaehollandiae. The sequence continues at coordinate 4,799,302 of NC_088121.1, read as the reverse complement.
TGGGAACCTTGCAGTGTGGCAGAGGAATTGCCTGATGAATATTTCACAATACTCTGTGCTGCAATGGGGAGGAAGAGCTGTGGGAGCCATGCTGAGAGCAGCTTGGCTGTCTGGAGAGTGGGAAGCACTGTGGTTTAGCGGGTACCATCTGGGACCCCATGCAAGAGCTGTGGGAGGCTGTGCTGGTGCTGGGGCTGTGCTTGCTGGCTAACCATGTATGTGATTGCCTTTGCAGATGGCAACCTCTATGCTGTTGGGGGCTATGACAGCTCATCCCACTTAGCCACAGTAGAAAAGTATGAGCCCCAGGTAAATGCAAGATAAAGCATGCCTACTAACCCTTTTTCCTTCTCCCTTTCTGATGGGTGCCTGACAGGGTCCTGCAGAAAGCTGAGGGCCACACCAGCATGCTAGAGAAATGAGCTGACAGTGAGAGATAAGCTATGCATATTCTCTTAACAAACAGCTGCCATGCCTTAAGATGTGACCACTTCCTAGCAAAATATTGCAGCAGCAGTGGAGCAGGAGCTGTGCCCATACAAGCCTGTGCAGCATAGGCCTGCCTGCCTCCTTTGTGACTTAAGCCAGCATGTGTGACTATGAGATGGAAGTGGCTGTCAGCATTGGCCCTTCTGCAGAAGCAGAGCAGCAGCGGGTGCAATCCAGAGCAAAATGAGCCAAAACTCATCCATGCAGGCCCTGAGATCATCTGTTTGAGCCACCAGAGCCCTCTCTATACCCATTTTCTGTAGGTGAGCTGGAGTTCTCTAGGAAGAACAGTTCTTGGCTGTGCAATGATCTATGTCCCAGCCTCCAGATGAGATCTTGCTGCACGCTTATCCAGAACAGTTAGCTGTGATTGCAGCAGGCTGGGGATGTGTGCTGGGTCTGGAGTCTTGCAGCTCTGTTAGAGGAGGCTGGGTTGCTGCAAAAAGATCAAAGAGAAGGTCTTAGAGGTTTTCCATGAGCTGTAAAGCCACAGGCATGACTTGTAGTGATTTGAAATAGATACAGCTCAACTCTGTGATTGGGCTGGAGTTCAGCTGTAATGCGACTGGCAGCTTGTTACAAAGGTCTCTGTGCTTAGGCCCCTGGGATGGCAGGAGTTCTGCCAGCTGCAGCTGTGCTTTCCTGAGCCTGTCGGCAGAGGTCTCTTCTGGGGCATGCAGTTCTTCCTGTGGGAGATTTTTTCACCTGCAAACTCTGATTTTGGTTTAGTTTAAAGACATTCTGGAGCTACAGAAGTGAGGGTGTCCCAGAATTCCATGTTCTCAGGCCTCAAAGGTACTTATCTGGAAGTGGGAAAAAAACCTGTCCTGTGGAAATTTGTGACCAGCGATATTTTGTGTGCACTCCTGTACTTTGACAGGAACGAAGTCATGCAGCAGAGTTCTCTTCCCTCTGTTGTCTGATGACATTGTGATCTCTCAAAATTTTTTTTTCTGTGGGATGAGAAGGCTTACAGTTACCAACACACTTTTGCTGTTGGCGCAGGCAGGATGCTGTTGTCTGACTGCAGCTGAGCTGGATAGCCAGGTTGCCCCTGTGTGTTTGTGGCTGAGAAGCCAGATAGCAATGCTGCAATCCATTTAGCTGATGTCCTAGTCTGTGCTAGCAATTAATTGTCTCTGCTAAAAGTAGCACTTTTCTGAGCGTTGCTCCTAACTTGCCCAATGCCCCTGACCCTTCAGGTGAAGGGAAAGAACTGGGGTCTCCGAAAAAGCATTTTTTGGGGAGGACCAGTCTGTCAGGAGCTGATTTGCTAGAGCAGGCGTGGCATCATAGGACTCAACTGGCAGGGGCAAGTGGAAAGTGACTTGTATGTGTTGCTCACAAACTTACCATGCTCCTTCCCAGATCAACACCTGGACACCCATTGCCAACATGCTGAGTCGCCGGAGCAGTGCAGGAGTGGCTGTGCTGGAGGGGATGCTCTATGTGGCTGGCGGCAATGATGGGACCAGCTGCCTTAACTCTGTTGAGCGCTACAACCCCAAAACCAACACATGGGAGAGCGTGGCATCCATGAACATCCGTAGGTAAGCAACTCTTCCCCTGACCCCTCCTGAGCTGCTGGGGAGCCTGAGGCACTGCAGTCAGGAACGGTGAACTCATCTCACTGAGAGTCTTGCCTTACTTTGGCACCGCAAACAGGAAAGTGCAGACATGCCTCAGGGTCTGGCTAGCACTGCAGCTAGCTGGCTCTATGCTGCCTGCACAAAGGCAACACACACTCCCTGCTACACTGTGAGGGACTGGTATGTGTGTGCCAGCAGGGCAGATTAGGGATGTTCTGCGGCAGGCGTTGTCTGCAGAGGGATTTGTCCTCTGTACTCTGTGTGGCTGTAAAGGACCAGGCAGTGTAGCTGGCTGAGGCCAAGTAGATGTTTCCTGGCTGAGGGAGGATTTGTGCTTGGAAGTCCAAGGATTTTAGGGTCCTAGGGCTTGTTACTTAGAAGTGATGCTTCTCTAGTGAAAGGGGGTATCAGACATAAGGAGAAAGACTTGAAGCTCTATTTTGAGCTCTGCTGCTGACTTTTGCTGTTTGAGCCTGGGCAGTTCAGTTTCACTGGGCACTTCCTTTTGATGGGTGGCAGACTCTGGCCAGTCCGTCTGAGGCGCTGAGCTCTCCTTCACCCTGCAAACACTGCGTTTGGCCCTCATATCCCTGTGGTCTCTGCATGGTTGTTCCAGGAGCACCCACGACCTGGTGGCCATGGACGGGTGGCTGTACGCAGTGGGTGGCAATGATGGGAGCTCCAGCCTGAACTCCATCGAGAAGTACAACCCCCGCACCAACAAATGGGTGGCAGCCTCGTGCATGTTCACGCGCCGGAGCAGCGTGGGGGTGGCTGTGCTGGAACTGCTCAACTTCCCTCCCCCTTCTTCGCCTACCCTATCGGTGTCTTCGACGAGTCTTTGACAAAGAATCAGGGCCTACCTTACCTCAAGGGGACAGGGGCGCTTGGCGGAGTTCCAGGCCAGCGTGGCCTGCCTCGCGGGGCAGCCGGTCACTGTAGGAGGGAAGCAAAGGTACTGGCTGCTGCCTCCAGCCCCAGCACTCCTGTGAGCCCCACGGGGCCATCCCCGCTCTTGGTGCACACATCGGTTCAGCACGACAACGGTGGTTAGAAATGCGCTTCCTGTACGAGGGCCCTTCTCCCAGCCGATGGGGAGAGGGAGTGCTCTCAGCTCCGTTTGGACTCATCTCACCGCTCACCCAAAAGGTGTGTATTTTCTTTGGGGAGGGGAAACTTTACCATTGCTGCTTCTTGGATTAGCGTTATCCAGCCAATGCCACACATATGAGCACAGCCAGCCTCGGAGACTTCCAGGAGTCCTGCAGGGTGGCCGAGGTGGATGGCACCCCTCCTAAGGACATGGCTGAATGTACAACCGCTCCTCTGAATGTCACTGTAGCCAAACTCTTTACCAAGTCTATTGCTCACTGTTAAAGACTCTGAGACCACTGCATAGTTCTCAATGGTGTCTCATTGATGCCTTAAAATAAACAAACAAAAGAAGCCCAACTAAGGGATGGGGCCTGGAGGAGGCAAGATATGGAGATAAAGCTGGATGCCGCATCCTGAACCTTCCATTTCCAAAGTTGGCTGGTCCCAGCTCATTCACTGAGATCCCAACTGACCATTGCTGGGGGGAGCGCCCAGTCAGGCAGATGGGTTGAATGAACTTATTTGCATCCACACCATTGCTCTCCAAGGTTCAGCGACTGTGCGGCTGTTTGCTGTCTGCATGTGGTTCTGGTTCACAGTTTGACTGGGAACAGATCAGCCGTTTTGCTGTTTCCCTCTCTGCAAAGCAGATTCTGGGCTTATGAAGAGATCTTGGTTCTTAAAGAACAGTCCAGCCTTGTAGATGAGGAGGGTTTCCTGGCGTTATTTGCTTTATTTTATTTGCTTTTTTATTTGAATGCATTTTTTTTTAAATTTTATTGACTTAACAGCCCTTTATTTTTACGCTCTCCTAGTATTTCCTATCCCATCTGCACTTAAAGCAGCAAAAGGGTACAAAATTTTTTTTAATCGTCAGTGAGACGATGGCTGTGTTCTGGAAGGCGTTCTCCATAGATGTGTGGGTGTGCGTGCATGTGTGAGATACTGTATGTACAGTGAAAAGAGAATGGAAGGGACCATTTGCAATTAGCAACTTCCTGGCAATTAAGCAGCCACTTTAATTAACTAAAGGTTGAATAAATTAGAGTTGTAATCACAGGCCTGTGCTTCTAGACCCACCTGTGCCATGGAACCTTTTGGGTGGTGGCTTTGGATGTGTTTTTAACGCGTATGCTGTAGAGCGTGTGAATGTATGTATGAGCCTCGAACTAAGAGATGTTATCAGGTGTTCTCCACATTATAGAGGAATGAGTCACCTCGACAGTGTTCAAATTTGGCATTGGAAATATGATATAACCGAAGACCTTTTTCTAATTTATTCCTTTATCCTTTTCCCCCTACTTCTCCCCCTTTCCTACTTACAGTGCTTAGATTTCACTTGTGATGGTTTTTGTTGGCCTAAATTTTTAAAAGTGATTAGTGATTTTTTTTCCCCTCTTTTTTGGAGGGGCAAAAGGAGAGTCGGAGGAGAGATGGGGACTCCCCAACTTAAGAGAGTTTTTACTGCAATCTAATTTCTCCTGGACAGGTGCCCACCATGTTTTATATGCCCGCTTACAGTGCCTGAAGTTGGACACCTGAAATTACCAGCTGCTTCCGAAAAATCTAGGCTGCTTCTCCCCAGCCTCTCTCCAAAGACACAGTCTGGACTTTCAGGCTGTGGAGAATTTTTTTGGCTTTTAGAACAGACTTTAAATCTGCTTTTAGTTCCCATCTCATTTGCCAAGCCTTTGACCCAGTCACAGCTCAGCAGCTCTTCCATTTCTGTATATTGTAGAGGACACCCTGTAAATGTCCAGACTCTGATTATGCAAGTTGCATCTTGGTGAACATGGCAGTAGGGCTGCCATAAATACATCACAAAAATCTGCTTGGTTCAAAGAAACTATGAAATTGCTGAAGTGTGCTCTGTTTCTGGTGTGCGTGCGTGTGTGCGTGCGTGTGCACATGCTCGCACGCATGAGAGATGTCCATCATTTTCTTCCCAGGATTTTAGTCTCCTGCTGGATTGATATCAACCAGTACATTCAAGGTGCCCCTGGCTCTAGGATCTTCTTTGAAGGAGGATCAGCCTAAAAGTCATGGGCCTGTCAGCAGTGAACAGTGCTGGCTGCTGGGACTTGGCCTGACATGCTGGGGCTTCTACTGAGGCCTCTGTGTAAGGCAAGGGGATGGAATAAGGACAGCAGAGACCAGGCACCCCACTGAAGACAGCACCATGCAATAAGGAGGGGCAATGCAGGGGCCAGAAGGGAACTGTTGAGGAGAGAAACAGGACTGAGCTGAAACAAGGGATGAGTTTTTGGAGCAGTGGCTCAACTTCTTACCAGCTGGTGCTACTGCTGCTGTGGCATGAGCAGTGCTACTGCCTTAGAGGGCTGACAGGCAGGCAAAAGCAGAAGAGAAGAGAGCAGTGTAACTGGCTGAGGAGAACATTTCTGCTGTGTCCCTTGGCCCCAGCTGTAATCTTAGACAACTTTATGAATGGTGTGCAATGCTGTTCTGCCTCTTGAGGGAGCAGGTAAACAGGCAGTGTGACTTCTGTTGCCCACTAGTTGGGTCCTGAGCAATATCCACCACTGAGCCTGTTCTGCAGAAGCCTGGGGAGGAGGGATCCTTTTGTGGCTCTGATGTACTAACTATGCAGGTGCTTACTGCTTTCCTGTAATGGAAAAAAAAAAAAAAAGGAAAGAAAAGGGGAAATAGATCCCCAGCAGCTTGTGGGGGTCCAGAGCACCCCAAACCACACTGTGTGGACACAAGGTGTCAGCATCTGCCCTGGGAGGAGATCCCAGGGATGGAATTGTTTCTGGTGCTGCAAATCCCTTGCTGAGGCGGTGGCCTTGGAGAGGGGTGTGTGTCTGTGTGTGTCTGTGTGTGTATAGTACCCTGTCTGAGGAGCGGAGGAGAACTGTCAACTGTCTGTGGTTTCTCAGCCGGTTTTAGTTAGTGGTGTCTTGCCCAAAATACAACTTGTGCAATTTTCTGTGTGAGCTGTTTCCAGCTGAGGAGCATCCCTAAGCAGGTGATGGCTCCAGGCTGTGTGTGTTGCCATGTTTCACCCAGGGATCCTGGTGTTCGTCTGCAGTGAGATGGCAAGGCTAAGCAGGAGCTCTTGCCCTGTCCTGGGGGAAGAGATTCACTTGGCCTTGCTGGTAGGCAGACCTGGTCTACTCCATGTCAAACTGTCATTGTTTTGATTTCTCTGTAAGTTATCTGACTTATTTATGTGGAACTCTGTTTCTCTGAATTTTTTGCACTATGTGGGATTGGGGAGGGGATACAAGCAATACAAGCCAATGTGTACAATAAAGACATTTTCTTGAATCCCAGATCCTGCCCTGTGCGTCCTTCCTTTCTCTCCCTGGCTCTGCTCCCAAGAAGGCATGTAGCTGTTCTTTTTATTGCTCTGCGTGGAGCTGGAGCCCCCAGGCAGAGGATGTGCATGGTGGGCTGCTGTGTGTCTATGCCTGAGTAGCCACTGAATAGGTCTCGTCTCACTGGGTGCAGCTGCTCTGGGCTTCAGGGCATCTGCATGAAGCAGGGACCCATATCTATCTGGAATGGGCCCCACTGGACTGGCCCTGCAGTTGTGGATGTTAGCACAGGAGTCTGGAGAAGGCAAGGGCCAACTTTAAAGGAACTACTGTTTTGGGGAACCTCAGGTGAGCTAAAAAGAGCAGCTCCCAATTCAGTCCTGGTTCCTCCAAGCCCTGGTGCCATGCTCAGCAGCTTGGTGCTGGCTGCCTGGCCAAGGAGGTTGCTGTCCTGTGGACAAGGTATTTTATACTCCCAGAGAGGGTGCTGTACTTGAGCTGTTTTCAGCTCTCCCCTGCTACGCTGCAACCCTGGAGAAGGAAAGAGCAAGACAATGATGCTGATGGTATAGGAGGCTGCTGGGACAAGACCAGCTTGAAACATAGGGGCTTTAGAGGCAAACTGATACCTCTCCCTGCCTTTAAATTCTGGTTAATCAGTTTGGACTCCCTGGGTGTCCTAATCTCCAGTGCTGTTGACAGCCTTCCCTTGCACTGGAAATGAAATCCAGATGAGAAACATACTCCTTTACCTCCAGCTGTCACATGCATCTTGCCTGGAGGCGCAGAAGTAGCAAACTGGTCCCATGCAGCAGCAGGGAAGGCTCTGCAACAGTCAGATCTACCTTCACCAGCTGCTGCCTGTCACTGCTGCCTATGGGGAACATACTAAGCTCATTTTATGGTAGTGGGTGGTGCAGAGGGCAAAAAGGGCAAGGAGAAGCTGCATGACAAGGGGTACAAACATGCTGTGGGGACCGAAAGGGAACTTTCCCTTGCACGTGTGCTAGTACCTCGCAATAGAGACCTGATGCTGTATGGTAGTCATGCCAGACTCAATTGTTACCCTGCCATGTCCTCTTTCTTGCTGCTCTCCAGGTTCTTGCTTCTGTCTCAGGTTTCTATAAATAACTATCACACTGTAAAAGCCCAACTCCTTCCCCCCCAGTTCAGGCACTCCTGCTCCTGGAAGCAGAGCAGTGGGGGTGTGGGAGAGCAGTTTGCCCTGCAAGCCTGTGTGCCCAGTGAGCCAAAGAGTGGGAGCTGTCCTCCCCTGCAAGTGGTGGTCATTGGTGTCCCAGTGAGCAAGACAATGCATATTTGCGGGACTGACAAAAATGGCAGGAGAGAGGTAGCTGTATCACTATTTTGAGCTGTAAAGTTTTACTTGGAGCAGACATGTTGGAGAATCAGGACATTTCCGGTCACACTGCAAGACCGTGTTAGCCATGACTCTTAAGGAGAATGATCCTTTTCCTGAAAAAAGTAACAATTGTTGCTGTTTGCTGTCATTTTTGATCTCTCTCAGGAGGCACTGGGACATGTCTTTGCTGTTGGACAATTGCTTCACAGTCCTGCACAGACAGGCCAGAGTTTGGGGAATTATCCAGCTATAAAAATTATAGTATTTCGGATAGGGGTATGTCCTTTTCTCAGCTGTGATGGGTTAATGAATTATACAAGTCAGAAAGGGGAGGGGGATAAAGAGGCTGTTTTCAGAAGTCAAGTATGTGGAGGCCTTTGACAAATTTTATGGCATGTCTGTTATCAGCCACCCTCTCTGGGTAAGTGTTGCCTAACCCTATGATTAGCTCTTTGGGGGTATGTTGATTTTGTTACTGCTATCTTTATTATTATACTGCTATTTATTATTATACTGCTATTTTTGTTACTGCTTTTGTTGTTGCTTCAGCTCCAAGACATGGTAAACACAAATAGAGTCTAAGGCCAGAAGGGACCATCGTGATCAAGTCCAGTATGCCCATAAGACTTCACATAACAAATCCCTGTTTGGTTCAAACAAATCTTCTAGCAAAACATCCTTTCCTGGTTTTAAAAGTCCCCTGCTGAAGAAGCCATTGCAGTCCTCAGGGAGTTGTCCCAGTAAGAAATAACCTTTTCTGCTAAAAATACATGCCTTGTTTTGGGGTTAAACCTGTCCATCTTCAATTTCTAAGCATTGGTTCTTGTTATCTCTTTGCCAGTTGCTTGTGTGTTCCCCATGCAGGCACTTCTAGCCTGACTGCATCACTCTGTAGCCTCTCTGCTATGGTAGCAAGATGGAGCTGCTGGACTGTCAGTCGAAATAACATGGAGACAAAACACCTGTCAGAAATACCCTTCTCAGAGAGCAGTCCCTGTTTACAGTTGCTTTTGAGTCTCCCTGGCTAGTCACTCTGTAATATATTTGTGTATCTTACTGTTTTTGTGTTGTTTTAGGCTCTTACTAGAAGGCTGTGTAGATATATCACATAAAGTGCTTTATAGTAATTTCTTAGTTCACCACTATTATGTTTTTAACCAAATATGTTTTTTTTTAATTGGATAGCAATTAAATTAGTTTGACAAGAATTAATTTCCATAACCCCCAGTTGATTTGTATTAATTATATTCTCCTCCTCTAATTCTTAGTTAATCAGACTGCCTAACAGCTGTTCTATCATTTTCCTAGGAATCAGTGTCATCTGACTAACAAACCCATAATTACTGCATATTCCTTTGAAATATTGGTATCCCATTAACTTCTTTCAGTTCTCTGCCAATTTCCTGGTCCTGAAAGACTTGCTACAAATGAACAGCAATGATCCAAGACCTTTGTTGTTCAGGTCTTGCAAAACTATTGTATACAAATTGTCTGGACTTCCTGATCTAGAGCATCCAAGTTTAGAGATTGCTTTTTAACACCTACCTGCAGTACTATGGAATGAAAAGGGTTTCATCATTTGCTATAACCATACTGCCTGGCTTTTTCAATCCATAGAACAGAAGTATTTATTGATTGTATTTTCTTTGACTCCTCACAGTTTTTATTACTATTTCCACATAGTAAGGGGCTGGTACCATGGTCAGGAATCTTTATTTTGCCTTTTAAAATGCTTCTTTGAAAATGTCCCTTTAGCTTTGGTGGTCATGCACTTCTTTTATGCTTTGCTTTATCAGTTTTCCATAATTCCTACTTTTCTCTCTATACATTTACCATTTGTTTTCCCCTTTTATTTGCTATATTTTTAGACGGTTTGTTACACTTTCCCTCTAATTACAGGCTAATTCTTTTTAACTAAAATAAATGTTCTAAGTTGCAGCCTTTTGAACACCTCAGAGAATGCTTACACAATAATTATTGAAATTATCTTTTGATAATTTTTTTTTCTTCCAGCTGAACTGAATGGTAGTTGATTTCCTTTTGGAAAGATGCTCCAAATACATTTAATATGGGCTCCAGTTTTATCCTGTTTGCTGATAACAAATGTTATTATGTTGTGGTCATTTGCTGCATCTAAGCAAGGATGGATTTTTGATTCTGTGATTAATTCTTCTTTACAGGCCAAAATGAGGTCTAATATAGAATTCTGCCACATTGATGACGTTGTTTTGTTAATCGAGAGAGAGAAAAATAGCCAAAACACTTCTAATAGGAAGAAACTGACTGGGCAAAGAAAGGTTTTCAGGGAGATGCAGGCAAATCAGAGCAGGCATGTGACACCTGTGTGTCACTTCAGTAGCTGCCCCCGACTGCCAGGGGATCCCTCTGTGCGGTCAGATTGCAGCCAAGAGATTTCACTTGGTGGAGTCCCTCCTTTTGAAAGCGATGATAATTCCCTTCCGAAGGCAGCAGGATGGGGTCTGCCTTTCTGCCCTCCTCAGCAGGTCGGTGCAGAGGATTGCCGGTGCCTCCCAGCCAGCTCCTGCTCAGCTGGCTTGCCCCTCCCCGCACCATGCAACTCTTGCAAGTGCCAGTGCTATCAGTCCAGCGCGGGCAGGGAGGGGGGCGGAGAAAGAGCAGGCAAGAAACCTGGGCCGAAAGTCTGTTTGCTCACAGCTCACACCCACAAGAGTCACTGGAGGCGGAAGTGGGGAACGTCTGCATGACACACGCACACAAACTTCCCTGGCTCCACACGCTCTCCGTCTCAGTTTCTGCCCAGCACTCCAGCTCCCAGCTGCTCCTGGACTGTTCCAGTTGCTACCAGCATGGGGAACATAACTTGTGTTCCTCAGGCACCTGGGAGGTTCAGACACTCTTTCAGCAGGAAACCTTCGCTGAAGAAAGAGTAAGTACACTTGCTTTTATTTTGGACTGCTTTTCAAGCACGTGCTGGCTTCCCTGCTGACTTTCTCCTTTGCGATACACCATGCAGAACTGGGCTAGTAGCTGAGCCCTGCTCGGGAAACCCAGGAGTTATTTGCAGGCTGAGCAAAACAGGGCTTTGGCATGGTTTTGCTGGTACTGGGCAGTGCTGAACAAGATCAAGTCATCACAAGTGCCAGGGAAGAAATCCTAGGGCTATGCTGTCAGAGTACCCCAGCAGCACTGCCCTGAGGAAAAACGTGATTTATTCATTTCATTTTGAAAATGAAAAACTCTCTATGGGACCGACAGGGCAAGGTGCAGGATGCCTGAAGTTCCTTGTTTTCACTTGTGATTTTTTTTTTAATTCATGTCTCCCGAAGTTTGATTGATTGAACACTGATTGAATACAAAAACAAACTACCAGTGACTGTGAAGAAAATGACACTCACATTCCTTGTACTTTAGAGAGAAAGCCTCAAATCCAAATATGATACTCTGCCTGTATGATTTGGTCTGTGTTTGTAACTCCAAAGGAAGACATAAAAGAAACCAGAAGTGAAATCTTCTAAGGACTTTGGTGCTGGGCTGGCCAGGAGAGCATTCAGGTACCACGGTGATGGGCAGCTGTCCCAAAACAGAGTCTACCAGGGAGTGCAGAGCAAGCTTCCCTAAGCGCTGCCTTTCCCCCTGCTCATGCTCCCATCAGTGGAATCATAGTAATCTTGTTGTTATCCTAAGCATGTACTAAGCAGAGCCCTCCCAATTCTGAGAGCTTTGGGCTGAGAAGGAGCTCTGTTAGAAGTCAAGGTAATCCTAACTCTGCTAGGCTCAGGGATTTATAATCAAAAAGAGACATTGAAATTGTCCCCCTCGTCCTGTGCTGCTGTAAATCAGGAGCAAACCTGCAGGAGTCTGTGGAGTTGCTGAGGGTAAAAGAGAGGAATTTGAACCCTGAAGGATTAATGTCAGGTAGCCCGCAGTATAGTGGCCAAGCCCCAGAGCACCTCTGGTCCCTACTGACTCTGTGCCTCCCATGCTCACAGTTCTCCATGGAGATGAGCCTTGTTTCTGCTGAACGAAGTGTTGCAATCTGGTTGAGAGAAAACCAGTGGGGAGTCCCAGCAAGGCTGTCCCCCCAAATGGCATTTGTAACTGCTCATTAACAGGTGTGCTCACAAGGAGAAGTTGGGGGCTCTGCTGGGAGTGGAAGGAAAGAGATAGGAAAACCACAAAGAGAAATAAACCCTGTTTCTGTGTGTGTGTGCGGAGGGGTGTACAAATCCATCTCTGCTCCAGTGGCTTTGGAATAGCCATCAGGATTGGACTTGGCCTTTGCATTTTGCAACGGGACATCCATTCCCTACACTGAGCTGGAGATGCAGATGAGCCTAGCTTATCATTTGCTTATGCAAAGACATGCAAAAAAGCAAAGAAAAAACAAGTGCAGCACAAAACCCTTTACAATTTTCCCAGGCCGTTTATCGGTCCTTTACTGGCCTGGGATGATTAGAAAGCCCATGACCAACTGCTTACCCTAGCTTTCTGGTTTCCTTATTTCTGGGCAGAATTTACTATGCACCAGGCTAGATCTGTGCTTGCATGCGTTTTTTGTTTTTTTTCTCCCCTCTTTAGAAAAGATGGCAAGAAAAAGCTGCCCAGTTTTTTTGGTATTGAAGGAGGGCAGGAGAGAGATACGACCGCAGACAAAATACTGCAGTATATTCCAGGAAAGGCAAGTACAAATGCATCTACCCCCCCCCCCCAACATTCCCAGAGATTATTCTTGCCCAATCTCCACCCCCCCCCCCCCCAGCCCCCTGCTGCCAGGGACAGCTCTGTATGCAAGAGGGACAAGGGGTCTGGATCAGGGGATAGCAGCAGATCTGTCTCAAGGAGATGGAGGTCATATCTGCAGCCAAGGAAAGGATAAGACCCATATCCTTTGTGGCAGGAGAGCCATCTGCTCCAGGGTCCCCATGCAGGAGTCAAGGGGAACTGTCAGCAACAAAAATGTGTGTAACTGGGGGTGCAGCACTGAGAGCAAGGCAGGCAGCGTGGTAGGACTATCTCACACTCCCCTTGCTGCTCTTGGTTCTTTTGTTTCTGGGTAGCATACAAAGGAAGGGAAAATTAGAGTGAGCATTCAAAGGTGGGATGATTCATTCCCACGCTGGGATGAGACAGAGCAGGCAGCATATTAGCAATAAGCCTTGGGAAGGTAATCAGGAAGGGCAGGTCTGTCCTAGGCACGTACCAGCCTTGTGGCCCCATGGCCCATTTCCCAGCACTGCTCAGGGAAAGCAGAGGTGAAACAATGAGCCCTGATGTGTTGCCTTGGTGCCTTTGGGTGGGCCAGGGGCATGAACTGAGCTTAGGGGCTGTACTATCTACATACCTCCCCCCACTACACAGCGAAATAGGCTATGTGGGCACGGGGGAAGGGGAAACTGAGGCAGAGAGACACAGCTAGGCAGAGGTAATTTCAGAGAAGGTCAGTAGCAGGACGTTATCTCTTGGGCTTCAGCTCCTGATCAGGTGTATTTCAATGGCCATGAAATGTCTGTCAAGGGCTTGGTGTACTGGAGGGCCCAGAACTGGGCAGTCCTGCTCATGTACCTAGGGTTGCTGCGGAGATTGCTGACTCAGAGCTGATGTGTCCCCCACAAACAGGGCCTCTGCAGTCCCTTGTGGTTAGCTGCTTCTAGGTAGGCCCTTTGTTTTTCCTCATGTGAGCCTGAGAATGGGGCACTGGCAGGGGGACAGGACTGGGGTCCTACTGCTGACTTGTGAGGTAGCTGCAGGTGAATGCCATACTCTCTTTTCAGGGACATGTCCTGAACTGTACATGTGGAAAGTGCAGCAGAACTGGGACTGTTTTACAGTCCTGTCCATTATTTGATCTGAGGGTAATGGGCACGTGGCACCAGAACGGTTCCCTGCAGGGGTCAGCTGGCATCTGAAGGGATGTGCAGCACCTCAGAAGACCAGGCCCAGAGTGGATCCTGGTTACTCCCCTGGGAAAGCAAGGAGAATTGTCATGTTAGCAGATCCTGGAGAAGGAATCCTGCAAGCTGACAGAACAAAGGTCCCAGAGGGACTATTCATGCAGGAGCACAGGGGGTGTGGGATCTCTTCAGGGAAGGAGGGAGGGTGGAGCAGTTGGTTAGAAGCTACCCTCGCCTGGGGCAAATGGGATTCAAACTCCCTGCTCAGTTACAGGCTTCCTGTGTGGCCTGGAGAAATCCCTGATTTAGTCCTTTTCCCGCTTCTATTACAGTAGCAGAAGGTGACCAGGTGCGGTGGGGCCAGAGGCAGGAGAGGAGGCCAGGTCTGAGAGGAGTCTGTCACTGCAGACTGTACTGCCTGTGCAGGCGGGACTCTTCAGATGCAGTCTCAGAGGTGTTGAAGTCAGCAAACCTGTGTGTAGGCCAGGCAGTTTGGGACTCGGGTAGTGACATCCCTGGAAAGCAGGCACCATCTGGACCCTGCCAAGGACAACAGGCACACAAGGCCAGCACGTTTTGCTCCCACCACCCTCCTGCATGTGGGCCCTGTTTCCCACACTTGCCAGTTACAGCTTCTGAAAAGCCTAAGCAAAAGGGAGGTGGAAGGATGTGCCAAAGAGCAAGACATCTTATTTGCTTCTTTTATCATTAAACAGCAGCTTTCAGAGCCCCAGGGCACCAGCCTTGCAAGGCTGAGCTCTTCTTGCTGCCAGGGTTAGTGATTCAGCTGGGAGTCAGTGGGGTCTGCAGGGGCTGGGACAGGTTAATTATTAACTCACTTTACCTGTAGGATGAGGCATGAGACAGAGAGAGAAAGAGAAAGAGAACATGTCAGGGCACTTATGCTGCAAAAGACCTGCTGTTTCGCTAAACCCTGACAGAAACCAGGTTTCCAAAGATCTGCAATGCCTCAAATCAAATGGGATAGCTGAGCTAATGAAAACAGCACTAATCAGGATGGGGCTGGGGTGGGAAGAGTGTTTGCTACCAGTACAGCCCAGCCAGGGGAATTAACAGCTGGCTGAGGAGAATTTCAGAGGCATGACAAATGCTAGGACCATTTCTTGTTGGCTGTACACAGAGGCATTCCCATGGTTTCAGGTGGTGCATGTGCCAGGGAGATGTGATGCTTGTGTATTCCTGTGATGGGCTCCACAGAACCACCACTGCTGCAGCAGGCCAGGCCTCAGGACATGGGTGCTGAAGTCCAGGCCCTCCTGGTGATCCCCTCTCCAGCAACCAGGAGAGGGCTGATACTCACACATACCCCCAGGATCTCCTGAAGTCGTTGGAAAGTGGTGATGCTCAGCATGGTTAAAAACAGCCTGTCTCTAGCCATTTCTGACCTTCTGGCTGTGCCATCCTCTGTGCCTGTCCAAAAGGCACAGTGTCACCACAGGATACTTGCCCTACACCAAAGCTAGCTAGTGTCCCAGCTGCAGTGTAATGGCCTCAGAGCTTTTTGGGTCAATAAGTTAATTAGTAAACTGGGAAGAATGGACACCCCTTCCTGGAGGAACTGTGAAGCTCTGTCAATGGCTTGCAGGGCGCTTTGGCATGGAAAACTAAGTACTGCCCCGTGCACTGCAGCCGCGGAGCGTGGTTCCCTTCTCTCCGCTAGCAGAGGGGTAGCTGCGTATCTGCTCTGCTTTTGGGGCTGGGCGGCACATTGAAGGAGGCTTGCTAACAGTGCTTGGACGCACTCCTAAGCTGCAAAAAATGGCACTGCGTAGGTAGAGCTGTGGTAATGCTGCATGTGTGCTCTCAGTCAGCCCATGCCTGGTGAGAGCTAAACTGTTTTAGCCAAAGCCTGTCTTATTTGTGTTAACAATTTTCCCTCATATTTGCCACAGGCTAGGAGCTCCACAGCTCAGCATTAGGCTGTGATAACTCTGTTGTGTGTGAGCCCCTCGCTTAAATGCTTGGATTCTCTTTTTCTAGCCACGCACATCTCAAGAGTGGAGAGATGGCAGCAAAAAGCTAGGGCAGAGCATGGTTATGCTGTGTGTTTGCTGGCTGGAACAGTGTGAGATCCAAGACAGTTCAGGCTGGTTGTCACTCTGGCCCTGAGGCTTGGAGGAAATTTGGGTGAGGCAAGAGTCCTGCAAAGATGCAGTTCACCTCCATGCTGGGAAGGCACCAGGGACACATGCCCTGGAGCTCCCTGGGAGTCACTGTGTTAGGAGAATGGTGAGGTGACTGTGACAGCTTTGGTTCCTGGTCCTCACAAGACATCATGTTGTTCCCAGTGCTGCTTGTTGGGGGATGGGCAGATGCAGGCCATGCTGGTAGCTATAGACCTTTCCCAGAGTGGGCTGAGAGGGCGGGGATGGGCTTGTGGGTCTGAGCCCAGAGATATTGGACCTTCAGCTGAGGCCGTTTTCTGCAGGGTTTTGGTTTGGGCAAGTCGTCTCCATCCTGGGAAATTGCCTTTGTACCTAGGCAGATTATTAGGGATTTATGGGAAGTGGCATCAGTCTTACAAAGGGTTTTTTTTCTGAGTGAGAAAGCCTGAGCCAGCTTTAGTCAACCTTCTTCTCCAAGCAGAGATCAAAGAAACTACAGAAATTGCAGATAGACAAAGCAGACGAGCTGGTGTCCGGTCCTCCTGATTCCCTCTGTGGCCAGGACTGGACACTGATGCTTTGTACCGCCAAGTGCAAGCGGCCTCACAAAGAAAATCACAGAACTGGAGGTGGCTGTTGTGGCCTCTTTGTCTGTCCATGCCACCTGCCAGCCTGCTCCGCCATGCCATTGCCTAAGCACTGCCTGGGAGTTGGGGTCTGCGTCTGGCCCATGCTGAGGCCAAGTCAAGATTCTTCCTTGTGCTTTGGTTTCTCAGCAGGAAAAACAGAGATCATAGTTGTGACCATCTTGGAAGGTGTTTGGGTGAAAAGCAACAGGGTGGAGGTGGGTGTCATTGCTGTACCTCATGCTGCACAAGCAGGCCGTGCTTGCTTTCACCAAGGACTTATACTAGCTGTTGGGTTTAATGATGTCCAGCTCTCTGCTGCTGCTCTCCTGAGATTTGGGCAGTAATATGTGGAAACCTATGAGGGCAGTTCTCCTTGTGCATATGCAAACAATATATTCAGTTCAGGTTTAACAGTGGCACTCCAGTAAAAGTCATAAACATGCTAGAATAAAACAGGAGAGACCTGCCTGGTCAAAAAAAAAAAAAAATTGACTTGAACAGTCCTACTTCTTCCTGCCCAGCCACTATATCTGATCATAAGTGATATGACCGTTGCAGTTCAATTGTATCTTTTTCAAGAGAGCAAAATCCTGTTTCCTGCCCCTGAGCACTGGTCATACAACCAGGTGAGCTTTGCCTGACCTGCTTCCTTCTGCTTTTGATCCAGCCTTGAACTCAGAGGGGTGGCTTTTGAAATTTGAAGCTGACCCCAAATTTTACAGAGAGCTGGCTTCGTCACTGCAGTTGCAGTTAATGTCTAATCATCTGTGCCCTTTGTGTGATGGCCTTGCCTACACCAGGCCTTTTAGCCTAAGGAAATGATCTGGTGCTGGTGCCATTTGCCTCCACTCTTCTCCCACATCAGCAACTTTTGATTTGACTGGCCAGTTTCAGCATAGTTTGGAAGAGGCTGGGGAGGTGTCAGGTGCACCTCACTCCTGCCGAGCATGAAGAAATGGTGACAACATGGAGGAAAAAAAATTTACGTTTGTGCCTCTCTGTAGGGAAAGCCCTGCAGTTATGGTATCAGATACCAGGGCACGCACACTGCAGACAGAAAGAGAAAACTCTAGTCGTGTAGCTGCCTGTCTTCACAACACACGAAGTGTTGTGTGATGGTGAGTAGTGCCGTTTTTGATAGCTGCCAGAGGGAAGGATTTCTTCCAGCAGCAGCTGTCCTGGTATTGTTGCACTGTGGCAACTGTAGTCTTCAGGTAAAAAATGGGAAATGAAGTGATCTGGCCGTGGGAACCTGCTGGGTCATTCCCAGGTGTTAAAGTTTTTTAAAGGTGACTCTGGCTTGCACCAGAGCCACACTGCAGATGTTCCCAGTAATATTTGAGAGAGATCTAGAAAGAGGATGGGGTGGGAAAAAGTGCCAGTGGTAAGTCAGCAATAAACAGCTGTGTTACTGTGCCTTACCTCCCGCAAGCCGTGGCAGCCAGTTCCCTCCCATTACGCCCTGTGGGAGGTTGGAGCACACCTTGCCACCTGGCTACCAGCCTATTGCTGGTTGTCTCTCTCGTCCTTTATGTAGCTCTCGGCTCTTTGGGGTAGTAGCTATTATTTCCTCTTGTATTTCTCCAGTGCCTGTCACCGTGGTTCTGCCTGGGGCTGGGGTACGTAGGCGTTCCTACAGTATAAATAGGAGATAAAAGGCAGACTGCAAACACTGGTGGGCGAATGCTTGTACCTGACCCACTGAGCAAACACCTGAAGGAGTGGGAAGGAAGGGCAGCGGTGAGGAACTCCAGTGTGAGTCCACGTTTGACCTGGCTGTGTCTCTGCGAGGCACGCCCTGCAGCCTGGTGCCTGCTGCGGGGCTGTCATTATCCAGGTAGTTTTCTACGACTGCTTTCACAGCTGGCAGGTGATCAGTCGTTCTTTGTTCTGACAGCAGCGTGTAGCAAAAATGTAATCTTTTCCTATGTTTAATTGCCTCTCAGTGAAGCCATTAATTGGCAGCGTGCAGCTTTCCACCTCCAGCGGGAGGGTCTGGGTATGTGTTCGTGGGTACTGCTTACAGCCAGCTAGAAAAGCTGGAGGGGGACTTTGAGCAGAGAAGGTGTTAACGTGGGGCCTAAAATGAGTTACCTAAATTCAATTAGGCCCTGAAAGGAACTCCAGGCTTTTCGGGTAAAGGGATCCCAACACCCTTAGTCTCCTGTTACTAGTTTACCAGTTCTCCTCTAGCTTGAGTGGTCGATGGCTCTAACATGGTTATGAGAGGGGTTAATTCAATTCCATTCCAAAGGCGTGAATCATCTTGGCCCCAGCAAGAGAGATGGTTAGCACTGCTGGCTCTTCATTTATCATGGGGCTTATGCAGCTGTCTCTTTGGCACAGCCTGCCAGGAGCAGGCACATGCAGGCCAGACAGGTTCGGTGGTGGGGGGAGCACTGGCTGCTGGAAGTCCCTTGCTGTACAGGGTGATGGGCTGTCACTCGATCCCTGCTAAGCCCTGGCAGCCCTCTCTGGGATCCTTCCTGGAAATGCTGTTTTCGACAGAAGCATTTGACCCTTGCAGAATGACATATCATCCCTCCACCCTGCCTCCAACATTGCCATGCATTCACTAGAAATACCCCCTGGAAACACAGCTTCAAATGGTTAAAGCGGGATCCCATCAAGATTGCTTCACAGCTTGACTGTGAAACAACAGGACAAACCTTCCATCTCCCACCTGCCTTTCTCTTTTGCTGGGGAATGGCTGTCCCAGGGCGTCTGCAACATGTCTGACAAAACCGGTATTTACGACTCAAATACGCCCGTGGGGGTGTGGAAGGAGAATCAGTGGGGTCTGCGGCCAGGCTGGGATACAGCCCTTCCCTTCACCGCCCAAAACAAATGAACCCCTAGAAACAAAGATGCTCTTCGCAGAGAAACTGCAGGGAAAGCTTTTAACCCCAGGGATTTTTGCAGTATCCAGACAGTACAACAGCAGACACAGGCTGTTAACAGACAGTGGAATCCAATAGGGGTACAGATTTGTGTCATGGCACGGAGAAATTTCCTTATACGCAGAATGCAGGAAATGAGGGAAACCCCCTGCCGTGGGAGTGCTAAATCCCTCCCATGCCAGCCCTTGCTCTCTCCTAGTGCCTGGTGGTTTCCCCTGTCTTTTTGTGCAGAAGCACTGACAATGAGCAGCTTTGTGACTCAGTGCCTTGCAGCTGCTTTTATGGCCGTAGGACTCTGCCTCAGAATTGTCTGGGCACCTGAAACAACAAACTCCCCCTGAAGGAATCAAGGGATCTGTGTATTTGGGAGAGCTGTGGAATGGAGGTGGAACTAGAGGAGAGAAAATCTCTCCATTAACCCCAATGAAAGGCAAACTGTGTTTGGTAAGCCTTGCTCAATCCTTGTTCCAGTGAATTTGAGTAGGACATCAGAAAATCAGCTATGGAGCTGGGAGACCCAAAATGTAGGATTTGTTTCTGCACCTCCTTTTTCCTACCCCAGAAATTCTCCCTTTAGTTCAATATTTCCTCTGCCTAGTGGGGAAATATTCCTGGCCCATCCAGCGCAAGGTCTCACAGCAGTAACTGAACCCCAGCTCCACGCTGGTGTGGAGACCAAACAACAAACAGCCCAAGCCTGGGCACCTTCCCCAGGGTGCCTTTCTGAGGAAGGGCCATTCTGGGAATGTCTCTTCCAGACATGCAGGCCCCCCACCTCCCATCAGCTCTGATTTGTTTTTCCTGAAACCTTGGTGCAGAATATTCAGAACCAGGAAAACCAGAAAGAAAACTTGGACCAAAGGTTCCCGGGCCTGTTCAAGAAGGGACGCAGGAAAACAGTTGTCAGGAATCTGGGGAAAATCATCTACTACTCCAAGGTCAAGTTTAAATTCCAGCACTGCCAGGTAAGTTGTGGAAACTGTGGGTGTTTCTCTTCCCAGGCATGGAGTGACCCTTCAGGGCCAGGAAGCAAATTGTAATTCTGGGAAATGTCACTCACAGAGATCTCCTCCAGCTACGGCAGGGCCCAGGGATTTCCATTCCTTGCTGTGCACAGGTACTGCCTGGTGCACTTCGGCTGGCGCTCATCCCAGTGGGGACCTGGGCTGTGCTTTCATGCTTAGCAGCCAGACTGGCAGCAGATCCACCAGCAGAAATGCTGTATCGGCCCTTGGATAAGTGGCGGCCAGCTTTTCTGTGCACAGACCAGTCTAAGACACCAAAGTGGGGGGGAGGAACGTGTCCTGAGATAAACCCCAAGATGTTTGTCTTTTCTGCAGGAAGTGAACGACTGCTACTTGGAGCTGTTCCAGTCTTATCTGTACTTTCAGTCTATGGGCTCCAATGGACTCACCTACCAGGTAGGGCATCTCCCAGGACATGCAGGGGCAAGCATCGGGGAGTCTGGCAGTATGGCCAAACAGTGGGGTGCCAGGTGGACAGGACAGGTGGATGAGACAAGGAGGCTCTGTTCCTGGGGCTGCTACTGGCCTCCCCTAGGTGATCTTGACAAGGTCCTGCATCTCAAGTCTCTTCCTGAGGATGCTGAGCTCGAGGGGGAAGAGACCATTTTTCCTAAGATCCGTACCCAGATAACCTCAGTGCCACGTGGGTCTTTGGCCTTGTCTGTGGAGAGAGCCACAGGACAACTCAGGAGGCCTGTCTTAGAAGTGGGATAGGAACCTTTGCAGGCTCTCAGGCAGGCCCTTGGATGGGAGGTATTTAGGCTACGTGGATTTATCTTTGTGTACAGCACCAGGCACAGAGAGGCTTTGGTTTGATCAGAGCTCTTGTTGATCAAAATCCTACTGACCTTAATGCAAATGATGGATTTGGCCCTGGCTTTTGAGCCAAAGGGGAGTTCTTCCTCTGCAGGGCAGAGAAAGCAACAGTGTGGGAGAGGGTGGAAAGAAACCCCTGAGAACAGCTTTGGGGAACTAATCTGACAAACTGTTTATCAATTCTTTAACCTGATGATGGCAGTTAATTACAAACGAAGGGTGTTTTGCACATGCAACCAAAAAATCACAACCGAACAAACAGGAAACCCCCAAAGTACTTTCCCTCCCTGACTGAGTAACTAAAATTGAGCAGGGCTGTTTTGTAGATGTTTGTAGAATTCATCCCTTTTAGAAATGATTTATTGTCTTATAGGTCATTTGAGGTTAATGTACTATGACAGTACAATCTCTTGAGTCATCCAGCAAGCCAGCCTTCAGCTGAAAGGACACGTCAGAATATTAACAATATTATGAAATCCCCCATCTATTTTATAATCTGCTCCTTAGATTATTAATTCTAAAGGAACTATAAAGGAATTAATGAACCAGTACAGGTCCCTAGACATCACAACAAATAGCATCTTTTAACATCCTATTTTAGAAAACCCAAGACAGGAAGTGTAAACTTGTCACCTGTTCCTGTTCTTCATTATAGTTGGAGTCTGATGAGCTGGATTATTGAAACCAGCCAGCTTAATTTTTGTTTACAGTTGTTACCATTTTATGGTTTTCTTGTGTTAAACCAGCATTGTTTCGTTGAGGTTCCTCTCAAACCTGAAAGACTTTTAATGTAGAGAAAGTGTTCTTGCTAACGTGACAGATGATTACTGCAGTGCCAGCCCCACTGAACCCAGGGAGCTGCTAAACATACTTTGGAGAGCAGGCTAGATTGAAGTCCCAAATATTTCCATTCAGAGCAAATTTTTGCAAACTAACATTGTGAGCCACAGCAGCCTGCTGGTGCTGTTTCTGGGCTTTCAGTCTCCTGTGGGAAAGGGACATTAGTTGCAGAGATTGTCTGTGGGCTGCCCCCAAAATAATGATGGTGTGTTCTGCTTATGCAGGGACTGCTGCCTTTGAAAGAGCTGAACGTGTGTGAAATTGAGAATGTGAAGAGCACAGGGCTGGAGGATCACGCTTTCCGGATTGCAGGTTAGCGCATCTTCGTTTGCTCTGATTAGAGAACAGAGTGTGTATTAATCACAACTGTCTTTGCTCTTCATCCCACTCTGACCTAGTCCTAGAGGAAAACCACACTGTGGAAAGAGGTTGCAGGGTGCTGCTGCTCTTCCTCTCAGCATTCACAACCCTCCTTCCAAGGCTTCCCTGCTCCTAAACCCCTGAACAGTGATGGCCAGGGCTGCAGGCAGGGTAGGGGCTGGATAAGGTGCTCCTCAGAGGAAGGGCGGTCCTGCACTTTGGGCTGGTTAATATTCAGGACACATGGTGACAGTTCCCACTTCTGCCCAGTCATTTACTCCATATGCACCACATTTGAACCAAGGGATGGAGAGAACTCCTTCACCCCATCTCTCACCACCTTATAAACTCTTGAGGCCAGGGACTGACTCTGAGCAGGTGTGCATACAGTGCTGTGCATGCTGATATATAGCACTTCTCAAATACGAAGGATGTGGATCAACAGTTAGAGGTGAGTTATCTCTACCAAGAACACCAAGCTGGTGCTATCAGGACAAAAGGTCGCTACATCAACTGTCCCTTGCCATCACTCCTGCCTCCACATGCTTTTTAACTTTTTATCTGAGTCATCTTGTTTCATAAAAGCTTTCCTAGGA
This sequence comes from Dromaius novaehollandiae, assembly GCF_036370855.1. Classification (NCBI taxonomy): domain Eukaryota; kingdom Metazoa; phylum Chordata; class Aves; order Casuariiformes; family Dromaiidae; genus Dromaius; species Dromaius novaehollandiae. The sequence continues at coordinate 4,776,323 of NC_088121.1, read as the reverse complement.
TAACAACCTGTCTGCAGCTTGTCTGGGAGCTTGTATGCACTTAGTCAATGCTAAATTACAGCAGTACCAAGAGTAGTAGTTAAAGCAAGAAGTAGACAGAAGTAACTAATAACCCAATAAAGATACAGAGCTGAGGAAGCTAATTTGTGTCCCAGACCTGCTGTCTATGTACTCTGCTATCCTGTGCTAGAAAGTGAGTTACATAATGGCCGCTCAAACCAAAAAATGACATAAATTATAAAGAAGATATAGTAAAAATGACCTATTCATTTTAAGAACTGTTGAGTTGTGGTCTTGTTACACTGTACTAGGCAGGATATGGAACACAAGAACCAAGCCCACCAACATGCAGAACCATCCGTGGTGCCTTCTTTCCTGGCATTGCCACGAAGAGGTGGCAGGTGGCCAGTGCTAGCTGTCACCTTTGCTTGGTGGACCATCTTTCATACACCCTCTGTTGCTGATGTAGCCATTCAGCACCTAGAGTTACCTGTGCCCACCTGCAAATGTTGCAGCCTTTTTGCATCTCCAGGCAGGGAGATTTGGGTGGGAATAAATGTCTGCTCAGGGGAGTGGCTTTCTTGACTCCAGTGTTTCTCTGGAAGTGTTCCCAAAGAAAGAGGAAGGATAGGGCAGAAGAAAAGAGCACGAGGGCCAGTGCAGGTTTCTTAGCATGGCTGTGTTGTGGCCTGCCACACACATTCCCTTGGGGCTCAGGGAAATGGTAGCAACTGAATTAGCAGCAGCCTTTCGAGTTCTGTTTTCGCAGCCTCTGAAACAGCTCCTTGCATGAGTCCTAGGCATGTCTCAGGCTTCAGGCTTAGACAGGAGTTTCTCTTCTCATTTTCTCTTCCTTCGAGGCCCTATTTAGATGTGACAGTGTGAATAGCCCTCAGGATGTGTCTGAAAGGCTGCCGTTAGAGGAGGTAGCAGAGCAAGCAGTGCCATGTTAAGGGTCATGCCTTACTAGAAAGATTCCTACTGTTTGTATAAGAGCGTGAGTGTCCAGAGAAGTATTCAGAGCTACCAGAATATCTGGATACCTGGAAAACATTACATGTTTATATCCTCCCATCAGCCCTTTAAATTAGGGAATCACTTTACCTCCATTGCAAAGATAAGGAAACTAAGGCGTGGGAAGACAAGAGAGCTCCAGACCCACAATGGCAGATAGGTGTTAAGTCTTACTGGGCATACAAGTGTCTAATTCTTATAACAGATCTGAACTGAGTGACTTATACAAGATTTCTCAGGGAGTCTTTGCCTCAGTTTCCCCACCTCTGCTGTGCTTATATTCGTGCATTTCTTCACACACAGAGGTGTTTTAAAGTCTTAATTAACTGATATTCATAAATAATGCAGGAATTACAAGATGAAAGAACCCACTGAAGAGCAAAGTATCATGTTTATCCAGTGCACTTGCTTATCTGAATATTTCCAAGTCCTGCAAAAGTCAGATCTTACTGACCACACACCAAGTAGGGTTTTAATACAACATCAGTGATAAATTATTAGTCAAAACAGGCATTATGCAGCCTGCCAGAAATGATTAACGTCACTAGGACATGTATATAGTGAGTAGCAGAGGGTGTGTGAGTCTTTTTTGCTAATGCTAAATGAAGGATAACTGGAAACATTAAAATCAATAAGATATGGGGTTGTTCCTCTCTTCAAGGCTCTGCCTGGGAGCAGCTTTAGCTTGTCTGGTGCAGATTATACTTGGTGAAGCAATACATAAATAGTGTCATAGCAGTACTGATGTTCTATGCATTTACTACTGAAGTGAAACTATGAAACGCCATGAAACTTTTGCATTGAGTTATACTTTCTGCAACAGCACATTGTGGTAGCCTCTGGACTGCAAAGGTGTTTTTCACAAACTGTTGGGGATTTTTAAAGTTGAAATCCCTGTGTTGATTTCAAGCTTGTCTTTTGTACTTCCTTTGATTTTTGTTCTTGGCCTGGTTTTTGGACTGAAAAGTGACTGGTGGTCAGAGCTAGATTTGACTGCATGAGCAGAAGGGGAGAAGCTGTTGCAGGAGTCCTTTCCAGAGAGCTTTCCCAGAAGCCTGATGTGAGGCAATGCGATCAACGTAGTGGCAGGAAAGACTGAAGTATGACGTCAACAGAGCAATGCACTCATAGGCTATCATGTGACGTGCTGAGCCGAACAAACCTGGCCAGCTGCTTACCCTTTGATGCTGCAATTGGTGCTCTTATCTGTTCAGCTCATCTTATGTCTCACATACCTAGGTCCCTTACTGAATCCCCTTATCGTGTTCTGCCCTACTGAGTCAGAACTGAAGCAGTGGCTTTATCACCTGGAGAAACAGATCCACCTAAACGGAGGAAGCCTTGGCTTGCCCTTCCTCTCTCAGGTTAGTGTCTTGGGACAGGGAATGTGTGCAGCTATTACCCAGCCTGTGGAATCAGAGCTGAATGACCATAGAAGTTGGGCCAGTTGGGTGGATGCTGCACTGCTCCCACTGCATTCAGTGGAAGGCATAATCTCCGCAACCAGCTGCTCTCAGCCCTTTTAGCTACGCTTCCAGGCACTCCCCTAACACTTTCCTCTTCCAGAGTCCTGAGTGCCCCCATGGGGCTCTGGGTTCTTGCTCCTAGCTAGAGCACTTTAGCAGAGGGCTGGAGATGGAAAGGGAGAGGGGCTCCAGTTCCACTTCAAAATGCTCCTCACTGTGCTTGTTGCTCTTTCAAAATGTTGGCAGGAGATGTGGAATTTATTTTTGGCCTAAGCCGCCTTTTCCAGGCCAGTGGTTTGATTGCTTTCCCCAAGCAAGGAGAGCCTTGGACAGTTAGATTTAGGGTTCAAACAGGGTTGCGCCTGACTGGACTCACACCGAAACAGGGCATGCCACCCAACCACCTTTTCAGGCAGAGAGCATCCCAGAAACCATGCCCATCGTCCCACTCAGCCACTTGCCCGGCTATGCCTGCCAGCCTGCTCCTGGCATGAGCCATGAGAGTTGGGGGGAGGAAGTGCTCCCCAGCCGGCAGGAATGGTCTGACAGACAAGTTGCTCACTATTTGGACTGAGGCTCCAGCAGCTGAGCCCTGGCTGACACCATGACCCATGCTGATCAGATGCCATTTGGCAGAGTGACCCTCGCCTTGCCAGACTGGCAGCCCAGCAGCCTTCAGGCCCACCATGAGCAAGAGCAATCCTGTCTGGCAAAGCTGTAGGCTTTGCTGGGGCTGTACCCTGACTTCATTAGACAGGGACCTACCCGCTGGTGTGGTGCACAGGGGTTTTGGTGCCACTCATACCACTTCCAGCAGCCTCTGTGTTTGTGCAAAGTCTATAATTCAGCCCTTGGGACATGCAGCTGTAGATCCCTCTTTCAGCCACTAGTACTCACCAGACTGCCTTGCCCAAGCGCTGGTGTAGGCCAGGGCAGCAGCACTGCTAAGGCTTTTGTGTGGCCTGTAGCTTTTTGCTGTGCTGTAGGCACCTGTCTGCTTGCCAGTGCCTAGAGCTGGCCCTGGGCAATGTGCCCCATATCTCAGCTTCCTTTTGTTATTCCACCACCCCCAAAATAACTGTGGAGAGACATGCTAATTACCCACACTTGACAATATTCTCACTTGGGAAATTCTCTGTCCATGGAAGAACAGCGTATTTGTGTTCACATATCTTTAGGGGCTTAGGTCTGTTTGGCCAGCACCATGGTGGGTCTGGCATTTCAGTCTGAATGGCAACCCCAGATGTGCTCTGTATGGCTGAGACCTGACAACAGCTTGCTGCATTTCTGCTGTGCGTGTGTGTGAGCGCAGCTTCTAATTTTGGAGCTTGCCTCTTGTGCAGCCTCTGAGTTCCTGCTGCCTTTGGGGAAGAGTGCAGAACAAAAGGCTTTGCAAGAGGGCCTGGCAAGGGTTGTGTGCTGAAAGGGAGACCTGTAACCCAGAAGTGCCGGTGCCACAGCCTCTGAGGTTTGGGTCCGTTTCAGAGAAATGCTCACCCAGTTGGCTGCTTGTGCAAATATTCACAGTTTACAAAACATTTTGAAGGAGGAAACTGGGACCAGGGCCTAGGAAACGGGATCAAATTCAATAGATCTGCTTTCTTTTCCACCCTCTACTGGGTATTTTATTTTCCTCCCTGTCTCCATCTCTCCACTTGTGAAACAGGGGTATTGACCTGACAGCGTAGAGATGATGCTAAGTACCAAGTATTATTATTCAGTCCCAGCTGGAAAGCTGGTTTCTGTACAAATTTATTTACTCTTTCTTGCTTCCTCCACCCTTGAAAACTGTGCTGGGATGGGCCATCTGCTAGCTAAACATTTTTGTGGAGGACGTCCTACAATTGCTTCTTGACTGTGCTCCTGTCCCTAGAATGACTGGAAGCAAAGCTCCATGGGGAAGGAGGAGCTGCGATGGTCTGTGCAGAACATGCCTGTTGAGGAGTGGAGAGGGACCCAGCGGGAATCCTTAGGTGATGTCCTCTGTGTTTCCAAAGTGAAGCTTCAGCATCTGCCTTTTCAGGTAGGACACTCATTTCTGGGAGCAACCCTCTGTCAGCTTGGCTCAGAAAAGGCAATGGATCAAGTGACTGGCACAGATTCCTGCATACTTGCTTCCAGTAACCCCATGGGTCCCTGAAGGTTCCTTCTACCCACACCCCAGTACCTGAAAAAGTGTTTATTAATGCTCTTCTGGCCCAGCAGCAGTGCCTGGGAACAGTGCATGTGCATAAGCATTTGCAAGACGTGGCTGGCAGCTAGAGCTGACAGGCATCTCCTGTGGAGCCCTGCTGCAGGGGAGCAGCTCAGCTCTGTCTCCCTGACACCGGCCCAGAGTCAAGGACTCGGGAAACAAAGTAAACAGCTCTCCCAGACCTGAGCCCTGTCTGGCTGTTCACAGGGATCCCTCTTTCCCTTTACTTTCCAAGGAGCAGCACGACCGGCTGTTGGTCCTTTACCCTTCCACACTGGTGATAGTGTCTGAAGAGTGCAACAGACTCTATTTTAAGGTAAGTGTGTTTTCAAGCTTCTTCCTGATCTCTCTCACCTATCCACAACCAGACTACTTCACCACTGCTTTGGCTCGTTGTTCCCCTCCACCTGGGTTCCCTTGTGCACTCATGTTGGAAGAGTCTTTCCCTCAGTGCTGCTCCCTTGCCAGCTGGCAGGTGAGCAGGCAGAGGGATGTTGCAAGCTATCTTCCCATGAGAAACACCTTGCCCTCCTACAAAAGCCCTGGGGGAAGGAGCTGGCTGCCAAGGAATCTGAGTTTCTGAGATGGGAGGTTGGCATGTTTCTGTGTGGTTATGCTGGCAGAGAGCCTGGCTCACTAGCACAAGACAGGAGCTGGAATAGGAGTGTGCCCTCGTGGGAACTTTGCTTCCCAGGCTCAAGTCTGTGGAACTACTTGAAAGCAGGTAGGATCCAGGCGGCACATCTAAGGAGAGGCCACTGCTAGGTGTGCTGGGTTTTGCTGCTGGGTTTTCCCTCTGTGAACTGCGAGGCAGTGTGTGGAGCCAGGGCCCTGAGCAACGTCTGGGCTCACCAGGGGAAGAGCCACCAAGGACATAAAAGCCTGAGTGCACAAGGTGATGTGAGAAGAATTTCTCTAGTGCACTGGTTCGTCTGTGCATGGAGGAACAATGTTGGGTGCCCTGGCACAGGAAGGCAGTGGCAGTGTAGGCGCTGAGAGCTGCATTTGCATGGCTGGCAGTAGGAGTGGCCCTTAAACTTCATTGCCAACATCCATCTTAGACATCATTGCAGTGACTGTAAAAAAGCCCTGTCTTCTGGCCTTGTTTGCCTGTGTTAGGACAAATGCACCCAAAAGAGCTCTGAACCATCTAACCTGCAGGTGTGGCATCACCAATACATGGTGGAGCTGAGCTGAGACATCCTAAAAAGGAGCAATATCCTCTTTAGTCACTGAAAGAGGAACTAGTAACTTGTGACAAGGGAACCCCACATAGATTGAGGGCTTGTGACATTTGGTGTAAAATCATTGCAGTTCTTCTTCACACTATTCATCACATCCATCCCACACCTTCAGTCACACAAACTGTTTTCAATCAGAGGACTACCCCTGGGAAGACCTGCACAGAGCATCTCCTTTGCCAGAGGATATGGCTGGGCCTGCAATGGGAAGGGGTTTGAGGAGGGACAGATCCTGGTGAGAGCTCTCCTCTGGCCCTTGTGCAACAGTGGTGGGTGTTTTCCAAGCAGTTGGTGGCTTGTGTGACACACCTTAGAGACAGATTGTTTTCAGGAACAGTGTTTGCAGCTCCTGGGAATGGGGCACCATATCAGGGGGCCTTGGGCTGGGCTGTCAGATTAACTCATCTCTTTTGAAATTTAAAATCAGATTTGTCTGCTCTGTCCACACAGTATTCACCTTCCCACGGTGCATGAGTTTTGGTCCCTGGACGTCTCACTAGCTGCATTAATGGCAGGGCTCCACGCAGCCAGAGCGCAGGGAGGAGGTGATTCACCAGTCTGTGACACTGCAGTAGGAACCTGATTTTCCACAGGCATGTCAGGACACAGGAGCCTTCTCCCAGGGCTTCTGCAAATTAACTTCCCTTCCCTGTGAGCAGACGTTGAGCCCCACAATTTGTTTGTGAAGGAATAGCCTGGCCCTTTTGTTCTTGGGTTTCATACAAACCACAGAAATTGCTGCTGCCAAGTTTGCACGTGGGATAGGGAAAGGGAAGGCAAGGGCTTGGACTGCTGAGGATGGTGCTAAGCCAAAGCAGCAGGCTCTGGCTCACCTCTGATGAGAAAAGGCCCTGAGCAAGGTGTAGATCCGTGAAGGGGGAGCCGCTGTGTGTGGCAGCTGGTTCACACTGAGCCTGGGGAAAGCTAGAGGGACCCTCTGCAGCTGACCTGCATGTTATTTGTGGGACATTGCTGTGCTTCCCTTCATGGGACCGCTGACCTTGCTGATGGAGGAGAGGTGGAGGGACCAGTGACTGATGATGGGATACAAGGTTCTCTCCCCCCAGCCCCTCTGCTCCTGGCTTGTTAAACAGCTGCCTGGCAAGGGAAGCTGGCACCAAGAGGTGGTAAAAGGTAGCTGGTCCTTTACAGCTCTGCCAAACTGCATGGATCCCAGGACCACTGGTAGGGCCTATGTCCATAGGGATGAGAACTTGGCCTTGACAGGATGCTCCTGCCATCCTGTCCTTGTCACCTGATCCTTCCCTGCATGGTAGAAGGAGGAGGAGGTCTCCCATGCCACCCCTGCCCAGTGTCAGCTGGGAGAAGGGAGTACCTGGCCTCTCCCTTGAGAGGTACTCTGTTCCTCCTGCCTCTAGTCCCGGTGGGTCACAGCTGTCTCCTGCTCTGTCTGAATGGTTGCTGTCTTCTGTTGGTGTGCAGACTTCTCTGTATGCTGGGATGAGCAGCACCTCTCCTTACCTGGCATCACTGTCCGAGGATAGCACTGGGCCTCGGCCACCGCAGGGCAGGGGGCTGTTGCCTTAGGTAGGGCGGAGCATGGGGTGTCCTGGGTGAAGCCATACGCAGCCCTCCTCAGCGGCAGAAGGGCTTGCTGTAATGTGCTGGCACCAAGGGTCACATAGCTGAGGAGCCCATGGTTCCCTTCTCCACCCTGCAAGCTGGGTTTCTCCCTGGGGCTAGCCCAGCGCTGGGGATGCCAGGCGTAGCTGAGGTCTGGCACTGGTTCCCACACTTGCCCTCAGGCTTTGCTGGCACTGTGGTCAAAGGCAGCCTTTTGCTAGTGGGCTGCAGGTGAGGAGACAGATGGGCAGCTCCATCCCCACTGCGGTATGCTGTGAACTCTTAGGGTGTGGGTGCCACACTGGGACAGGAACAGACAGCACCAGCCTTTTCCACACGCTGCCCTGCCAGCACCTGCGCAAACTGAAGCTTCAAAGTCCATTTCTTACAGTAGAGGGGGAAACTGAGTCACAGAGCATTGCATTCACTTTCCCACGATCAGCCTTCCTGTACTGCTCTGCCCATAAATCACTTTCCTGTGCAGGAGAAATACGTGCTGCTGGTGTTGGCGTGTGCCTGCAGGCTATTGCAGAGAGAGGCAGTCAGCCAGCACAAGTCAAAGTCACCCAGCTGAGCTCCATGTTTCCCGTGTGGTATAGCTGTCATGTTGGCCACATTCCCCAGCGCCTATGCAGCTTTTCAGTGAGGATGTGATGAGGGGCTTCTCCTAGACTCTATTTGACAACACCTAAACTTAGGCAAATTAATCCTGCCCAGTTGCACCTTATGTGAGGATCCTGGAATAAACGACACGCTTTGTGTCATGTTCCCCTTCACATCAGTGAGTGAGACCAGTCCTAAAGGGGCTGGGCTGCAGCCCAGATCCGAGGGAGTAGATCTTAGATGCACGGGCAAAGGTTGATCTGGGTATGGTGCTCTGCAGACCACTATCTCTTGTACCCTGCTTTAGGATGTAGAAGTAAAATGTGCAAAATGCTGCCATCCTGCCTTTGGAGCACTTTTTGTCCCTCTTTACACAGTTTGGGAGTGCATAGCTGAAGGAAGCTCAAGGCTCCTAGTTACTTGGGTTGCAGGGAAGCTTCTTTGCTCTAGTGAAGTGAGCAAAGACAATCTGGCTTGGAAGAGGCAATCCAAATCTGGGAAAAGTTGAGCTGTCCAGAGCCAAGTGCATGCAGTAACTCGGCAAAAGGGAACTGCCTGCTGCCAGCACAGCTGGGTTTGTCCCTGCTCCCTGAGGGCCTCTCCCCTGCTTTCTGAGCTTCCCTCCTCTGCCGGGCATGGGGGAGAGCTGCATGAGATAGGAGCATTGTTTCTGAAGCACTCCCCAGATCCTGCGTTCGCCATCCTGGTGGGGAGCGGCTCCCAGGGACACTGCCACTAGCTGCCCTTGCCTGTTGCTTGGTGCCCACCAGCAGGTAGGGCAACATGAAGATGAGGATAAGCAGGGGTTTAGGAAACAAAGAAACAAAGTGTCAGGCAGTTTCCCCCTGCTTAAAGAAAGAGAGAGAAGGGAGAAATAAAGCAATGAGCTCATCTGTGAGTTGTTTCCAGTGTAAAATTTGCTTCAGCTGCTCTCCCAGGACTGATCTTGTATTATTTATGTAACTAAAATTCAGTTTGGCGAGCCCTGAAGAAAGAGGAGACCTAGATCCTAGTTCAGTTGACAAACCCCTGGCCCTTGTGCCAGGCTGTCCATTACAGAGAATTAAACTGTCATCGATGACACACAAAATGCAGATGGCAAAGCACGGTCTGATGCTGGGCTGAGGATGGGGTTCAGCTGCAGGAGCAGAAGAGGTCTAGATACTGCTTGCTCCAGCCTGTACGACAGAGATTAAAGGAGAGCAGGGCCTGGCATGGATGAATGGCTCCCGGCAGCTTCAGGGACAGCTGAGGGACACAGGGCGGTGATGGCACAGAGGGAAGTGATGGTGAATCATGAATACCAAACCTGACACCAAGGGAAATTCGCCCTGGTACTGACCATAGGGAGCATCTCTGCGTTTAAAAGCTGGTGCCTGATAACAAGCGCTTTGCCATCACTGTGCTAAATAATACACCCTCTCCAATGGCTGTTGTGTGATGGTATTTTAGATGTGCATGCAAAGGCATCATTGAACTCGGGGTAATGGCACATGGTTTGTCTACTAGTTGTTCCAGTGGCTGGGGACAGGTTGCTTGAGCCTCTCCCCCTAAGCTCCCGGCTAATTTGAACACACGAACAGTGCTTGTCAGGGGCAAACCCTGCTCTAACCACAGGAGTGGCATTCAAAAGTGCTGTATAGCACAAGAGCTCATATTACACCAGCTGGCATTTACAGGGCTCAGCCCTGTATTTGTAAGACTTTGCAGGATATGGATAGTGAGGATTTCTGTTTGCAAGGCTGGAATTCCCAATCCAGCAAATAAAATCTTGTTCAGGACCATGTTTGCAAAATTTTCTGGAGAAGTCAGCTGTTAAACTACAGGAAACTGTTGAAACAGGACTGGAGGGAAAGAATGCAATAAGGCCTCTGGTGGAAGGCAAGATCAGTGCGAGTTGGGAGGGTGAGTTTACTGGGACAAGGCTGGATCAATATCCTGGAGACAGAGTTCTCTAAAATGGCTGTGCTCCGTACCCCACATCCACTAGAGCATTTAGGTACCCAAATCCTCGCTCAGATCAGGAGCAGTTTGGATGCTTCTTGTCTTCTGCAGACCTGGCCAGGTGATTTAGGAACTGAGTTGCTGCTTCTTCCTCCCCTACCCTGCAGAGGACTCCAATGGGAAGTGAGCTGGGGATGGAGCAGCAGGGCTGAGCTGCAACCTCTCCCCACAATGCATGAACAAGCATCTAGGTTTTTGCCAGCCTAGCCCTGTCCTCACTGCAGACCTTGCTTTTGCACCTAGATGGTTACAGAGTGAGGCGCTTCTCTTCATGCTCCTAGCTAAGCTGGCAAAGCTTTGCAGTAGGTTCCTAAAACCTCTTGGCCTCTCTGATGGGAAGCCTCTCATAAATATGAGGTTTAGCCAGCTGGATGCCTGCAGTGTCTCCAGCTTTCAAGCTGACTGGGACAGTAATGTTGGCCTCTGTCCTCTGCCTGTCCTGTCTCCTTGGAGCAGATGGGAGCGAGTGGCTGTGTGCAGAGAACCCAGCGCACAGAGAGCGTGGCCTGGAGCTGAGACCTCCATGGGGGGTTGTAATATGATATGGGAGCAACAGGCACATACTATGAAACGCACTCGGCTGTGCTGTCCTAAGCCTGCTTCTCTCTCCTGACAGGGTGAGCTACCACTGAACGCTGTCCAAGTGCATTTCGAAGAGAATGAGAAAACTTCCTTTTTAATAGAAGGTAAGTGTCTGACCTACCAAGGGCTGCACTGGCAGCAGTCACAAAGGTCTCTTGGGGCTGGGCTGGTTTCGCTAAGCTGCTGTGGGCATTTTCCTGGTTGTGCTTACATCAGAACCCAAACTTTGTGAACCGAACTTCTTAAAAACTTCCTGACTTCCTTGGACTAATTCAGTGTCTATACCACTGCTGAGCTGCAGGGCCTGGTTTTGCTTGCAAGGGAGAGGTTAAGGGGACCTTAGCCACTGCCCAGGGAGCACCAGTGAGTGACAGTGCTAATGCCCAGGGATACGCTTGTCACAGTGTGGCTGCACAGGTCCCCTTCATTCCAATCTGGGTTGTGTTTTTCCCTGTCCTAGATTCAGTCTGATGCAAAAGGTCAGCACCAAAGCCAGAGCATTCCCCTTATTCCTGTGTTGGTATCAAGGCCCCATCCAGACTCTGGACCCATGAAAAAAGGAGGGAGGGATGGAGAGAGGGTATTCACAAGGGTTTTTGAATGAAACATGGACTGTCATGGAATCCAGTAACAGCCCTGACTGATGTTATTTTACAGGCCGACTAATCAATTCTATCCGGGTGATCTGCCCCAGCTATGATGATTACCAGGAGTGGCTCTACTGTCTCAAAACAGCCCAGTTTCGAAATGCCGACTCCTCCCTCTCTGGATCAGAGAGCTTCTCAGGATCAAAGCTGCTGCATGCTGGCCCGGTAATAAGTGTTGCAGGTTCATATGGCAGTCAATAGATGTCCCCAAGGACTCCCATCAGTTTTATGTCTGGCTACGTTCTGGCATGCTAGACTTCACTTGAAGTCCTCTTCCTGTTAGGAAGTCTCTGATACCTGCAGATTATGCTAAAGGCCTATATTATATTATATCAGTCTACATTGCATTAAGTCCCTATAAAGCAGATCCCTGGCTATAGACTATGACAGTGTTGCGCGTTAATGCATTGACACAGGGGCAAAGGTAGAGTCTTAAAAGTCAGGGGAAGACCCACCCACTTTGCAGCCAGGGAGGGGTCAAGATGCCTGAGCACACTTCTATCTGCTGCAAGCACCTCCTCAATCACTGCAGACTCAGTTTGCTTGTGGGTGGTGCACTCGCCCCTTCTGAGCCTGGACTCAGCCATCCTCTCAGCCCTAGAGGGCAGCACACCCCGCCACACTGGGCACAGCTGCATTGGGAATGTGTTCACGGCACTGGACACGGCCCAGCACCAGTTCTGGACACAGTGTGTGGGGACCGAGGCATGCTGGGCTGCCCTGACCATACTCAGACAGCAGTAACATGGCCTCACCATGAGCATGGTCCACCCAGCAGGAGTCATTTCCAAGGGCAGGGCTGGGAATGGATCCACCTGAGACCACCCAGAGAGCTGTTGCTCCTAGGTGCTGTGTTCTTTTCCCCCATCTAGTTTGCAGGCAGTGGGAGAGGATCACTCACTTCTGATGGCCGTACAAACTCCTGGACGTCTGGAGGGAAAGTGGCCACCTTAACACACCTCTCACAGAACAGCGGCTCTCTCCCCGATGGCCGGTCCTTCGTGCTTATGCCTGAGAACAGAGTGCTCGAAGACCCACTCTGCCCTGGCTATTCCCAGCCTCTCCATGTAAGTGAGCCCCCCAAAAGCCTGGGACATATGTGGGGATGAACCCTGCTTTTGAGTAGAGCAGTCTGTCCAAGTGCCCCAGACGGGCTGAGCTCATGTGAGTCAGTGTTTGCTACACAGTGCAGCAAATCCATGCCTGGAGCCTGTGTTTATCCTGGTTCAGCATTGTCATTATTGATAAGGAAAAGGTCTGCCTAAGAATCACCTTCCAACATCCTACTTGGCTGAAGGGTCATTGGTACAAGTTGCAAAAGGACAAATGGGACTGTTCAAAGGCCAGGAAGTCCTGAAGTAAAGCCCATGGGTAGGCAGAGGTGACAGGACTTGGCAGGCCTTTGCTCTGACATGTGCTGTGTTCTTACATCCTGGGTGTCTACATGCGGGGGTGGAAGTGTGCATGGGGCTCAGGCCCAACTGCAGAAACGTGCAGATAGGTCAGCACACTGGGGCTGATCCTGCCTGGCCCTTTGAGAAGTCATGACTTCAGTGAGTCTTTGGAGAGCATCCTGTCCTGGCAGAGTTCCTGGTAGGGAGGGACTGTTAAATGTACAAGTGCAGAGTGATGCATGCAGCTTCCCTAGTAAAGGAGGGGTCTTGCACTGGCTGCGTGTGGGCATGTGTACCTTGGCCTGGCCTGATGAAAGCTAGCCGCAGGATCCGTTTTCTTTTTTCAGTGCCTGGCACATACCAACTGGTCAAGCACAGGGCTGCACACACAGGAGCTGCGAAGGGGGGGCAGCACCAGAAAGTCCAAAGGCAACTGTGGACCTTGCAGCCGGCAGCCACAGCCACGCAGCCAGGACATGGACAGGAACATGTGTAGCCTCATTCCTGAAAACCCCAATGGCGAGCTGCTGTCATCAGTGTACAACGAGCCGTACTCTGCACACACCTCCCAGCATCATCCAGCAGCTCCCCCATCACACCTGGATCTGAACAATGTAAGGAGGCTGGTATGTGATATACTGGGGCTGACCTCCTGCACAAGAAGGGCAGAGAAACAGAGGAGAATTCATGCAGGTTTTTCTCCATGCTGGTGCCCTGCATTTTGCTTGCAGTGCTGCTTGGATACCTGCCCTAGGTGTTCTAGGGCAGGCATAAAACCTATTTCCACTTGAAAATGGCCCGCTGGGAAGTGAAGCTAAACACAGGAAATGGAGAAAAGTCTCATGGAGCCCTCAGATACTGGACACTAATGCCTGAGGCAACATGAACACCAGTCAGAGGTGCTCTGCGAGTAGGAGTGTTATTGCTTCATAGGACAAAGCCTCTTCTTCTGAGGGCCTTTTCAGTATGTGTCCATCACTGGTTTAATGTGGGAGGCCATGTCTCCCTCCCTTCAGTCTCAAGGAGTATGCATCTGCCCTACACCCAAGGAAGCCCCTATCCCTCCCCCCATCACCTATGTCTGAGAAACAATTGGGACTACAATTGCAGGGTGATTCCCCACTCCTATCCCTCCTGGGATAGACAAAAATTGCAAGTAGTGAACAGGATGTGATGTTCATGTTTTGATTCTCCCTTTTAGCTGAACAGATGGAGCTTGGTGGAAAGTCAGCACTCAACAGCTTCCAGCTCCCTGCAAAGGCCGACTGTGCCCCGCTCCCCCTTGTTCGCTGACCCCTATACACCCACTGCATGCAGTGTGGCAGACTCCAGCTTTCTGGAAGAGGTACCCTGTGCGATTGCTGCTGGTTGTGTCCCTGACTCAGCGCACAGACTTTTGGCTCCAGAAATCATGCCTCAGGCCATTTCTTTTTCTGCTGTCTGCCTGAGCAAGAGATGTGGAAACTCAAGACCTGCATTTTGGTGTGGGGCAGGGAACAGCATAGTTCTCTGTTTTCTTGAGCCAGGACGGTCAGAGGGGAGCAGGTTTCCCCTGTCTTATTAGTGGATGCCAGCATCACAATGATCCCGGGATGAGCCAGAAACCGTAAAACAAAGGCAGGGACTGGGATGTGATATGTTTTTCAGAAACCAGAGATAAGTCAGACATAGGGACCACTTTATCCACCCCACAAGAATTTCAGCTGTGATATATGAGTGCCTATTAAAGGCTACATTTCCAGTTTTGTGCATCTCTTTGGAGAAGAGACTGCTTCCGAGTCTTTGGTTGATATCCCCTGTATTGCTGAAATTCTCTCTTCCGTTGGAGGATTCTCTTATGCTTTCCTGGCTGTTTTCCATCTGTCCTCATCCCCTGAGCTGGCATCAGGTCCCATCCTACCACCTTCACATCTGGCCAATTTCTATAGTCTATAGGGGGTTATTGTGAGGGACATGCAGCTATTTCTTCTTTCCCATTTAAGGCCTTCAGGACTTTTAGTCCTGAATTTAGAAGAATTTGCAATGTATTGAAAATATTGTTTTGCCTAACTCTGAGGTAATAATCTATTCATAGCAGGGCTGGAGTAGAAGTGGGGATCAGCTGGTGAATGTTCCCCAACTCTTCATAGCAGCTACCGTATCTGGAGTTTGTTTTACTTAAGTTCTTGCAGTGTCATGGACAGACAGATTCAGCACAGATGAATGGTTGCCCAGCCATCCCAGTATCCTGTCACCTTCCTCTCCAGAAGAATTCCCAGCCTCTGACAAGCACTCACTGGAAAGAGGTGCCTGAAGCTCAGAGATACAGCACCCCTGGCACCTCATGCAATTTCCATCTGGGGCCTTCTGATGATGCTTCTTATTTTGCAAATGTGAGTTTGCAAATACAGTTCTAGTGCCTTGGACTGTACAGACTGTAGGGAAGCACAGAGAGCAGCCCTGGAGCAAGGAGCATCCCTGTGCGACTGTTCAGAGCAGCTAGAAGTTTGTGTATGGGGAGTGTCCCAGCTTGCCTTCCTCTTTATACTGGAAGAGTGGTTGGTTGCTGCAAGGCTCTGCACCCTTTGCTCTGTGGCTGGGTGCATCTTGGGACACAGGGGTGGGGGAATCAACAGAGGGCTGATTTCCCTGGTTTGCAGTATCCCAGGATTGCAGTATTGAGTCAGCTCTCGTCAGCGTGTTTCTTTCTTTTCAGGTCTCTTCTCTGCGAGAGGAACATTGGGGCACCTCACTGCAGCCACCAGGTGAGACCTTTGGGAGGTGCTTAGGAAGCTGGCTGGTTTCTGCAATGGTGCCTGCACCTGTGTTACATCTCTCTTCTGACATGGCCTTAGCTAAGCTTAACACAGCACTGCTGGGTCTGGGCTTCTGCTGCTCTGCGGTTTATCCAAGTCTGCAAGCAGCTGCTTGAGTGGTGCAGCTCACCCCACCTCTTGTGTCTGTCTCCATAAATATACAAAGCAGGACTGGGAGGGAGCATAGGGACTCATGAATGCCCCTCCTTGCTGCTGCTCCCCTACGGTGAGACCAAGCCTATTGTGCTGCTCCTTGCCTGCATCTGTCTGATGGAGGCAGTTCCTTGGCTTCCATCCACTGCCTCTTGGCTCTGGCCACCTTTCTTACATGGTGGGGTTTGTGGTTCATTCTGTGGCACACTTGCGGCTTCCACCACTTTGCCCAAACCTAGTTGTATCCAGTCTGTGATTTTGCTTCAGACATTTTCCCTCTGCTGGCAAAGGAGAAGACAGCCACTGGGTTGCTCATTTCCCCGCAGAGAAATGCCCTCAGAGTGGAGAACAGTGGTGCTTCCCTCCATCCCTGTCTCTCTCTAGGAGGTGTGGAAGAGAGATGAGGGGACAGAGCGCTGTCTAGGAGCCTCGCTAGCTAGCTAGAGCAGGACAGTTGGCTGAGCTTTCTCTTGCCCATGTTCTCTGAGTGCTTTGGTCTGTTTTTTCCAGAGGGGAACACTGGCACTTATGACCTGCCAGATTTCAGCTACCCACACCGTGACCCTGCAGCCTACCATGACTATGCCGAGCTCCAGAGCTTCCAGAGTGACTTCAGCTATGACAACCTGTGGGATGCTGAGGTAAAGGAGCCAGGCACGCTGCACACCTCACCAGCGCCGAGCCAGCAGTTCTACCAGGCCTGAGGGCAGACCTCCACAGCCGGATGCAGAAATGCCCCTGGGCTCTTCTTGCTGGGCTTCCAACAGCAGTGAGGAGCTCTGAGGCATACAAAGCAAAGGGAACAGCCTTGCTCTGTGAGAGGCTGGCTCCCACATCCTCTCAGGTACAAAGTTTGAACTTCTCCACTAAATCTGAAGATGGGTGCAAAGCACAAATGTGACAGCCTCTGGAGAGCCCAAGAAGCAATGTTTCTGCAGCACTAAGGAGTGCACTCTGTGGCTGCCCCTGCTAGAAGAACCCAGGCTAAGGAACAGCATGACCTGGTGTAATAAAGGGAAGGACAATTTACCAGTCCCAGATAAAAGGGACGGGGTGTCCAGACAGGGCAGCAGCTCTAACACCAAAGAAAAGGGCTGGTTGTTGGCTGGATTAGTTTGACCATTTTCCTTTTCACCAGAGCCTTCAGGCTGGTGATTTCAAGGAGCCATTGATCCCCGAGAGTGGCTGTTAAGCCAAACCTTCCCCCACTGAGCTCTGATATTTGTGAAGACGTATCAGATATACACCATCATGGTATATAGGACTGGTGGCAACAGCTGTGTTCATAGGATTGTCTTCTTGCAAGATGAGAGTTATCTGACAGGGATGGAGAAAGAAGTCCGGATCTGGGCAGAACAGGATGTTCTTTCCACTTTATGCAAAAGATTATTTCCTGCTAGTGCTGGCTCCAAGCCATGGTGGTGACCTGCAATATTAACAGCCTGATACCTTGACAGATGGCATCAAGAAATGTGCTGCCATGAAATATGCCAAGTGTCTTCTGTTTACCAAGGACTTCCCTGGAAAGGATGCCCCAGATTCCTCTTACAGGACTGTGTCCTTGCCTCCCAGCCCTCTCCATGTTATTGGACTCGCACTAAATGCTGCCTATAAATATCTAGGCAAGGAGGGAAGGAAAGAAATTCACTAGAAGCCAAACTCCAGTACGGCCATAACACTCCAGTTGCTGGAGCACTGCCAGCGTGGGCTCTGCACTCTTTCTCTTTCCCCTCGCAGAGCAGCAGCAAGAACGGGATACAAATAGGGGACAGAGTCTCAGTGTTATCATTTCCCAGCCTCTTATGCCAGATCCTTCAGCACATATAAGGTCAGCAGCAAATCCAGATGTTTTTACCTGAGGCTTCAAATTCTTGACCTTCGTTCCCTAAATAGGCTGCAAAACAAGCATATTAACTAAATCTCTATTTTTGTTCTTTCAGTGGTGCAAACAAAGCAATCCAGGAGGTCATTGTACTTGAATAGATACATATTATATTGTGCTTATATATATATATATATAAAAAATATATAATTTTTTTCCAGAAGGTATCAAGCAAAGTTTACATGCAAGGTTTGAGTGGATTATACGTATTTAATGTGTAAATGTGGCTGAGTTAAAGATCTATTTAATTTTGTAGCTGTGGATGACATTCAGTTCTCTAGAATGGGCAGCTGTCTGCACATCAGCGCGTGTGTGTGTGTGTGTTAATTTGGTCTTCTAGCTGTTATTGTTTTGTTTCAGGTTTACTTTCATTTCAGAAAGGTTTGTATCTAATAATTTAACCCCCAAATGATCTATTTATTCAGAACAGAATTGCACTAGGGGACACCAAAGGCACATAGTATTCTGGGAGGCAGCCATGCACGTGTGCTTCTGTGAACACGGTAATTTTTGAAGACTGCTACCATGATCTGTTTAATTGTGTTTAACAGCAATATCTGCAATGTATCAAAAGGAAAAAACTCCTCCCTATTACTGTAAAAGTTTTCTGGTGGATTTCTGTGAGACTGTACAATTACAATACACCTTCTGGAACATTGTTCTTCTCACTTTTTTTTGTCATCACGTGGTATAATGGAGAAGAATTTTTGTCCATTGCTGCTGTCCTTTATGCAGCACCTAATGAATGAAATAGCCCTTTTTTTTCTATAGGGCTTTGGGTCCCTGGGTCCAGGAGGATTTGCCAGAGTGCTGACTGTCTGCAGTTCAGGTCAGGCATTTGCAAACACCTAATCCTAGGGCAAGGTCTCCCATACATTTGTCAGGCAGTGAGACCTGGCTAGAGGTTTAATGCAAAAGCTGATCAGACTTTGCTTTCCCCCTTTGTTCTGAGGGTCTTGGAAAGGAGTTCTGTAAAAATCAGCCAGCGAATCCAGATGGCTCAATGCACTTGTGCAGCTAGGAATCCCCATGCCGTGCTGTGAAGCTGGCACATCTGTGCTGGAAAGGGCTGTACTGTCTGCTTTCCAGCCTCAGGGGAAAATGCACAAAGCAAGTGGGACGCACTAGTCAACAGAAGTGCCAGGGTTGTGTTTGGTACTGAGCCCTCCGCAGGGTGGCAGGTCGTGCAAGGTTTTGCTCCACCTTTGCCTGTTCTGTCAGTCTGATCTCACTTCACTGCAGGCACTTTCTAACAGAGGCGGTTGGGAAGGGAAGCTGGCCATGGCAGAGGCCTTCTTGGAATGGAAATATCATCCTGGGCACCCTAGTGAGTGGACTGAGGAGATGCCTGTAGGCCACTTATGTCCCTGCATCTGCTTTGGGCAGAAAATCAGGTGTCCTGGCTACCTGTGCAGAGTATGGTGGTGGGCAGAGAAGGCCAATGAAGAACTGAATGTGGTCCTTAGCTTAATGTTCAGTAATCCCTCTGGGCTGGGAACAGCAGAGCAGGCAGAGAGCTTGTCCTCACAAGCACACTGCTCTGTGCAAAAGACTAGCCCAAAACAGTGGGCTCTAGAAGGCAGTAATACTTGGAAAGATGGCAGGTGTTTCCATGCTGCAGCCAGAGGTGCTCAGTAAACCAAATAACTAGACAAGAAGTGGGTGTATTGGCAGCAGAAGTCCAGTGTACTTATTCCCCGCTGAGCAGCTCTCCCAAGC
This sequence comes from Dromaius novaehollandiae, assembly GCF_036370855.1. Classification (NCBI taxonomy): domain Eukaryota; kingdom Metazoa; phylum Chordata; class Aves; order Casuariiformes; family Dromaiidae; genus Dromaius; species Dromaius novaehollandiae. Next base: position 4,757,045 of record NC_088121.1, on the reverse strand, counting down.
TGTGATGTGCAGTCACATTGACTGGTGATGGTTACACGTGCATGCACAGGGCTACTGCTGGCAAAGTGCGAGATCCTGATTTTAAAAGGCTTTAGACACATGTTGCAGCTTCTAAAGCAATTTTAGCCCTGCCCCCAGAGCAGCTACGCCTGGGCTAAATTTGTCACTCTTTCAAATGCTGCCCTTTCAACACAAGTCCTGCTCATTTCTCACGCTTCCAGCACGCCTTTGCGTGCAGCTGCCACGGTCTGTTTGGCTCCTATTTTGAGTCTGAACTCCATCTCTGTGTTCATGCATCTGTACTTAAGAGTTATTGCCTTGTCTCCTCAGTACTTCTGGGGCAGAGTGTAGCTACTTCCAGCTGCCGCCCCGGCACAGAACATAGTGTTTAGGGATGAAAAGCAAGCATGCCCTTATCAAATGGGCACCATCTGGGGCTTGGACTAACAGAATGGTGCTGTGGGATGCAGACAGGACCTGAGTATCCCATCCCTGAACCCTGTTGTTCAGATGATCACTAAGGCCTGCTCCCTGTCATTTCTTCACTGTTACCCTGTGGCAATTGAGGCTGTGAAGAAAAACTGCCACTGAAATGGTTATACAGCCCCTGCCATTCAAGCAAGTAAAGGAGTTTTACTTATTCCCTTTTGCATCTGGGACTAGGTCCTCTTAAGAAGCACTTTTTATGCTGCTCTCCCTCTCTCTTCCCTACTTGGAGCATTGTACAGCTTTCCTAGGCTGATATAATTAATGCAGTGCAGTCTGTGTGTGTGTGTGTGTGCAAGTCCTAAAATGTTTCCAAACTAGTCCCCATACGTGTCAGATTGATTAAGGCCCACCCAGACTCCTCAACACAGCCTGGCTTCCCTGTTGAGTCATCAGTTGTGCTGGCCTTTGATATCCCCTGACAGTTTTCTATCCAGATGCTGACCCAGGCAGCTCCTTAGCAGGTGGGAACAGGGCTGTGTTTGTGAGCTCTGTTCATGTACCCTGGCCTCGCAACCATAAAGACCCATATTCTCGTGCTTTTGCTCCAATATATTTCTCAGCAGATTTAGGATTTAAAAATAGAGAGTTTTTTTTAAATTAACACTAGTTATCTCAGTGCAGATAGTATTAAAATAGAAACTGTAGTACCTGTGAACACACAAAATACCTCTTGTCTCCTGAAGAATGTATCTGTCCTTCACAACCTGGGCTGCAGCAGATGTACAGCCTGAACTGGGCTGCCCACAAACTGCAGGCCCAGTGCTCTGGAGTTCCTGGCAAGCCTGCGAACATCCCATTGCTTCACTTGGACACGAGATAGCTGCGTCTCTATTCACAGAGGCAGATGAAAGGCAGGAGTTGCTATTAGCTGGCAACAGCTTACTCTGTGACAAACCATCTCTCCACCCCACTCCCCACAAGTGCTAGAAGGCATGAATCAGTTTGCCCCCCCCATCACAGCTGGAAAACCAGAATAGTTACTGAAACCAATGGGTGCTGCATGTCTCTTTGTTCTCTGATTCCTAAGTCACAATTTCAAACTTTTTGCTCAAAGAATAAGCAGCAGCAGCTTTTTTTTAAAAAAAAGTGGAGCCTGTGACCTGTTCCTTTGACTTCAGAAGTTTCAAGAAAAAGCTCTTGTAACTGAAGATGTGCAGTAGGTGCAGCACAGCTGCCCATTCTGACAGTTCCCACCCTCTCTCTGTGCATGAACTTGCTGATTTTTTATTTTATTTACAAAGAAAAGACACTTGAGATATGGGAATCCCTTGGTGAGCATTTCTTGTGAACAAGTCTCTTTCTGTTGGTTGCTTGTGAGCGGCTCCCGTAACCATGGCTGAGGTCATGCGGAAGGATCTGCTGGGCAAACCTGCCCCCTGTTCCCAGCTGCCACAAAACCCAGCTGCCTCCCTTGCACAGGCCCTTGGTCCCTCGCTGAGATGAAGATGTGAATGACTGGCTCTAGTCTCGAGTGAGCAACTCCCTCATGCCCTGTGGGTGAGGGAATCCACCAAAATATGCCAGGCTTTCAAAGCCAAAGTATCTGGTATTTCTGTAGATACTAGACAGAAGGGAGGTCACTGCTCCATCCCTGTGCTGTCACTCCCAGATCTGGCACAGGCACCACGAGCCCTCAGAGATCACTCTGAAGTCCCAGGAGAAGACACTAATGACTCAGAAGTGACCTAGCAGAAATGTCTACAGGAAGCTTTGCTCTAATTTTATTACAGAGAGATGAAGCAAAAATAAGAGCTAGGGAGCTGCTCTGGCAAAAATGACTGCTGCAAAAGAAGCAGGGGTAGAGACCCAGACCTATTCCAGCTGGGTGGTACACAGTATATCAAGGCCGGATGAAATATGGAGGCAGTTCTTGAGGGTGCACCTGTCTGACTTTTTCATTTGCTTGGCAAGACAAGGTGTCAGATGTGGCAGCTATGTGCACAGCGAAGGAAGTGGGAAGGATGGCACAGCTCCCACCTCCAGCACTGACATTCTCTTTGGCAAAGTGAAAACAGACTCACTGTGGTGAGGATGCACTGAAAAGGTCGTTTCTATTGTGGTGGCTGCTGCTATTGCAAAAGATGGTCAGTTCCTGGCTCCTCCCTCTGGGGCCAGATACAGGCAAGATGACCTCGCCATGGAAAGAGAGGTGAGAGCTTAAAAGGGCAGAGAATAAACCGAGCATTGAAACTGCAGGCAAGTCCAGGCTGATTTCCTTGAAGGACACTAGAGACACTGCTGCTTGAATGAGCACAGTAGACACTCGCAGAGCTGATCTCCTGATACCAGCAAGGTCTGTCAATATTTCCCTTTCCATCTGCAGTGGATTGAAAAGATCTTTCATCTGAAATATTTATTTCACCCTCTTCTTTCAGTAGAGAACAAAAGGAAAGTGAAATGCACCTACAGCCTGATGGATAATCTGGCATCTTCTGTAACTTTTTGCAGGGGAATGGATTTACTTCTACATTCCCAAACTCTAAAGGATCAGGTACCAATTATCACAGATAGGCGAAGTGCACTCGCTGGTAGAGAGTACAGGCACCTCATGTTACCTGCAGCATAACATGAGTACTGGGCACTCCTGGGAAGAAAGTTAGTGTGAGTTTTTGAACACTATGATAGAGATATTGAGAGAGTGAGATATACCCCAAGACCTTTGGAGTGTGAAAGGAGGCACTTGGTGGTGTTGCACCTTTTGTAACTTAGCTGGTGAAGAATGAGCTCATGCAAATCATGGATAGCCAGGTGTCTGCTTTTGCCACCCGTGGAAGCACAGGGTTTTAGCTGTGCATGGCTCACCTACAGCTGGGTCACTGGGATTCAGAGTGCAGAGCATTATCTACCATTCCCACTTCTTGCAAATCTAGGTCTGGGTCCCTTCTGGATCATACCTGGTGTTACTATTTACTTCTGAAATAAACTAGTTGTCTGCCCGGCAGCTTTCCTTCAGCCTCACATCAGTGTCAAGCCTGCCCTATGCCATTCAGAAAAATTGACTGTAGCCTCATATAACCATCTGCAAGCAGCAGAACAAGCCAGCTTCCTGCAAAAACCATGCACATAGCCTTCCAGCCACAGAGGGAAGAGAGGACACACAAGCCTCTTCCCAGCAGTGATTTAGTGAAAGGCCCAGCTATGCATTCATTGTAAAGTTCTCCAGTCCAGCCTCAATCGACTGAGCTTCCTCATTCATCACAAGATGCCAAAGCAGTGAGCTAAACAGGCAGCACCCACATTGCAGCAAGTGTCTGCAGCTTTGGCTTGCGGGGAGTGGCAGGGAACAGAACCATTTTCCCAGGAAAGAAAAAGGCCCTAAAGCAAGGACATTGCTTAGAAAAGATCAGACTGACATGGGTACACACAGACTCCCCCCATTCCATGATGGAGCCCAGCCCCATCCATACCTCCCTGAAGGGGCTAATGTCATCAGAAGTGTCTTCAACTTTGTGGTTTCTGGCCAGAAACCCTCCTAGTCCTAGTGAGATCTTCAGGCAAACTTTGCAAGCCCTGTTACACTAAGACAACCCAGAGCAGCTTTCCCAATTGCTTTGCCCGGTATTAATTCAGGGACTTTTGGCACAATCATTTATTAACTGCTAGCACCACACCTGGGACTACTGTACATGGCCAGCAGGGAAATTAACTGTTTCTGCACCAGCAAAGTGAAGGGAAAACATGATTTCCTCCAGATTTTTGTGATTTGGTTAGAAAACACACAAAATCTGAAAAATTTGAACCAAGCAAGAAGTCGGCAGTGACTGTTCATGCTTCAGCTGTGCCTCTTGCCCTGGGCCCTTCGGTCTGTGTGAGGAACTAGGCAGGCAGAGACAGCACCCTGTAAGACAGGAGCTGGCAGTGCCAGAGACCCCTTTCTTGCAGCAAACCTGTCCCCCTCTGACCTTCTTCTGTTTTGCTCAATTCAGTGTTATTTACAGTCTCCCAGGAAAGTCCTGCATAATGAAATTGCTTGATTCCTCCAGCTGTTCCCCCATTACCCACCCACCATGCCAAGGCTGCTGTATTCCCACCTGCCACTGGGAATGCAGAGAGTGCTTGATGGATTATGGCTGGATAAACAGTAAAACTGAGCATACGTGAACATTTCAACCTCCTCTGTGCCTGCTCTTGCTCATTCAAGGGGTTGAGGTCTGCTTGGCAAATCTTTCAGGGCCTGCAGCTGCAATGCCAGGTGCCCCTGGCTGCAGCTCAGATGGACGGTGCCTGGCTGCATGTAAGGGGCACCCTTGGGCAATAAGGACTGATGGCCTGATCCTGTGAGCTGCTGCTGTGCCTTGACTTGTGCTTGCTGCTCTGTTCATGGCACAGAGGGCTGGAGAGAGACCTCCTCTGCTCGAGTCCTTAGTGCATTAGAGACAAGAGAGGACAGGGCTCCCTGGATCAGGCTGTTAGTGACACGTGGTAGCCAAGCTGTGACTTGGAGAGGTAGGCACTGGGGACTGAACCAAGGAAGGGAAGGAGCCTGTCTCTCAGCAGGCTCTGTCAGGTCTTCAGGTCTCCCTAACCAGGGCATCAACTCCTACACTTTCATATGAACTGACATACAATGGGTTTATTTCTCATTCTTTAAAACTCAATACTCATTCAACAGTTTCACACACAAACTATGTAGACACAGGAATGTACTCAAAAGTATTAAAGAGATATAGAATGTTTATTAGAAGCTTCCAATATATTTCATCTGTTCTCTATCCCATAAAACCCTCATACTGGATATACAGCTACTATAGTCCATACAGAGTCTGTACATCCCTCTCTCTTACTATTTACTGCTGGGTATATCACTGTACAATCATACGGTGTGCTCCCTTATCTGCAATAATACATGGTCTTAAATAGAACCCCACACACGTTAAAATTGCATTACACTCTGCATTACAAGGAAAGAGCTAAACCTCTCCTCTCGTTTCATACAACGAACCCTCATTGCTGCAGACTGTTCCTATAAAGCTCATAGGCAGATCCACACAGGTGTTTTGGTTAGATCTCCCCCAGTACCTTTATGGATCTGGTCCCTAAGTGCTTATCAGATCTCACATTTGTGCTGTTATCAGACTTGGGAGTGAAGAAAAGCCCTCCATAATGCCCTTGAGTGGCCAGGGAGGCACTAGAGACAGGGAGGAAACTGAACCATGTCCTTTTCATTTTTCACCACACTCTCCACACTAGGTCTCCCTCCCTCCCTCCCTGCCAGCCAGTGCCTTCCCCCTTAGGGTTACGCACTCAGGCAAAGCACCTCCTTACCCTACCTCTTCTCCCAGCCAATTTTTTGTCCCTAGTATGTGAGGCAGCAGAGGGACCAGGTGGTATACCTAGAGTCTTCATCTGCTGAGTGTCAGAGCCAAACACGTATGCTTCCCGTTTCCTCTTTTCCAACATGCTCCTGTCCTTGTCAGAGCTCTTTCCCGAGAACTTCCCTGAGCTCAGCCCCTCTCCCTGCTGCCCGGGCAGCCCCTTTCTGCACAGGGCAGCCCTTTTCCAGGGCTCTTTCTGACTGCTCCTTCCCCTGGCGATGGCTGTGTGACGCCTGCCCCTGTTCTGCCTACAGGAGTGAAATGTGTCATTGCGATGGGTGCTGATCACCCCCAGGAAGAGACACCACATCTGCGGCTCCGCCTCAGCAGCACCAAGGCAGCCACAAGCAACAGAAACCTTATCTCAGCCTCCTCAACCGCTAGACTGAACTGTGACTCTTGGAATGAAATCCAAGCGAGTGAGTCCTCCCACAATGAGCCAAACCAGTCATGGGAGGCCTGGACTCTGCCAAGCAAGCTGCCCTCCATTTCCCTTTGGATGCCTTCCCCTTTCTCAGCCCAGCTAGCAGGGTGCACATGCTTAGTCTAGCACCATCTTCAGAGACAACTCTTCCCCAAAGCTTTCTCTTCTCTGTCTTCACAGATACCCCCGACTCATTCACAGAGTACAAAGCACTCTCCCTGGTTTCTTTTGCTCTCCCCTCTTCCACTATCTAAATGTTCCTTTGTTACAAGCTGACTTCCAGCAAGGGGGATGGACAAGCAGCGCCTAGGAGATAGCACAAGTATTTGAGAAGTTCACAGAGAAAGAACAGAACCAGCCCATGTGGGCTCCCGTTCTGTCCAAGTATAAACTGCCTACCATATTGTAAATTAATGTCACTGGAAGGATCCTGCTTCCTGTAACATCCTGTCCCTTTTAGAAAGGGGTCCAGAGAAGACTTGGTGTTAGGATCCAGGCTTCTCACACTGTCCAAGAACAAGGCCCAGGAGCCTCTTTCTCCACCTTCCTCGCCTGTCCTCGGGAAGCATCTCGCTCGTGGAGTGTGACTAGGTCTGGTGGTGTCCTTCTCTGACCTGCCTTCTGAAGTAGCGGATGGCAGAAAGCGTGCCAAAAGTTGCCAGGAACACTGGAAAAGAGACCAACAAATTTCCAAAGTGAGTCTGGGTGCTTCTTCCAAATCCTGACAATCACACGCTACTTGTCACTCAGGTCCATGGGACCTGGGGGAGTTTTTTCCCCCTCCCTCTCTCAGACCCCCTTCATCCACACCACACAACGCTTGTTCCCAGTGCACTCGGTCCTGACCTGCCAGCAGCCTGGCAGACTACATCTACTTCTCTAGCTTGGGCACACAGATCAGAACACCATTTCACAAGAAACAGCTGTTTTTAAGGAAAGAACCACACAGACTTCATGTGTGTGGTGAGAAGTGAGGGGACTGAGCAATATGCCTTAATAGGGCATGGAGCCTGTGCTAACATGGTTATACAGGTTGCATCTGGCATGTCTTGTGACCATTTACATCTAGGATCATCAAAAAGGAACCTTCTTGGGGGAAAAAACCCCATCTCCTGGGGGACAGCTGCTCTGAGATGTTAAAGGTAGTGGCCTTACCTTGGAGTCTGCAAGTGTCTGGTGCTGGTCCTGCTGCGAAAGCTCTTGTTCACACAGGACTCCCATCCCACCTGAACAGCCTTTTATATTGTGAGAGAGGCCAGCTACAGTGTCCCTGAAGGGATGGACATTATAGGAGGAGGGTGCATAGGGCACCCATAGGAAACAGTGGTGAGGAAACAGCTACATCTGCCTGGCAGGGTGGTGGTTAGATATGCAGGTTAGTGTGGAGACATGGATATGAAGGCCACAGCACGAAATCTCACTAGAGCTTTCTTTCAGGAGATTCCTCTAATTTTCTGCTTCTGTTTGGACCAGGAAGATGCCAAGAGAGAGATCTTTCTGTGGGTTATCTGCAGATATTCTGATCCCAGCCAAAAGCAAAAAAATGCCCAAAAAACAGAACCAGAAAGGGCAGATATAAAAAAAAAAACTCATGGAGAACACACACAGAATCAGTCATTTCTCTGAACTTTCAGGTAAAGTTTTTAGCTTGGTTTATGGGAGAGGCGAGATTGCCCTGATCTGTGCCCCACCAAAACTGTGAACCCATTTGGACACACCAGTTTAAATTTAGTCGTGATTTTAATTCATGTGCTGGAGCCTGGGACATAAACAAGGAAATTCAATTTGTTAGAACCTAAAATGTCAAAAGATAACTGCTAGTTCAGGACAGGACTTATATTAAATTCTCTCTTGCCTCCCCTCCTCACCGTGGTGTTTATTGCACTCTAGCTTATGCAGTCATGAGGGCATGAGGCCCATATCCCACTTTTCTCACCCTCTCTGTGGCCCTGTCTACAATCTAATACTAAGGCAAGGAAGATCAGGCCAAAAGCTTCTTGCCATTATTGCACTGAACGACTTTAGCTAATGAGCTATTCTCAGCCCCAGGGAGTCAGCTTGGTGTGTGACCTTAGCGGGGAACATTCCTCCCCCGGATGACCAGCAGAAAGCCCTCGCCTGGCGCGTCTCTCCCCGCAGCAAGGTCTCCTAAGCCCTGTGAGGGCTCAGCAGTGGTTCTGCATTGGGCCCCTCTACTGCACACAGCAAAGTGCTGCTGCAGTAGATGTCCAGTGCTCCGTTTATGCAATGACCCAGCGTCACTTTGAGCCAAAGTTCAGCTATTTCGTGCTGCCTGAGCTTTATCTCTCCCCACCAGTTATGCTAATGCTGTGGTTTGAGAGGAGAGGAACTGACAGAGCTCAGTTTACTTAAAGGACTCACCAGGATAATACTTCAACTAAGCTGTATTTAGAAAAAAGATTATACGTTTATAGCACATTATAAAAATACACATTTGTTCCAGATGGGATGAAGGCATATAAACCAGCATACTTGAGGTCCTGATTCAACTACTGGCTAGCAGGGATCTTAAAGAAACATCTATTGACCTGACACACTGGTACTGGTCCTTGTCAGAGGCTCGATGGAGCTGTGCCAGAGCTCGGAATATAGGAATTGTTCTATGGCTCAGGTTAGGGTCAGCAGATGCTTTGTGAGGGAAATGGACAATGTAAGTGAGTAGCAGTCAGGACTGGCATTTCTATAGGAGAGAGAATGCGTTAGAAAGTAACAGGACACTTTAGAAAAGCAGGAAAATGACTCTCTGCAGTTTTCTGCAGATACCCTTAGATGTGTGAGCGTCCCTGCCTCTCTTCCTGCCAGGTCTTCCACAAGGACCTCCTCACCCCTCTCCCACCCCAGCCTGGGCACCATACATACTAGTCTTCCATGCATCCGGAGCCTGCAGATCGGAGGTCTTTACTGCCCAGGAGGCAAAGGCACAGAAGACGAGGCACATGTCCTTGTGGGTCAGAGCCAGCGGAGCCTCGGGCCTCCCTGCAGGAAGAACAGCACGAGGCCTAAGGTATTACGTTGCCCTCCTCTGCCATTGCAGGCTCCAGTCTCTTTGGGGTAGAGTCCCTTATACTCCAAGAGAAACACATCTTTGTCACACATTTTCCCTCCCAGAAGACCTTTTCTTTACTGCTGGTCAGTCAAATGTATCTATTTTGGACTCAGGTATATTCCCTAAGGAAGGTTGCACATTTTTTCATTCATCTCAGTTTTCAACTTTGTTAAAGAACCTGAAACGAATACTTGTTAATGCTACCTGCAGGCCTGGGAGAGACAGCTAATGAAAGCACAGCCTCCAGGACCTCTGACTGCCCCAGCACCTTCCCCGTGTTTCTTCCCAGAGCACCCCTGCACCAGACAGCTCTGGTATAACACATATCGCTGTGACAAGTGTCACAGCCCTGCATTCCCACCTCACTCCTGCACCCTGCTAGGACCAGGGTGGGAGACAGCATTGAGGACTCTGCATTTCTTTTCGAAGTCCGACTTTTTAGAGTTCCAGTCTAGCACAACTTGAAGACATGTTGCAAGAGTAAGTTATTTTTGTTCCTGAGTTTATTTGATCAGGCTTTTAATTAAAGCTGGCTTATTAATTAGTTACAATCATTGTGAAAGGGTTTTTCTCTGTGCAAACAGAGAGGAAGCTCTATTTTGAGTCACCTCTGGGATGACTCATTCATTGTTTGTTTTTAATATTAACTGTGAGGCACTGTGAGCTGTAAGCATCATATAAGCTTTAAAATAAATATGCTGGCTGTCCTACCGGGTCAGACTTGCTTTCCCTTTATTCCTGTCTCACCACCCCCAGGAAAGAGATGTAATAGTCAAAGTTCAGGTAACCTTTGGGGTCTCTGGAGAGTGCTTTTTAAATTAGCATCTGTTCTAAAGTCCCCCTCACGTCTTTCAGCTGAAAGCCCTGGACATGTGTACACCTTTTCCCCCAACAGCATTAGGCAAATTAGTTGTCCAGCCTTATCAGGACAGCAGTTCAGTGATCATCGCTTTATCTCAGGGGCATGAGTTGTTTGGTACAGAAAGATTTTAGTGGCCCCTCTCCCATTTCCTCATCAGAAATACAGGCATGTGGTTCTGCAGGCTGTTGGACAGCATGGGCATGGGGAGATTCCCACCTCTACCAGACCTTGCAATAACACCAGCCATGTTTTATGTAGCTACCTGCTTCAGCAAGTTTTCCTTGGTCAGTGTCCCACAATAAGTTATAACCAGTTAGGGCCAACTTACTCAACCAGGAGAGGGAATTTGGGCCAGATTGAGTTTCAGCCTGCTGCATGCATGCTGTCATGACTGTCACTGCCCCAGGACTGGAGAATGCTGGTAAGCAAAGCAAGTTAAGCACAGCATATACCCATACCCCCTGCCCAGCAGGAACGTCACAAGAATAGAGTAATGCAATATAGCATGTCATGGCTGTTGTTCTAGCCCCACTTCCAAAGATCTCTGCTAAAGCTCAGGGATGCTTTATGGCAAGGAAATGTGCTGGGAGTGTGATTTCAGACCAGCTATGCTGGCTGAGCCCACCAAAATGCTTCCATCTGTAAGGTGGCCCTAATGCTGCTGCAGTTGGAGGGGAGATGGCTACAGCAGTGTTAGAGCTGGCTAAGAAGTTTCCCACAAGGCAGGGAAGCCTAACAGAGCAAGGGAGACCATGAAAGGCAGAGGCGTATCTCTAAGCACAGCAGCAAGCTGGAGCTGTCAGGCAGCGGTCGTGCTAACAGTGCTTTACCTGTCAGTGCAACGGCCATGTCTAGACCTTCCGGCCGTGCCTGGCCTCTTCCCAGCGGGGACAATGGGACGAGGGGGAGCTTCTCTCCGGATCCTCTCCGCACGAGAGTATGGGGAGCTGGGACCTGGCCTCTGATGAGATGCATTGGCCTTTGCAGGAGCAACTTCAAAGCCCCTACAGCTTTCTTCACCTCAGAGGCTGGAGTGGTTAGGAAAATCCCTCTCCAGCCCCCCCTGTTCCGAGGCCCATCAACAAAGAAGTGTTCATACACCTCAGGGACGGAGATAACCAAGGACTCTTTGACTGGAGTTGAGCCAGGGTCCTCATTTTGCAGCCGAGCTCGGTCCAAGCTGCTGAACTTCTTTCGCTTCCTGTCTTTACCCTTGACTTTTTTCCTGTTTCCTTCAGGCTCATTGAAAAAATATTCATACAGTTCAGGCAAAGATATTTCCCTTTCCAAGGGTATTGTCTCCCCCTCCACTGGGTTCCCCACTCCTTCTTCTTCCCCTTGGGAGTCACAGAACAAATAGTCATACATCTCGGGCCAAGTCACGTCAAGGGTGTTTTCCCTTGCAGAGCCCTCCACTGCAAAGCAAGGGGGGCCCAGCGCCCCAGGGGTCTTGGCTGCTGGCTCCCCATGAGCTTGTGCAGCAGCATCCCCTCCAAATACTGCCACACTCTCAGGATCAAGTGGCTTCCCAGTGTCGTCCTGGCATGCATCTCCCTGCAGAGCAGCAGCTCCTCTGGCAAGAATCGGTGGCACAGTGTCACGTACGCCTGAGTCCCCAGCCAGCCCGGGCTTTGAGCGCTTCGTCACCTTCCCCTTCCCCAGGAGCTGCAGCCCTGTCTCCTTTGCCTGCTGGTCTGGGGCAGTGCTCACAGCAAGAGCTCCCTTGTCTGCTCCAGGGCCAGATGCTGGTCTTTTACTCTGCTCTGCCTCCTCACTCCCTGGCTTGGCTGCCTTTTCCTTCCCTCTGCTCTTCCGTGACAACAGTGGCGAAGACAGAGGTACCTTAGTGGGTACCAGACCCCCCTGAGCCACAGCCCCTGCAGGCTCCCTGTCTTCATGGGTGACCTCTGCAGCGCTTGCTCCACGTTGCTTACGGCTCTTTCTCGGCTGTGCCGGCGTCTTGGGCCTCACAACCTCCGGGGAGCCACCAGCAGAGCTTGGCTCAGTCCAGGCTTTCTCCCCTCTCAGGTCCTCCCGCCCAGGGGAGCCTGGCACCCTGGGAGCAGTCTGTGGTGAAGTCTCCAGGGCAGGGCTCGGGGTGAGCTCGCTCGGGGGTCCCCACAGCCCGGGCTCTGAGCAGGGAGCGCTGCTAGGTCTCTTCCTTGCTGAACCATCCAGGGGGGCTGACAATGCCGGAGAGCTGCTGTGCCCTGGTGGGCCATGCCGTGCTGCTGCCAGGCTGCTTGAGGGCTGCTCCCCTCCTGTGCCCCCCTCCTGGGCTGGGGCACTGCCTCCTGCAAGGGTGTGAGGCTCCATGGCCCGGCTGCTGCTCGCTGCTCCTTCCTCCGAGGCAGACCGCAGCACCGCCGTTTCACACGCTGCCTCCTGCCCCGGGCTGCTCTCCGCCGCACCACCAGCCGGGCCGGCAAGGGCAGCCGTGGGGGCACAGGGCAGCTGCCGCCCCTGCCTGCTGGGCATCGGCAGCGCAGCCCGCGGGTGGCCGGGCTCGTCGCGCCCACGCCGAAACCTGCTGGCCGAGCCCAGGTCCATCTCGTCCTCACTGCCCGAGAGCACCTCCGGCAGGGCGAGCTGCCCGCCAGCGGGCCGGCGCGGGGAGGCGTCTCGGGGGACCCCACGTGGGGGAGAGCTTCCCATGCCAGGCCCTGGCCCGCTGCCCGCCCTCGCTGCCGTCTGCCTGTTTGCGCTGGCTCGGCAGTCCCTTCCAGGCACGCCGTCCCCTTGTTCAATGTCACTGAGGCACTGCTCCTCGGCCGTGGCCAGGGCGGCCGGCATCAAGCTGCATTCCTCCGAAGCCAAGTAGAACTCAGCCCAGTCCCTGTCGCTCAGCTGGATGCTGTACTCGAAGTTATCCATGGCTGCAGTGGCAGAGCAAGGGGAGGGGGCTGGTGAGACCAGCAGCATGAGGAGGGAGCACCAGCATCCTGCAGACAGAGCCATGGTGTATGCCCGCTTAACCCCTTCCCCCAGGTTTCTGCCCTGTTTCCCTGCCATCCTCATTCACTGCTGGTTGAAATCAGTGTGAGGCAAGGGCAGCTTCTGGCAGACTCAGCAGACAGGTACTGTTGCGCTGGACCGTAACTCAGCTAGCAGTAAGAGAGACCACTTCTAGCCCCCGCAGGTCCTTTCTGCCTGCGCCTCTCAGCGCAGCAGCACAGCAGGCTTGGGGCTCTCTCCCTGCAGTAGCACAACAGGGCACTTTGGACAGAGAATCGAAACTGCAAGAAAGCAAGATCCTGCACAGGGGTGCAACTAGCTGGGGTAGCACCAACCCTCCTCTGGGAGAGGCAGATACATCAGTGAGTATCTGACCTTACTGGACAGGACCAAATGGATTTCTGAGAAGAGGATCTCCTGCTGAAGCCAGCAATGGATTGCACCTGACATAACCCTTTTCTACAGCCCATTGGCCCAGATCATTCTGTTTAAACAAATGGAGCATTTACACACTTGAACCTTCCCACTGCCACTGTATTATGCAAGAATGTAGCATGAAGCACAGCCCAAACAGGGAAATTTCATCAAGCCACGGCAGTCTCTTCCTTACTTGTGGCTTCGAGGAGGGAGATGCAACAGAGCCCCAAACCAGCAGGGAGGATCCAGCAAGTAGGAGAAGAAGCAGAAAGATCATAAAGCTGCATCCTACCTGTACCAGAATCTAAGCTGGTGATGGAGCCATTCAAAGAGCCACGCAGCAAAATCCTCCCAGCACAACATGATGCTGTACCCTTCACGGGGACAGAGAGCTCAGCTTTAGCACAGCTCCATTCACAGGCTAAAATTAGATTCCCCCACCACCTCCCTCCCCAGTGTGTCACTTGAGACCTGAGCGTGATGGGTTCAGAGCGGGCAGGCCCATATATAGAAACTGGTGGGGAAGATGTGAAGGTGCCAGCAAATGCATTTCCACCCTGCGCCCTCTGAGGTCCCTGGGACCTCTGCTGATGCCCACCACTTACTTCTGCCTCCTGTCCAGGGTTGCCCCAAGGGATGGAGAGCAGAGAAGGGGTCCAGCCCTGGGCCATGGAGCTCACAGCCATTAGCCCCACTGACAAGCCAGAGGATGATGCTAGCAGTTTCCTGTCTGAATGGCAATGAAAGAAGCAAAGAGGTGGGTATGTTGAATAAAGAGCTATCTGTAGGATACCTGTGTCTAGGGTAACAAAACCATGCCTTATTGCTGCCTTATTGCAGATTTACAGCAAAATATCACAGCAAGTGTCATGGTCTTCTGACAAACCTTGCATGGTGCATGGTAGCAGCCTACACTGTCCCCAAGAGCACCTGGTGCTGTGGGTGGCAGATGGAGCATTGGGTTGGAGAGTCAGAGCAGGCATGGCAGGAGAAAGGTACAGGGGGAAGTGACTTGCTCGGGGTCATCTGACAGGTCAGCAACCAGAGCCTGAAATAGCCCTCAGCTCTTGTGAGCCCCTGTGGCTGGCCGCCTGTTGCACACCCTCCCCTGTCCTAGGGGCCAGAAATAGATGCCCTGAAATAGCTGACTGCAGTCCAGTGACTCTGAGCCCAAGCCCAGCTCCGGCCCGGCTCCCAGCCCCGTGTGCCCAGGTGAGGGGAGGCACTGCTGCCCTGAAGCTGCGAACCGCCCCACCAGGCACTGGACTGCTGTAGACCAGTAGCTGGAGATGGCTGGCAGTACACAACCAAACCTGCTCCCGCCATGAGGTTCAATGGGAGCAGGGAGGGAACGGTTTGCTCCGCAGCTGCCTCTGCAAGTCCTTACTGGGGTCTGGTGTGAGGCTCTGCTGCGTCACCTTGGGGGACCCGGGGCGAGTGCCGAGCTCCTGTCGCCAAGGCTGGAGGGGAGCCGGGCCCCCTTCCTCGCCTTGCCCTGCCCGGCGCCAGCCGTCCTGCGGGAAGGAAGCTCCCCTTCGTGGCTGGCTTCACACACTGCAGTGCCGCAAGGACGGCAAAGCGTGCAGGCCGCCGGCGGCCGGATCTGCAACACGCTGCCCCGTGTCGCCGGGTAAATATTGACCGGAGCACGCTTCCTTTCTCTGGCTTGCGGACTGACGCATGCAGGGAGCTTTCCCAGCCGAGCAAACACGGAAGGAGAGAGGTCCGCTGACTTCCTATCCTATCTCTTTTCTGATCTGGCTACACCCTTCTCCCTCGCACACGCCCGCAGACTCAGAAGGGAAACCGACTGGCTTCCTTTTCTTGGCTACAGTCAGCTTCCTTCCCTTTGAGTCCAGCAGCCGGGGCTAGTCAGAGAAACCTTTAAACTATGCCTTGCAAACCGCAGCAGCGAACATAAAAGAGACAGACGCAGCGAGACGGAACTGGAAGCCAGCAGCGGGCTGGCGGCCTGTGTTATCAGTGTCACATTTAAAACCAGCGCTGGAGCAGCCACACACCAAACCCAACAGGAACTGCACACACCCCACCACATGTTCCACCCTGGCCTCAGAGACACAAACAAGTCTCAGCGCAAGAGACATCCAAGTATTTATTTAGCTGTCCAGGGTAAAGCCCACACACCGTCCTTGGGGAAATCACGCATCTGCTAGCACTTCCCTGGCTTCCTCTGGGGTGACCATAAAAGCACAGCCTGGACTTCAAGGGCAAGGCAGGCTGCCCCTGAGCCACACAGGCTGCAGAAGGGGCATTACGCAGTGTGCAAAGGACATCCAGCGGTTGCAGCGTGAACAGACCGTCTCCGATTACTGCCTGGCGTGTGCTGCGTGACCCTGGGCCTCTCTGGGATACCTGGCTCCAGCCCTCCAGAGCTGTCTCCAGAGGCTCTGGTGCAACATGCTGGGATGCTGCCAGGCTGCTCCAGCACCTCTGGACCAATGCGACTGGCGGACGCCATCTGCCGAGCTGCGGGCAGGGGGGCGCAGGCTTCCCCACCATCTCCCAGTCCTTCAAGTATTGACACTTTGGTATTAAGGGCATTATATAAATAACTAATGTCAACATGTAATTAGAGATGGGACTGAAATAAAGTGGCAGATGAGGCCCCTCTCAGCCTGACGACACAGGACAGTGTGGGAGAAAGAGCCAGAATCAAGGGCACAAAATAGAGAGCTAGGCAAGAAAACCCAGAGTGCCTGGAGAAGCGCTTCCTTTGCCATAAAGACCTTTTATATGGCCTCAGGCTCCACATTCATTATCCCCAGGGTAAGGGACTTTCAACAGACTTAAGGAGTGGGGCAGAGGGGAATATATCAGAGCTATATAGAATAATACTCTGAGCCTGAGATAAGCAACTTCCTACCCAGGAAACTACATTTGGGAAAATTTAATCTTCACAGAGCATGCAAAATCTGCACCAAAAAGTCAGGAGTATTGTATTTTTGGCTAAATTTACTTCAGAGACAACACAGCTGAGAAATGTGGGACTGAATACAAACATGCGCTCCCTGCCTTGATATTGGCCCATCATGTAATCTCTTTTAAGGGAAGAAGAGAGTGATGAATTTGCAAGAAGATGGATGGGGGAAAAAAAAAGGCATAGTGTAAAGAAAAATCTGTCCACCACTTTGAGAGCAGGAGTACTTATTGCTTCCCACTGCCTCGGACTGACAGCTCTACTTGTGTCCATTTTCTCATGTCTTCTTCCACTTCAGCTTGAGCATAATCCTTCGCCCTCTGTCACTGACACAGCATGGTCTTATCTGCCCATCTCCAGCTGATCCCTGGGTTCTGGCCTTCTGCTCTGACAACAGCAGCCTTTCCATCTTGTGCTCTCCCGCTTGACTAGTTTCGCCCCTTCTGCAAATCTCCACCAAGTAACAAACTGCCATATAGACAGCCCTTTGTGAGGGCTGGGAATAGGGAGTGCTGAACTGCTTGGGATCAGGTCTACAGTTTCAACCTTCGACAGCTAACAACCACGAGACCTCTCTTATGAGGGGGAGAGAGCAGACTGGAAACTTAGGTCTACCACCTGAAGAGAGCCTGGAAGTAACAGCTACCCCATGCTGAGGAAGGGATTAAGTCTGCATTGAAACTCAGAGTGCAATGAAGCTGTAACCACCCGTCTGGTTTTGCTGGTTGGGGGGCAGGTGAGTGGCTAGGACTTGTCACCCCCAAACCATAAGAAGTCTGCATTGGTTTTGCCTAAACCCTTTGACTGCCTTTTTTAATTTTTTTTTTCTCCTGAAACTCAGTCACCAGGCTCTCTTAAAATTCAGGCCCATGCTTCCTGAGAAGCGAGCAGTGGGCTCACTCAAAGGTCAGCCTTAGCTGACTTGAAACTCAGCCCACATTTGCCTGAAACTCTGCCAAGCTCTTCCAAAAGCCTTGTATTCTGGCCTGAGTTTCGGGTTGCTAATCCAAGTCTCACTGGGTTTCAGGTTTCCTTGTAAGCTTTGGCTTTGGTCTACATAAGAATAGCCTCAGGCCGCATCTACTCTGCTGGCTGGACTTTTCCTGCCGGGGCAGAGGTGGCAGCAGGCAGACAAGTCTCTGATGCCAAGTAAGAGAAGGCAGGGCAAGCAGGATGCACAGCTAACTCCGAGGCACAATATCTACGAATGCCCAGCATTGGCGCTGGACACGCCACTCCCTGAGGAGCATGTTGTGCAGCTCCCCAGCTTCGCTTCTCTCTGGGTGCTCCCACCTGCACAGCTAAGGGGCTCGAGGTCCACCATCCTCTGGCCCAGGTCTATGCGCAGCCAGATAACCCAGCCAGACAAGCTGCATCCAGATCAGTCTTCCAGATCCAGGGGAGAGTTGCTAGCTGTCGGAGGACAGGCAAGACCTGACCTGGCATGAAGCTTGTCAGTGCAAAGTTAGTCCACTGCATTGTTTTAATCTGAATTATAGCATAGCAATACCAGCTCAGTGCATGGTCTGTTGTGGCTCCCGTGTTTCTGACTAGGTAATAGTAGTCTTAAGGCCAGGTAGCTACTGTCATGTCACAGCCATCCCACTTTTTACATTGCTCACTGATCTGAGTAAGACAAACCAAACATGCCATGCTCTCTCTGCAAGTCATACCCAAACAGATGGAGCCATTTTAATTTCTTTTCTATGAGTCTTGAAAAGAAGCTGCTGGGCTGAAGTTCCAGCTCACAGGAATCAGAGTTTTATCACTGAATCCAGCAGGATCAGTGTTTTGCCTGTGGAACTCATTTTTCCTGCCATTTCCACTAGATGTCACTTACAGCCAGAAAGTTAGCCATTTCCAAAGATTTTTAACCCCCTCCTGATGCACAAGTTTATGTTAATCCTAAAAAGGGGGCTCAGAGGTCCAGGACATTGGGGTTATAATGGTATCAGAGCAGTCAGGATCGCAAGCTGAAAGGAAAGATAGGCATGCAGGGGAAGATAACATCCATACATCCCATCCAGTTGGTGTGGTGCCTCCAGGGGAAAGGAACAAGACAAGTTCCTTAAGTCTGGAATAGCAGGGTCTTGCCTAACAGTCTTGTGCATGGTGGATATCTCTAAAGCAAGCCTGTCCTGCTTTGTGCTGCAATGCTTGACATTCACTCTGCCACATGGGAAGGTCACCAGCTGCCACATGAGAGTCTCCAGGTCTCTCAACCAGCAGGCAGCTGTATCTCTGCAGTCACCATCCAGCTCTAAGCACTTTGAGGCACAGTCTGTTCTGCCTTTGCACATCGCTGCACACAAGAGGTGCCTGCTCCTGGCTCTGAGGTGCTGCTGCAATGCAAGACAGGCAATAACAGTAGCAGGAGTCCTGGGTCACAAGCACAGCCTGGGGCTGGGGCCACTCCAAGCCTTCAGCAACAACAAACTACTGGCATCTCTGTGCTGGTGGCGTGCCCCTTGGGCTCCCTGCATTCAGGGCAGAAGTCCTGAAGCAGCTGTCTGCCCTCACTGAGGAAAGGCAGGCACCACCCCTAAGCGCTGGCTCAGACCCTTCCTTCAGGGCACTTCTTCACATGCAAAGCTAGAGCCATGCAGTGACTCTCAGGGCAGAGTAGAGCCACAGCTGGCCAGGACATACCCCTTGTGCCCACTCCACCCAAAGCAGAAGTTGCCTCCCCCTCCGCTACGTCCCTATTTCCTTTCACCGTCACACAGAGAGGCTGAGTTCAGAGACAGCTCGTCACTGGGTGTTGCAGGGAGGCTAATGGAGGGCACAAGGCAAGAACTGAATGCCCTTCCTACGCTCTTTCTGGCCCTGCTCTGTCCGTCCGGCTGCCAGGAAGGTCAGCACAGGAGCAAGCGAACATTGCCTCGGCTGTCGGTGCAGGGCTGTAGGGCTGACACCCCCTGAGATCGGGGTAGGAGCAGGTGAGATCACACCTCTCGCTTTGGGGATCATGCTCCCTGCAAGACAAATGTCATTGTATCAGCTACTGTCAGCTTGCCCCTAAAGGTGCAACCAGTTGTTTTATCTGTGTTTAGCAAAAGGAACTGATTTTCTGGACAATCCCAGCCAGAGACGAGGTGGGTCTTGGAGCCAGGTGGAAAAGGCCTAAAGTAAAGCTCTTGGACACATGAGTTAGTGTCTTGAACCAATTCTTTGATGTCCTTTTTGCCCTGTACCCTCCATGATAATGTGAAGGAAAGGGGCTGACTTGGGCTGAAGCGGTGGAGGGGAAGTCGCTGCTGGCCAGCAAGCTGATCCTAGCCCTTGAGAGAGAGCCCTGGGATAGGATGCAGGAAGAAAGCCCTAAGCCTTTCTTGTAGAACATGAATGCAGTGAACCTCTCCCCTCCCTGTTCCAGCTGTGGGCCTGGAAAGGGCAACGGTAGCTGGAACTGCAGCCACAGCTCCGTTTTCTGTCAAAGCCACTGATTAATTATGTTTTGGGTTGAAAGGGCCTCCCCTCCCACCCCAGCCCCAAATGCAAGCTGTTCCACATCTGCAGGACTCTGTCAGTCCTCAGTGTCCTGGTTTCTTCATCCCCGTGCTGCCCACCCCCTTCAAAACAGAATCCTATTCCCAGCTGAACAGGGCATCACGGTTATGTTATTCTAACTCCCAGCAGATCGGCCACTCCACTGATCTTGGCCCACCCACTGCCAGCAGCTTCAAAGAGCAAAGGAGAGGTCAGGTTGCAAGCACAACAGACACTGGTAGCTCCTTGCACACGGCTGCTCCGCTCACCCTCTCTCCCCAGGGTGGGAGAGTGCCGGAGCAAAGGCAGCAACTCCAGGGGAGGCTGCCGTGTGCAGCACTCCAGTCTGGCTTGAATTAAATCAGCCCAGGAGAGCTGACAACATTAACCCTCTGAAGGCTGGAGCCGTAAAAAGAGAATACCAAAATGACTGTCAGGGAGAGTTGCCCTCCCTTCTCCTGAGGGGAAAATGCTTTCAAAGCACTCACAGACACGCCTGCACCACTTAGTGCAGCAATAGGTAGTGATACTTGCCCCAGGTGTCGAGGAGGTAGCTGTGCCTACAAGCAGCACTGCAGTGCGTTGCACTGTGCAGGCAGATCCCAAAAGCCCTAGGAAACCAAATGCCACTGTCAAAAAAGCTAAAGCTCTCTGCAAGTTGAAGGCTCCGAAGGACCTGACTACATCATTCACCTGCTTTTGAAATATGCCACTTTTGGTCGCCAATGAATTAAAAGCCCCAGTCTTCTGAATGTCGCTTTCCAGGGAGTTAATCTGTTTCCACATTTTGAAAACAAAAGCCCCACAGATAATCCTGGCCAGGAGAATAACAACGGAAGGTCCTCAGGTTGAAGATTAATAGGGAGGTTTCAGAGACAAAAGTAGGGTTAGAGCTGGGCCAGTACCACAAGAACAATCCTCGATTATTCGTGCAAGTGCCTAAGGCACTGTGCGTGCTGGAATCCTCCCAGCAGCCGGGGCAGGGGAGCAAAGCCCAGGGAAGGAAGGAGCCTTATTTACATCGCAATAAAACCTAGAGCACCTCTCTGCCTGCAAGGGGGCCTTACTCTGCTGGCCCAGTCCAGTATGTGGGAGAAAGTCCCTGCCGGGACACAGAGAGTAGCCAAACAGGAAGTGACTGGTGATGCAGAAGCCAAGGGCTGCGGTGTGATGTTCCTGTGATCACTGCTGTCCCGGTTTCCGTAGTAAAACCAGAACTGGAAGCCAGCTGGCTGGCTGGCTCCAGGGCCCCAGGCAATGCTCTGTGCACTAGACTGCAATGGCTAAACCTGCAGCATCCTTCACAAGTCTTGCTCTTAGCTGTGCCTGGCCTCAGGAATAGCACCTTCGTAGTGCTCCAGTCAGGGAACAGAAACAACTGGATATGATTCCCCCCGTCCCACCTGCAGAACATAAACAGTGATTAGGGAAAGAGAGTAATTTGGGATCCATCTAACCGCAGTAATGTTATGTGGTAGAAGGGATGAGATATTTATCAAAAATCTTTGAATAAGAAATTAATCTAAGCACACTGTGCTCGCTGCCCACTCTAAGAGAAGGAAGGGGAGAAAATGTTCATTGTACCAGTCAGTCTTATGAAACGTTTGCTAAAGAAGATGATGAGATGGAACTGGAAATGGGGTATGAGCACCTGAATTGAGATCTGGCGTTGACAGTGCTCAGAATTCCTACGGCTAGAAATCGAGGCCAGAAGGGAAACACTCCGGGGAGACAATCGGAACGATATTCCTCCAGCTCTGACCTCTTGCATACTGCAAGCAAAAGCACAATACAATTTGTCTACAGAGAACTGGCCTGCTCTACACAAAGACCAAGGATGGGGCTTCCACCTTTGTTTTCCATGATAATTTAGAAACCAGCTCTCTTTCTCTCCCTATTTGCTACCACATTTAGCAACACACTGTGCACATGGCCAGCCCTATGCAGTGAGCATATCCAAACACTGCGCCATGTCACAAGGAGCACAGGTTTACCTGTGGCTCCCACCTTCACTTGTTCCCCATTTATGTGCCCCTGATTACTGTTCAAATTCAAGTCAGACCAGTGCTGCCCACCCTAACATGTTCTTACCCCCCGCAACTGGGTCTGGCAGCTCCCCCCGCAACAAGTACATCTTGAGCTGCTTCTGTGTGCTGTTTGATGAACACAGAGCAAGTTCCTTACAGCTCTTTGCCTTTGCTCTTGCACTCATCCCTGGTTGCACCACCCCATTTTCAGAGCTCTGTATTTTCCAGCACAAAACCACTGTCCCCATGCACAAGACACACTGTACAGAGTTTGCTGGCCCTAGATCAATCCATCTCCAAGTATAACCAAACAAACCCACCTCTCTCTATCAGGCTATTGTCTTTTGAGGAAATGTTTTTGTTCCAGTCTTTGAAACAATGCTTTAGCAAAACTCTTCCCCAGCAGAGATTTCTTCCCATCTTCCTGTCTCCTCATACCACACCTAAGAATCCCACAGTAAATGCAATTATTTTTCCTCTCCTTCTTAACAGAATTAAGATATTTCTTCCTCCTATTCCTTGAGAACAGAGTGGATGCGTGGCTTGCATTTGTATTTTCATACCAGTTATTTGGGTTCTGACTGGGGACTGGGTATTTCTGAGCTACTGAGTTCCTTTGCAAGTTACAAAAATTCTTATGCTTTTTTGAAAAGAACTGAAGGTAGTAAATCCTGGCCTGGAGCAATAAGGAAGACTACACTCTTCAGCTCCAGTCAGGCTTTTCACAGGCAAGGACACAGAGAAGGGACATCTCTGGGATCTGTGCACTGGAAAGTAGATGAGGAGGTCTGGGATGTATTTTAGGTCAAGTGTGACCTTGCTTGGGGCTTCGTCTCTCTACTTGCTTTTCAGTGCCCTGGATGTAAAACAGGGATGCAGTAGCTCCTTTGCCTGGTCAGCATCTCAGGACTGGCACTCTCTCTCCTTCTGCACATTGCCAAGCACAAAGTGCCACTCTGGACTGGAGCCTCCAGATGCTGCTGTAATAACACTGCTAATAATAATGACAGCCCAGATGCACAGTACTAATGGAAATCTCTATGTTACCTGAAGCCGCCAATGACTAATCTCTGGCCATCGATTTAGCATCTGAGACCAAACTAAAGAGACAATAACAACTGAAAAGATGGAAGCAGACACCAGAATTACAGCTGGAATGAGATGAAAGGCTTGGGAGGAGCATGGTCTATCCCTTCTCTCTTACAGTAGTGCATAGGACTCCTCTTTGCTTTGAGCGCCAGAATGATCAGAGAAACACGGCATTTCTACTTTAGATCTGCCCTGTCTGAAGGGTCCTGTCTCTAGCTGTGACCATGACTTGACTGCACTGAGAGAGGCTAAAACAGCGTGTCTGCCAACTGCACAAGTTCTGGGAGAAGAAAAGGGCTGAGGGGAGGTCTTGAGCCTCCTCAAGAGTCTTTTGCCCTGTGATATTTGAAAAGCTGCTCTTCCTCTCTTCTTTGCAAACGAGAGGCTCAAGCCTTATGTTCTGTGCCGCGCAGCGCCAGGTCACTCAGCAGGGCCAGCGCTCCGCAGTGGGCTGTCTGCCTTCCCTGCCATCCCTGCTGTTGAAGGGGAAATATCCTGGGCAGCACCGCTGGGGCCAAGGGGGAACCCACTGGGCAGGGAGTCTTGGCCAAACTAATCAGCTCTGCAGTGGGCAGCCAGAAGTAATTGCCCAGGCAGCAGCTTGGAGCTGGGGGTGGGCAAGAGGCTGGTGAAAACAGAGGCTGAAGCAAGTCAGGCAGCAGCTGACTGTTCATGCACCTTTTTATTTCTCCCCTGGTGGATAGCGGCTTAGAAAATCCCGGCATGGGACCAGGGCTCCCCTGTTTTGGCATCTTAACAAGAAGCAGCTGCTTGAGGCAGAGTGAGGAATCACACAAGGAAAAGGCCCCGTTGCATTAATTAAAGGTCAGGAGGCCATTCCAGAGGCTTCCCAATTACCTCTGGAAGAGTGTCGCTAATGTGAGATAATGATGTCATACAGCCACTAATGAGGCAGGTTAACCAAACCCCAGGCCCCCAAAGGCCTCCCCTCCCCAAGAAGATGTGCTATCACCAGCAGATGAGCCACAGGACATGGCCACTCTTCCCCCTCTGGCTCCCCTCCACCTCTTTCTTAGTAACATGCCTCATGGTGACCCTGCCAGATAATGGAGCAAAGGGGAGAAAAGAGGAGAGGCCAAACCTCTCTTTGAGGTTTTTGTGCTGAGGAGCAGTTTCAACAAGGCCCACTCTCCTCTCACTCCGTGAATTACTTCTCAAAAGTGATGTCAACAGGATATTGTTCAGCACTGACCCTCGTCCCTGTATTGCTTAGACAAAATCCAGCCCCGTTAGGGCTTCCTAATTGAATGTCATCTGCAGCTAAAAATGTGCCTCCCAGTATGGAAGGCTCTCATTCCCAAACTCTCTTCTCCCCCCAGCTCCACTAAGCAGGGCTTGAAATGGGCCATTTCTCAGGAGAAACACAATCAGCCCTCCTATCACATGGCCCTGTTCATCCTGGGCCAGGTGGCATCAGCTTTTTAGTGCTGGGTGATAAAGCTCATGATTTGTCCAGGTAGGGGGGACATGCTTTCCGGTGGGACAGTTCCCATCTCGGGAGCAATGTTGTCCTCATCTCCCCTCAGGTCTAAGCTCCTGGGGCCTGCTCTCTGAAAAGTTGATTAGTCTGGTAAAACTTTGACTAAAGCAGCCACACAGGGGTCTTGGGTCAATATTGGTTTTGGGGACAGATGGAAAAAATGTTGAAATGTTCAATTCTATCCGCCCTCCGCTGTGCTGTTTGTCTCTGACCTCAATGCCTGGGCAGTCTACTAGTGTAAACACCTCTTTGTCTTACAGCTCAGGCACCAAGCAGGAGGTAAGGAGACAAAACGTTGTAACAGAGATAAAAGTAAGCCCACAAATGGAAAAAAGCCACAGGGTCCCAAGTTCTTTGAATGGGAAGAAGAGAGGAGAGAGAGAAAGAAAAGAAGCGCCAAAAATAAAACAAACAACACTTACATCTGAAGCTGGGGGAGCTGCTCATCCAGAACTTCTAAAGTGATGCAGAAGGGGGACAGCTCAAGAGAAGCTGCAAGACCTACGGTCTTTCAGCCCTAATTTGCCAGCTGACTCTGAGAGCAATGTCACAGAGTACACACAGGCTCTGTGCCCTGCATGACGGCAACTGGCAGGTCTCAGTCTCTCACCTAATGAGGAGGAATCTTTCAAACGAAGTAGTCCAGCAGCCAAAACAGCTCACACAAGCATTCTCAGCTTCTTTACAGTCCTGCTCATGAAAGCAGCTCTGGGAAGAATGGACACCCTTCCTTTGAAGGAGTTCCCAAATGAAGGGGGACCTTCCCCAGCATCTTATGTCCTGTAGAAATGTCAGAGGCTTCTTTTCTGTCCATGCAATGTTCAACTTGAGAACATCAAACCTCTGCGCTACAGCTGAACAGATTCAGCTGTGCTGGGTGGATCTATGGAGGAAAAGCTGTACTGTTGCATGAAGGTAGTGGCCTTGGCCTCAGTAGCAGGAGGCAGTGTATTCATGCAGCTGCCATTGGGGACCACAGACCCAGGCCCCTGTGTTTATTCTTCAGAGTTCTGCAAAGCAGGCAAGGTTTCTAGTGACCAGGCTGCTGCAAAATCTATGCTTAGGAGAAGCAATGCTTCTGTTAGAGAGAGACAGAGAGAGACAGAGAGAGACAGAGAGAGACAGAGAGAGACAGAGAGAGACAGAGAGAGACAGAGAGAGAGAGGGATTCAGTATCTCCCTAGCTCTTTCCTTTTGAACGCAAATGGATCCAGCACTGAACTTCCCATGCAGCTCTTGGGAGGTGATTAGAGGTCATCAGCAGCTTCTCCTTCACCTCTCCATGTTGTCTCCTGCTGTTTGCTTAGATAGTTTCTGCAGCAGCACTGATCCATTCCCCCCACAGAGTGCTGCCCCAAACCTCTTGTTCCTTTAGGGCCTGCCTTTTGCCTTTCCAGCTAATCTCCCTTTACACACAAAGTACTTATTTCCAACTGACTCGACAGTAGGAAGGAACAGAAGTCAGCAAATAAGAAGAACAGCCACCCGTGCCCAAAGGCTGAGTGACCTGCAGAGGTGCTGGAAACCAGCTGGCAGAAACAGAACAGGAGAGAGAGAAGGGGAAAGAGATGTAATTCCTGCCATCCTTGGGGCTAGGAAGACAGGGAGTCCCTGCTCCTTGCCATGGCTTTACCCCATGAGATGGATCATCTCAGCAGCCTATCAAGAAGCTGCATTCTGCAAACAGAGGGTTGTCTGCTGATCAACTGCACCCCAGAAGAGCTGTTAAGCCATCTCCTGTCCCTAGCTCAAACTGAATCCCTAGCTGCAAGCACGCAAAAAAATAAGCTAGGTCTTTTGGAGCAAGAGCTGTCAGCTGCAATTTATCAGGCAATGAGAAGAGACAGCACATGACTGGAAGTGAGAGAGCATTTGCAGGGGGAGGCAGAGGTGGAGGGAGCAGGAATCTCTGAGTTTTCCCATGTAAGACAGGGCTGAAAGTGTTGGGGTTATTAATTATCTGCAGCTTTCATCCCTCCCACATTCTGCAAGGAAAAAAAGTTGTCAGGGCGAAATGAAAATGGGCGGGAGAGAGAAAAGAGATGAAAAGACTAAAGGCAGAGAAAGGCGGAGCAGAGGGTATGCTGGGATCAAGCTTTGTTAGAGAGAGGGTGCCAGGATCAAGAAAGCACAGCATTTGCCGATAAGGAGCTTTCTTGCTCACAGCGATCGTACTAGTTCTCCTAACGTGCTGCTGGCCGAGGGGTGGGATATTTTCAGTTTGCCAGTATGATCACATCTGCTCTAGAAATTCTGCTCCCATGGCTCCACCAGGCTAGGTGGGATTTTTCCATGCATTTACAGATCACTCTAAATCAACAGAATTTTCACATGTAGCCCTAACCTGCAGTAGAGGAAAAGACTGAGAAAGGCTGGAGCAGTTATTCCTGACCTTTGCTAATCAACAGGCAATAGCTCCAAGCAAGAAGTATGCTGCAGGCAACATCAGACTTTGCTCTCCATGTGGGCTACATTTCTATCCTTAAGGGCAGATGAACTTTACTGGCAACTGGGAGGCAAGCAGCTCTGGGTCAGGGAGTTACCGCGGAGCTGTGACGTTCTCAGGCCCCTGTGAACAATGCTTTGCTTGCAGGACACTTCCAGTGGTGTCTGGTGGGTAGGGCGCACAGCTGAGACCTTCGGGAGAGCTGTGATATACTGCTAGCTTCCCTGGTGACCTTATTCAAAACACAGCACCTCCTTCTGCTACTGCTTCATTTCTAAAATGGGGATAATGAGGCTGAGGCCTTGGAGCTCTGTCAATAAAAAATAACCCCTGTGTACCAACTACAGCAGACTGGGAAGATGCTCTTGGACTTGGTTCCAACCAAAATATGGATGTCCTGAGCAAATTCCTTTAGTGATCTGATTCCTTAAATGAGCTCCATTTTTAGTTCAAGTTTTCTTGTCTCCAGTGTCCCTCCTCAGCCATAATGCAAATATAGGCTGTCACCAAGCAGCAGTTATATGCAAAAGCATGCCTGTTGCAGCATACAAAATACTTCCTACCTAAAAAAAGATTGCTGCAAAGATGAGTAGTAACACCTGCATGCAATTCCATCCTCAGCCCTCCTCCCTTTTTGCTCTGTCTCTATCATGGTGTGGCCTCTGGCCTGCAGCAGACGTGAATGCAGAGCCTCTGTTTTCCACTGGGAATGTCACTGTCCAGATATGTGTTTATCTGTCTGTGCTGGCACATTCCCTTGTGGCACTGAAGGGACACAGAGAAGAAGTTTACATTATAAACAAGAGGCAGATGGTGAAGTGAGCCCTAGGATGCCTTCAGATTACTCCAAGACACTTGCAGTTCCCAGCTCTGCACTGTCTATTGATAAAATCAAAGGCCTTCTCCTAGCTGGTAGTATGGATGCAGAATTCCCATTTGACACATTGCAAATTATGGTCCTTGCTCCCATATACTTAAAAAGGTAAGAAGACAACCTGTGACAGATGAGGAGATATATCTTGTTCATGAGGCTCCTTTACACACCAAGACTTAACCTGTTTTTAACCATGCCCTGAGACTGCCACATTATAACTGGCACAGCTAGCTGCCCTTTACATGCAATTTCTGCTCCATCCAGGAAAGGGCAAAAATGGTGAAAGAAAATGACTCAAGTTCAAGGCCTGGACCAGATCTGCAGCTGATAGAAGATACTTCCTTAATGCCAGTTTCTGCTGACAAGGAGCTGGCCTTCAGCTTTTAAAACTGACTCCTTTGTCCTACTATCTGCCCTGAAGCCTGACCATAAATCTGGGGAACAGTTGTTTTCCTTTGTAACCTGTAACAGACTTCTCCTTAAGCAGAAAATAAACAGTGAATCTGTCTCCTCTGAGTTATGGGGGGGTTTAGAGGCTGCAAGTGTGAAAAAGTTAATTGCCTGACACTCGAGTTAATCACCCTGCGACTACAGCGGCAAACTGCTTTGGTTCATTTGCAAGTCTCGGCATGCCACGGAGCGCCACTGTGAGCTGTTCCAAAGCCACCCCCGAAGTCGTGGCCCATGTTAGAGCCAACACAGTCACAGTGGTGGGGACACAGCGCTAGCCACTGCAGGCTGCCGAGAGATGCCGCTGAATGATGCTAACCTGCTTCTGCCTCCTCTCACCGTGGCACGTGTTACGCTAGTCTGTGCAGTCACCCGGGTTTTGCAATCCCACTCGTCGCAGCTCTTAGCTCCAGACACAGAAGCTTGGAGGCTTTTGTTCTGATGTGGATTTGCGTAAACGAGGGTGTGATGGGGAGAAAAAACACCTGGTGATTTCTTTCAGTTTCCCCAGATATTAGCAAAACGATCAGAAAGTGCTGCCTGCCAGGGCCCTGGGGGCTGGCAGGGTGTTGGCCGTTCTGATGCACCAAGCCCAGGTAGTCCCAACCCATACAGTAAAAAGCAAGCACTTGATGGCAGCAAGCTGCCTCAGGTGAATTCCCCCTTCCCAAGCTGCATTTTTCATGTGGCCCCTGTGTGCCCTCCTTGCGCACAGGCTCTGGAGACAGGCACGGGAGTGCTTTGGCCTGACTTCATAAGGAGATTTTTGTCGTGCAGCGTCTCTTGCAGAGCCAGGGTGGGGGTGGCGCTGGTGGTTGGTTTTGGTTCTGTTTCATGTTAAGCAAAGGGCTAATGGGATCCATGTGACTCTGCTATTACTCTTGGAGGAAGAGCTCCTTTACCGATAGGAGCACAACTGTCAGGGAGCCTGCCTGCAGTTTGTAACTCCCGGGGAGGCCGCAGCTGCGAGTGCCAGACGTGCAGACCCAGCGGTAATGCCTCCGGAGGCGGCAGCTCATTAACGTCCCTCCGCGCGGCTGCCCCAGAGAAGGTGCGTCACCACGAGCTGTCGCGCTCGCTGCTTGCCCGGGGTGGGATTAGCGGTTCCCCAGGAGCCCTGCTGCAGTTCAAAGCCAAGAATGCATCCTTCTTTTGAAGTTCTCCGTCGCAGCGCACTTGTGTGCGCGTGTGCGTGTGCACACACGTGAGGAGGCGAGAACACGCGTTGCAGCTTTCCTCATCGCTGAGGCTGGGGGCGTGGGATGGGGGCCGGGGGAGGAGGGTGCCCAGGAAAGGGCAGGCAGAAGCTGCTGCCGCCAGGCTCCGGAAAGAGAACGTCTGCCTTTTAATCACGTCTACAAAGTGGCTTAGCGCGATGCTGTGTGGAGCCAGGCGCTGCCCTGTGGACGCAGAGGGCCCAGCTCCAGGCCGGCAGAAAGGGGGGCAATCCTTCCACTGGCTTCGGGAGGTGATTCGGCAAAGGTGGCCTTTAGGAGACGCATGCCCCTCAGCGGGGGCTAGCACAGCACAGCCTGGCCCTAGCAGGTATGCAGGCAATGCTTCCCGCCTCTATCCGGACATCACCCACCTCTGCACTCAGACTGCTTATTCCCATGGGAGACACAGCCCCGTCCAGGCTCAGGACACGAGCTGTTGTCGCAGCAGGAGCTCGTCAGCCTGTACCTCTTGCAGAGAAGGAAGAGACTGATTCAGTCCCCAGCTCTGCCCTGGGCTCTCCAAGTGACTCTGGGAAGTGACCCAGGCCAGGCTTGTTGACGAGGCAGAGGGATGTAATCAGTCTCTCTTCTCCTGTGAGATCTGGCCACTTATCACTCACACTGAAAATTTCAGCTTGGATTTCCCTGGGCCTCTGCTCTTCAGTGCTGAAGCAAGGATAAACACTCATTTTGTCCCCCCAGCTGGGGATGGCAGAGGCTTGTGCCTGTAGCAGTGTTTGGACAGCATCTGGCACAGCAGGGCTTTTATCTATCGGTGCCAGAAGGAAATGTGAGTAATAGTACAGCAGCGGTGGCAGTGAGGAGGCTGGAACTAGATAGAGATACTTATTACCAGTGCTGGTATGGTGGCAGCACCTTCCTGCTGGGGAACTGCCTTCTGCTCCCACTGCCTAAGCCTGTGTTGCTCTACGCATAGTCCATAAAGCTTCACCAGGTAGCCTGGAAAATGCTTTCAAAACATCCCCAAGCCCCCCATTTGCACACCTCCTAACAAAGTTAGCAGGAATGCGGGAGCCTACCAGGTGGCGTGGCTGGGAGCTGGCTCTCAGTCCTGGCAGTTCCTGAAAAAAGGCTGGCAGTCGTCGTAACAAAATACCAGTTTTGTCAAACTCTGATGTTTCATTTACCTAAATGCTAAGCACCCGTTCTTTCCATCACACAAATGCCAAGCAGGAGCAAGTCATCCATGGTCCATGGACACTGGCAAAAGCAGCAGGAGAACTTTGAAAGGAAAAATTTGCATCAGTTAACCAAAATCAGGATGGCAAACTGGCTTACTGGCAAGGTGTGTTTGCTCTTTGCACATATACCTGTTCCTACACTGGTATAGTTATACCTGCTCCACACTCCCAGGACAGAAAAGTCAAGCTGTTTTTTCTGTCTGATGTAAAAGACCATGCAAGTGGGATTCATCTCAGTTTCGTGTCATGGGATTCCGGCGCAACTGCAGCCTGGTTTAGTGTGGTTATAAGAGCACTCACACCGCCTTTTGCATGAGTTTAGCTAACCCCACTCCACATCGGCTTCCCTCTGAACCGATGCAGCTTTGCATGGAGCTGAGCGCTAATGCCTTGGGCCTCCACAATCAATAACTGCAAAGCAACAAGGGGGAGAAGAGAAAATGTGCAGGATGGGGCTTCTTTCCCACCAAGCTGGGAACTTTGCTTGACAAAGCAATGGCATTAGAAGGCATTGTTCTGCTTCCTCCCCTCCTCCCTGTCTGCCACTGCTTCCCAGGCAGCCCGCACTGCTTGGTTACTTGTGAATGTTTATCCCCCTCTCAGGCTGAGTGTGAAACACTAATTGCTGTTGACACTTGCCAGGCTGGGTTATTTATGCCCCCACACAAAAACACACTCATATTGGGTGTTGAAAACTACCCTGGAAGTGGTAATACCCCCTGCAAAGTCTGATGCCTCCCTCGTGCACATACAGCTTTCAGGAAAGAGATAGACCTTGCTTCCTCTGCCTCTCTGGAAAGCACCATGGCAGTTTTCACTGGTCTTTTCCCTACCTATGTATTTTCTGGGCTGCGCTTTCCTTGGAGAGCAGCACTGCGTTCCCAGACACATCCTTTGGCCACAGATACCCAGTAGCACTAGAGGTCAGTTGTACAGGGTTGCACCTGGAGGTATGTGAAAGGCTGCCATTTCCCTTGGTCTTTCAGAATCAGGTGCTTGGCCATCAGACAGAAGGGATGTGGCCTGTGGACATGCCCACACATTTCCTTGGCTCCTTGACTCCTACTCAGTGTGTATCTCAACTTTCTGGCATACGTAGAACCTACCTTTGCTTGTACTTCCCGGGAAATGACCACACCTTAGGTAGCATGCAGCGATACGCAGCTTTTCCCCTAACCTGCGTCTGGCCTGGCAGCTCTCATTACATTCTGCTTTGCATAGGAGAGCATTTTCAAATATCCCCATCCAGCCTGCTCCCACAGAGGCCTCTGCCTCAGATCTGCATGCATAGCTGAGCCCTGGTTTGGACTCAGTGTTTCTCCTACAGCCAGAAATGTCATTTGGGGATGAGACATCATGACAGAAGGGATGGTGGTGACAGGAGGCAGAGGAGAGAGTGCTGCAGCAGGAGTGGGATGCAGTGGGCTGGTGCCCTGGTAGGGAAATGAGACCCGCTGAGCCCCAAAAGCTGGAGAAAGGGGCAGAAGAGTTAAGCCTCCTCTCAAAGTATGAAGTGTGGAAGCAGCTAGCCCCATCACTTCACAGCCCTGCACTCAATCCATGAACAAAAAGTCTGTCAGAAACCTTTAAAGAGCAGCCAAAGGCAGTAGTTAGTGTCTGGAGGCAACATGCACAGCATGAGGGTGGCCAAGCTGCTGCTTTGGGCTGGACTTACTGTCTCCTTCAGAGGCACTGTCCCACTAATGGAGAGGCCAGTCCCAGGAGGTAAAATTAGGCCTCCAGAGCAGGCCTCAGCTGATGCACTTCACTGAGAAAGAAGGCCTGTTTCTCAGCCACACGTCTGCGTGACCGGAAATCCTTTTGGACAAAGGAGGTGCTTTGCAGCCATGCTAGCTGGACTTCTTTCCAGGTCTGCTTCTAGATGCGTCCTCCTGTGAGTCAGGTTGGTGCCTGCATCCCAGGACAGGGGCGGTGGGGCCCAGGTAGCTTTCGCAGCTGTGTTTCAGAAAGAAGCGCAGGGGCAACCCGGCTCCTGGCCTATCAAAGCGCAAGAACCCTGCTCTGCAGCTGCGAGGAGAAAGGTGGCAAGGTCGGGGAAGGAGATCAACCTTCAGGACACAGCTCTGTCCAGTCTGAAATGAAGGGGGAGCCAGCTCTGCCCTGCCTCCCAGAGCTGCTGTGCTCAGTTTTCTGTCGCTGAAATGGTTAAGTGCTTGCAGATGAAAGGCATCCTGGGGATAGGCGAAGTGTTATAAACAAATAAATAAAATGTGTGTGTGCGTGAGAGAAAGGGAGGAGATGGGGGCTCCCGGGGAATGAAGCAGCCTCATAAAATGATGACGCATATGCTGAGAGCGGTGGAAGGATGCCAAGGGATCTGGAAAACAGGTTCTCCGGAAATACACACTCCTGCCTATTCCTTCTGACGTAGGTGGGAGTATGAGGTGCAGGGGCCCTGGCTGATGGGCTCCCTGCCCCTTCGGCTATCCCTGGCTGTGATGCTTAGCCTTCCCACCAGGTCCCAGCCTTCCCTCACTGCAGAGAGCCTGAAGTTGCCAATATGCCACCCACTGCAGGACTGAACAAGCCTGGTTGCCGGAGAACGCAAACACTTCGACCGGCAGCTCACCAGCAAGTGAAATGGCCTTTGTCCACTGTAGTGGATGGAGCTAAGCCCCTTCCCACCCAGCTGTGCCCTCCATGCTGAGGTGCTAATCCCTGAGCACCTGATTAAACCTTGAAACAATGATGATAATGACTCGGACTTCCTTCCCACCATTGTCTCCCTGCACAGGGATGGGGAAATCTTTGCTCAAATGCCTCTACAGGAGGTTTTTCTTTATGAGGCTGCTGATTCATTTTTCAGGAGTAGCTCCCAGCCCACTGAACATCCCCAAGTCTGGATGGGAGCGAGAACCAGAGCAAGGAAGATGTAAGGCCATGGGTCTACCATTACTGATCCTGGCTAGGACATGGCTGGATCTCTTGGCAGCATAAATCTGATCTGAATGAGGTGTGCATGTGCACACCAGTGTGTAGAGGTGCCTGTTGTGTCCATCTCTTCTACTTCACGAGTAAAAGAGAAAATGACTAGTAGCTAGTAGTGCTTCCATCAGAGCGGGGAGGAAGAGAGATCAGGAAATTGCCATGACATGTACTAAACTTTGTCCTGTCATTTTTAGTGTGGCTGTGTTTCTCCTACATAGATCAGACCTGTGGTTCAGCTAGTCCGGGAACCAGCATCCAAGAAAGGCCAGGATCAGGCTGCAAAAAAGGTGCATGTAAACTGTTGCTAGCAGTTTTCTGGGATAACTGAGGAGAGGTTTCTTCTTGAGCCTTGTGAATCTCCTTTTGTTTATTCATCTGGTAAGGCCAGATACAGAGTTTCTGTCTGAAGGGCTGAAAGACATGAGCAAGTTCCTAAAGCTTTCTGTGTTACCATGCACCAGCTGAGCCTTGGCAACTGTCTGCCCATCAGCTCTGCCCTGCAGCAAACACTGTGTAACACAGCCCAGTTTAGGTGGCTAGCACAGGCAGCGAAGCTAAACTGAGTTAACCTGCCTTTGCTGCTGAGTAAGAGCATGCACACATCAGTTACCTTGGCTCAGCCGAGCAGGGGATTTGACACACTGTGGTAATTTGAGCGTGTATCTGAGCCCTCTCCAGTCTGTGAGATACTAAGCAGCAGAAAAACAGAATTAACATGCTGACAGCATGTGCATGGCTTTCCTCCTCCAGGATCCCAAGCTGTCCAGAGAATTGTTATATACACAGAGTATGTGGGCACTGCTCCAAACCCTGCAGAAATGCACACAGCCCTGGGGTTGAAGGCACCAGTCACATCCCTTTGAAAGCAAAGGAGAAACTGGCTAGCCAGATACGGAGCTGCTCTGAGTTTAGGGGGTGCCTGCAGTAGCCTCACTAGTGCAAATTCCATGGGAAGGCCTGCAGAGCTGGGATTTACATCTTGGAGGGAGAACTGGTTTTGTAGTTTAGTCTCTGGAGATTTGGATTTAATTCATAGTTCTGATGTTGACTCACTGCATTCCCCTGGGCAAATCCCTAAGCGCCTCACACGTCAATAAAATGAGAAGAATAATCATTTATACGTCTGTATTGTCCAAGCTCTTTGGGCCAGGGACTTTTCCTTGTTCTGTCTGTGCAATGCCTAGCACAACAGGGGCCCAGTTGTGGATGGATGCCTGTAATCCAAATAAACGAACTCCCAAAGCTCTGCTTATGCTGCCTTGAGATTTTTAGTCCAAGGGTTAGCGTACTCTGAAACCAGAATGACATTAATGGGGGGTTTTTTTGGTTATTCATTGTTATTTAATGAGGACATTAAACCGTAGTGTTCAGCCGTGGTCTGTGAATTGGATGAGTCTTTGGGGAGTAATTGTGCTGAGAAATGCTTGCTCCTAGGGACGGACATTTGATGTATTAACTTTGGCAATACTTGCAAACCGTGTCATGCCAATAAGGCTATTGAGATTGAAAAAGAGCTGAACTGGAAAGGTGGATGAGAGCGGAAAATCTTGGAGACAATTGACAGAGACAGGGCAGAGGAGAAGGTACCGGTGATTCCTCACTCTATCCAGATGACACCACTTTAGGACTTAAGGAAAATTGACAGCCAGAAAAAATGTCTTCTCTCTCTTCAAACATCGGTGCCCTGAGAAGTCCTTAACAGAACCACAAATTAGCTGTAAGAGGCCTTTGTGTTAGGAGGGGTGGGGATGAGCATCTCTGTCACATGGCACTCGCCTCACTGCCCCACATTGATGCAAAACTGAGCAGCTTAGACCACTGCAACCAACCTGCCTGATTAACAGTGCAATGCAGGTCTTGAAGTTCACCTAGTAATTCCTGCATGGGGTCCAGTGGCCCAGGCAGTATTTCCAAAATACTCCAGTTCACTGCAAGGAATCCATCTGCTTGATACCTTCCCTACTCCCAGTACCAGAGAGAGAGCCATCCTGATGGGCAGGCACCCATCTGCCTTCCTTCTATGATTATTTTCATCACAAATTAGTAGTGGGTTCGCAAAACCCATCCCTTTCCCCCTTAGAAAGTAGTATAGTCTGTCCTTGCTATTGATCTTGGCTGCCATGGGAGCTGGCAGTATTTTTTCAGCTGTAGGGTTTGGGGTTCATTCTTTCTTTCTTTCCTTTTTTTTTTTTTTTCCCCCAAGCTAGATTCATATCAAGTTGTGTTATTCTGTATGCAAAGTGTAAACATCATCCTGGGTGCCAAAGGCAACAGCGTGTGCACACACACACAAACACACACACACGCGCACACACACACACGGAAATAAGGCAGAGCCAGCGTGTGGCAGGGCAGCAGCACCAGCCAAGAGCTGGAATGTGCAGGCTCCCTGGCTTCCCTCTTCTCCAGACACGAACTCCTTGACACGGAAATCGCTGCCACTGCACAAGGATGTGGCTGCAGAAGCTGTCTCCTGTATATCTCTTCTTCTGCTGCCCACTTCCCCATCCCTGGCAGATCACCGCAGGTGGGTGGGGAGAGGAGCCGATCAGAGCTCAGAGGAGTGCAAAGGGGTTGTTGACTCTGAAGTGTAAGGAGGAGCATTTGCAGGGCAGTTGTAATCAACCATTGCATTCCTGGATATTTTCTCTGAGACATTGGTCTGCATGGTCACAGAGGTAATCTGGGCTGCAGCAAGAGATGATCTGAGTGCCTGGCTCCATCATAACTTCTAAACAACCATTCCATGCTTACATTTCCCTTTTATAAAAAATTACAGAAAGGACAATGATACTTCATTTTTCTACTATGATGGCAAACTCTGTGGGCCAGGGCTCTGCTGGAGTTCCTGCTAATGCATGTGGAGGATTTAGCTAGGCCAGTGCATGAAAGGGAATGCAGAGTGGATGTCTCTGCCCACCTAGAAAGGACTCTGTCTATGGCCTCCAGGGAGAGAAGGCTCTCGGCCTAGATGTAAGTGCCTGGCCCCAGTGATCTCAGTGAATTGCCAGGAACTTACAGAGAGCTGGCAGGCTCAGCAGAGGTTTGCTGCATGAAATCACACCCAGCCTCATGAGGCTGTGAATCGTGAATCGCTCTTCCCTCCAGGTCGCAGGGAGCTGTGAGCATTGTAATTGTGTAACTGTGGTGATTATGCAACCTCCTTGCAGCCTGCCCCGTGGCTGCAGACAGCTCTGGACCTCCCTGCCACAGCCGCCTCTGCTTGCCTTCCTTGGACTAATCCTTTGACCACCTGCCTCATGGCATGCCAATTATAACAAATCAGCAACACCCACTGCTGTGCTCAGGGTGGAGTGCCTGGCCCTTGGGTGGATGTCTTGGAGACAATCTCACCTCTATTGCTCCATCCTCCTATTTTTGCCTTGGGACTCAGAGACAGGCCCTGATGAGCCACATGCACATTGTCAAGCAGTATCCTCAGTCAGCTGGATGGTTTGGAGGCGGCTGGCTTCTGAACTGTACCCAAAGCCCATTAGAGTCTTGCCATTGACATTGGCAGCCCTTGGATCAGGCCTATAGGGCACAAGACAGGAATCTTATACTGCCTGTCAGATGACTGTTGACTCACACCACCAAAGAGGGTAGAGGATCTGCAGACTGGGTGATCCTGTTCTTTTACAGCTGGCTTCAGACTGGGACTACAAATGAGGCTGAGCCGAAAAGCTGCATCTGAACAACCCAAAGCGTGAGGAAAATTCAGAGATCCATGTGGCATGCCTTGGATGTCTTTGCAGCTAGAAGCCATTAATTTTGGTTTGCCAGGACATCTGAAGAAAGACCAGAATGGGAAAAGAAAGGCCAAAAGTAGGAGAAGCGATCTGGCTTCCAGGTCACTGTGGGTCTTTTATGGTTTCAGGTAGAACTTCATTGTGCTCTGCAGCACTCTGAAGCCTGAACCTTGGAAAAAATCAGAGGTTTAAGCTGAAGTTTGTTTCAAGTGGATCAAAGGGTTTCAAAACCATATGGCTGCAAACAAAACATTCTCTTTGATACTCACAGCTCTGGTTACAACTGCTCCATTGCTATTTGAGATTACAGAGTTCCTAGCCTGGGACAGACAGTTTACATTAGCATCCTCTGGTCTGGCCAGGACAGCACCAAACTAATCTATGTCATGAGAAAAATGTACCAACATGCAAGTATTCCCATCAGCTGTGACAAAATATTTCTCTTTGGCTCATGGCCGTCGTTGCCTCTTCTTAAAGTCTGGCTTTGAGCCTAGCAGTGTGCCCCAGCTACATCCTGGACTGACAGTGGCTGCAAAAACCCCAGCGCTAGGGTTTGAAGAGTTAAGCAGGTGGCTCTCTCCCTGTGCTCCCATGGCGCAAAGCATAGGGTTAGGCAACTTCTACTCAGAGATTGGGCTGCCGATAAGAGACAGACCATAAAATTTGTTTAAGGGCTTCACATACTTGACTCCTCCGACCCGTCCCTTTCTTCCTCCCTGCCCCCTGCGCCTTGTATAATTCATTAACCTGGGTGTCTGGGCCCAGCCCCAGGACAGATATGGCGTCTGGCAGTAATGGGAGGGGTGGAGCGTTCCCACACACGGCGGCTCGGCTCCCGCTGCCAGGTGAGGGCTGCGCCGGGCAGCCGCCTCCGCGGAGCGCTCCGTGCCGGCGTCGCAGGGCAGGGAGCCCCGCGCAGACACAGGTGCAGCCCAGCGAGGAACCGGGCGATTTCCGTCCGCCCCGCCGGCTCCCGCCCCTCGCCCTTTGTGTGAGAGGAAGACAATTTTCCTTGTGTCAGGTCAGCCAGTCTGCCGGGAATAAAGACGCTTTGTTCAATAGATAGCAAAAAACCAGAAAGCCGAGCACTGAACTTCCTCTCCGAAGCAGTGTAACTAGGGTCCTATATGAGCTGGTTAGGGCAGATTAGCCATGGTACCAGATCCCTGCTCAGCAGCACGTATTACAGAGGAAGGCTTGCTTCTTGCAGGAGTTAATTGCTGTCACGAATAATAACAGCCGTGGTTGCAGTGGTAGCTTTTCACAATGCAGATCCTCTTTGCAAGACTAAGGATTGGACGCAGTGTAGCAATTAAGTTGGTTCTAGTTTTGGTGACTGGCTGCAACTCAGTGCAGACCTGCTGCCACGGACAGGCTGGCTAGCAGGCTCCAGGGAAGCAAACCTGGCTCAGGTCGCAGCCTGCATGGGCTGAAGGAGCCACAGATCTGGTCGTACACTCGGGCCTCGCGGCAGGTCTTTGCCTACAGCTGTGCTCCCACGTTGACTGGACGTGACCAGTTGCTTCAGGTTTCCTACCTATCAGTAATATCACCAATTACCCAGTGACCCGCTCCTGAGAGCTGTGGGCACCTACAGCAGCCAGACTGCTGATACCTGGAATATCAACAGCCTTCGCGGTTTTGGCAGCCAGTTAGACTTTAAAATGATAGCAACATGTGGGCAACCAAGCCCTGCCACCTAACACCAAACATGCAAGTGCTTCCAGCACCTGGGATGTTTACAGTAATTATCAGCTTTATTCTGAAAGAGGGCACTTACATTTAGATGCTTCATATTTGTTGTTATTTCCAGATAAACATCTATATATGCCTGCATGCAAACACACAAATATATGTATACTCACACAATATACAGAGATTTTATATGCTTTCTTAGCTATACACACTCTATTATGTTCACACACACACACACACACACACACATTGTATGTTATATAAATGCTTATTGGAGAGGCAGGAATGTAAGAAGGCCCCAGTTCAGCAAAGCACTTAAACAGGTGCTTAACTTAAAACATGATCTTAAGTGCTTTGTTGAAACTAAAAGCACTTAAGAATACACTGAAATGGCGTCTTAAAGAAGGCTGCTTTCCAGAATTACAGACAAATGGCAGAGCTAGCAGAGAGGAAACTGTTGTGTTGATGTAGAAACTGAATTATTTATTTTGCCTGACTTCAAATGCCTGCTCTAACATCTAAACTACTAAGAGCAAAGATCCTCTGACTTCCTGAGGATGCCAAACCCTTTTCTATTTCTATCTGAAAAATCTAAGCGCCCATCTTCACCCCAGTCAAGTGCATTTACAGAAAGATTCATTGTTTTGGTGCTGAACCTGAGTAACACAGGGAAAAAATGAAGACTTCAGCAGTTTCTGTTCATTTCAGAGCCCTCTCTGTGAGGTCCCATGCTCCAGGACGGATGGTTCTTGCATAGCTGCAGGTTTCCCAGGTGCTGGTAAAGGTTTGTCTAGAGGTTTTCGTGCCTTGATTTATATTGTCCCTAATTTAAGATGTTAGTTTGGTTTGGTTTATCCAGTTTATCCCAGACATATGAATCCTCATTTTTAAAATAAAGCCAATGTACAAAAAGCTATAGTGAGAAGGGATGCAGAAGGATTAAGCATTAAGATGGTCAGAAGGGTCATGCAAAAAATGAAAGCATATGAAATCTCTGGTTATGTAAAAATCTGAAGCATCGTGGCGATCTTCCTTTGCTGCATCCAGTGCAGCAAGGAATGTTTTGCAGAGAACACTAAAACACAAGGGGCATCTCCTCGGGGAGTATAAACCCTCGCTCAAATACTGTGACATTAGTTCTTACCAGCAGCAGCATTTGTCCCTCAGCTTTACCCTGGTATTACCTTGCTGGAACTGCTCCTTGATCTGCGTATGCAGGCAAGTAGTGAAGGGGTGAGAGCTCAGAGAAATGGCCTGTCAGCCGTTCCACAGGGCTGCTCTGCCTTTCTAGGCTCAAACCCTTCGATAGCATTGATGCCCATTGAAACCATACAAGACTGTTGTGCTGGCTGGTTTTTGGTCTACTTTTAAATATTTTTAGCAAGAGATGTCCTACCAATTCCTTGAAAGAAAGTAACCCATAGACAAATAGATCTCAGTGAGAGGAAGTTCTTCTGCCATTCAGTATAAATATTTCCTTTCTTAACTTCAAACTCTCAGGAAAAATGTAAACATGGGGAATTTCATGATGACTTTCCTAATCTCAAGTGAGCAGCCTGCAGAGAGGTGATGGAAAGCACACAGGATGCTGGGGGAGCCTGGAGACCTTTGCAAGGAGTTAAATCGCAGAGAAATAATCAGCAAACAAGCAGATAATGGTGGGTTTGGTCGAAGTGTCTCCCCTCCTTCCTCTCCACTGCAAAGTATTCCACCTGCTAGGTCGAGCCATAAAGCCATTCCTGGGGCTGCAAGGAGCACTTGTAAAATCAACAGGGCTTATCAGACCTAAACTTTGGTAAATACTCGGACAATCACTCCTCTTGTGCTTTTTTCCTGGGAGTGTGTTAGAAGCTAGCAAGCTCGATAATGTACCGGTAAAGATGAAGTCCCTCAGCAGCAGGAACCTTATCCGTGAGCTCAGTGCTCCCAGTGCCTCTCCCTGCCCTCTGCCTGGCACGAATGCTGCTGCATGGGTCAGGCCCACAGCACAGCTGCCCATGGAGCGCGCAGTGTTCCTCTCATCTGCTCAGCCGCTGCAGGCCCCTGTCTCGCGAGGAAAAGAGCTGGGCAGGGGAAGGAGAGAGGAGCTGTTGGGTGCCTCTCTGGGGAAATGATGGAGCATTGCAGGTACCCGAATGTGATGTAGGGCTAGTTTGGCAGTCCTCTGAACCACAGCGGGCCTCTGCCACTCAGGTGCCTTGGCTATGGAGAGCAATGTGGTCTGTGCTACTGTCTAGTGTGCCTACTTCAATAGCTAGGCAGGGTGGGGGAACTGGGCTTACGTTGCAGAAGGGCAGCTCCTTTGGGAAGCTAATGCCTTTCAACAGGGCTCCCAAGCTCAGTCCCTGCAGGCAGTTGGTGCGTTCGGCAGCACAGCTTTGC
Organism: Dromaius novaehollandiae; assembly: GCF_036370855.1. Lineage (NCBI taxonomy): Eukaryota > Metazoa > Chordata > Aves > Casuariiformes > Dromaiidae > Dromaius > Dromaius novaehollandiae. The sequence goes on along the minus strand of NC_088121.1, from coordinate 4,715,508 downwards.
ACACATCCTGTACCAGAGCTTACTCCAGAACCAAAACATCTGCACTCGCTCCTCAGTGCTGTTAGGATTATTCATGCCATGAGGGGATGTAGAGGATGGAAACATCTGGGGGGAGGATGGAACAAGTCCACAGAGCCTGGAAAATGAGGAGGGTGATGTGGAACAGATGCTGAAAAGGCTAGGGATCCAGCAGAGTGTGTGCGTGCGTGCACATGCGTGCAGCATCTCTGGGCTTCTCCCAGGGCAGCGCTGAGAGAACCAGAGCTGTTTGGTACCTGCCACCCAGGCGGGAAGCTGTCCCCCTGGGGAGAGCTGTGCCAGGCTCTGATTCAGGAGCAGGGGGCTGCTTTGCCAAAGGGCATGTTTCACGGAGCAACTGATGCCATGCTGGAAAAGAAAGACAGCTTTATGGTTGAGCAGACGCTGCACGTGCTCTGCTCAGCCAGCCTCTGGACGGCTCCAGGAAGACAGCTGGGTGCTCCCCTCAGTCAAACTGCGGTTGCTGAAGGGGAAGAGCTCCCTCCTGGCAGCAGTTAGCGCTGTCTGAGGATACACTTAGCAGCTGGACAGTGCCCTGCTTCTGGGCAGCAGTCATCTGATCTGTGACTTGACTGGACTGGCGTCAGCAGGAGAGCTGCATGTTCCAGAGCAACCAGCTGTTTTGTTTGCAGGGCTCCAGACAGGGTTGCATAATGTGGCGAGGTCTGGCTTGGGCTCCGGGAAGGAAGCGACAGGGACAGCGGAAAGGACTCCGCATCTCCTGCTGCCTCCCCTGCCAGCAGTGGGATGCTTACCAAGGGGGGACACACACTTCACCTGTAGACCCCACTTGCAGATTCACTATTTTAGCTGTATTTATTCTGCAGAACTTAGCCTGTATTTCTCACTCTAAGTCAAATGTTTTCCTCCTCCACGCAACCTTTTTGCCTCTCCCCAAGCTTATATAAGGGTGCAGAATACATCCAGTGGCAGGCTAGAGAGCTGCTCAGCATCTTCTGTGAGCATTTACTGTAAGGTCTGGGCATCTTCCTCATCAACTGGCATCCCCAATTCCCTGTTTGCCTGAGGTCTGTAACAACTGGAATTGCAATACAGTGCAGGTTTATATAGGTTTGCACAGCAGGTTTATATAGGTTTGTGTGGTACCCAGTTCAGAGACACATCAATTAAATAATGCCAAAGAGCTGAGACCGACACAGAGGGCAGGAGAGAAAACACACAAGTACAAAGACAACATCACCTTTGTGATTATGGAGAGGCTGTTATCCCCGAGCAGACTGGTGATGGGGGGCCCTTACAGGCCAAGCAGGATCAAGTCAGGACAAAATGCATTTCTGTAATTGCACGTGAAATCACAAATGCTGTAAAGGTTCAATATTAGGGGTCAGAGAAGGTGATTAGACACTATGGCAGGTTAAGGCTAAGAGCAAAGACAGTTCCTGTCTGAAAGTAAACAGCCAGCTTTCCTTCCCCAGCAGGAAGATCACCTGAAGCTGCAATCCTGAAGACACTTAGCAATAAGACCAGGGAAGCTCTAATGTACCAGGGCACGTATTTTCAGAGGAATGCCTTCCTTCATGCCCACAAAACCCAGGCCCAAATGCTAGAGCCAAGTGCAAGCCAGAGAGAGGCAGCAATCCAGACACTTGAATTTCCTCTCTGTTACAAATTACACACACCCAAACGAGGCAGGGCCTCTGCTCTTTGAAAATCTATCCTCGAGTGTTTATTATAGAAACCAGTTGCCCTCTTTGTTGACAGCCAAATTGCAAAGGCCTGTTGGAACGGTAAGGTCCATGCAGAGCAGCAGCCTCAGCCCAAACACTCGCAGTACTCCCTCTCTTCATCCAGCAACATGAAGCTCTCATTAGATCCTGCTGGGGTTTGAACCTAGTGCTTGAGAAAGTCTAGCTGTTTCAGGCATTAGGCTAAAACCACCCCCTCCAGCACCACAAAATACTCTCACTATAGAGAAAACACTTTGTATTAATATGGGCAGTAAGCCGCCAAGTTCCCAAATGTTTGCTATGCCAAAAAGAACACAGATGGTAACAATTAAGTAAGAGAGGTGATGTGAATTCCCTTTTATCCCAGCAATGCTAGTTAGCCACATTTTTCTGTGTCTCTGTACCTTCAGGTACCTGATTGCTGAGGCTAAGAGATACAGGTCTCTGTGGCTGCTGAGCGCAAGACTGAGTGTTATCTTGAGAAAGATTTTCCTTGAAGCGTTTTCTGTTAAAACAGCAACAGTGGCCCTCGGGAGGTAAGTACTGTACTGTACCGCACCGCACTGCACGAAGGGCCCTGGGCTGTGTCATTAACAGGCTTCGCACCCAGGTAAACCAGGAACGGATCGTATCAGGGCTTAGAGAAGGGAATGCTTCATGCCATGTGTCCGACATGTACGTATCATATAGCTGTTTGCTGGACTGAACTGTATGTGCGGGCGCACAAAGCAAGGCATTCACCCCACGCGGGTTATCGCAGACAGAGATTTAGAAAGGTCAGTTCCTAGCTGTGCTGGTGCCTCACAGTGTGAGTCACTTCCCTTCTATCTCATGCATTTCCCATTGGTAAAATGGACTTGATAACTGCAGGTGTTCCTAAGAGATTTAACTCCAGTGTGGCCACAAGGCACAGTGAGATGGCAGGGAAGAGCCCAGCCAGCGCTGCTGGCCTTTCGCACTGGCACTTAGCCCTGGGTCCTTCTTTGCTGTTGATCTTCCAGAGCTTTGTTAAGGAAAACGGCAAAGGAAAGTAACACATTGCCTGAGGGGGCTGCTGAATCAGGGGCCAGAGAAATGGTATTGCTAGCGGCGTAGAGCTCTCTCGTGCGGCATTGTCTTTACGCCTGGTCACTACAAGCTGGGCTGTGCAACCTAAACCAGCAGCGATGCCTTCAAGCAAAACCTTCAAGCCATCACCTTCCTCTTGCCTTTCTCCCAGGTCCCTTCTGCCAATGTGTCTGATACAGCCCGCTCAAAACACCCCAGAGCAACTGGAGTGGCAAGTATGGTGCTTCCTTTCTCAGCTTGGCATTTGCTAGAATGGGGAATTACCCCAAACTAAACGGTCAAAGGGCAGTGGTAGACAGGGAAGTGAAGCAACTTGCCCAGCAGGCCAGAGGCAGAGTCCAGCACGGCCCCCGGAGACGAGGCCAGCTCAGCCACCGTCCCTCGCGCAGAATATCGTCCCCCCAGGAGCGGCAGGTGCCCAGCCCTTCCCACGTGCAGATCCCTAATCTCAGCCAGGCCAGGTTGGGAAGCATGCCGGCTTTGCTCACCTGCGATTCCCACACTGGGGAATCCTGCCCACCTGCCAGGCACGCCCTGCCCTCCGCCTGGCAAGGCTGAGCGCCGTGGGGCACCTCGCGGAGGGAGCCTGAGAGCCCCGCTCCAGCCCTCTCCAGCAGCCGAGGTGCAAGTCTCACCTTCTCCCCACCCGCGGGAAATGAAGACCCCAGGCACTGTCCGGGCTAGGCGTTTGGCTTGCTTTTCTCTCCTTGGTGACTTGGGAGTCTCTCTCCCCCTCTCCCCTGGCTTTGCTGGTGTCTGCCTGCTGACTGAAGCTGTCATTATCAGCTCAATAAATCTCTGGCGCTGGTTTTATTGAATCACTGCCTGAGGGGGAACAAGCCTGTAAAGGTTGAGGAGAGCAGAGCTTTCCCACGCCTAAGACACGCTGCCGGAGCTCTTGCACACATTCCGGGCCTGCCAGCACTCCGCAAATGTTTGGACAGCCTTGAACAAATAACACACCTTTAAAGAGGCCAGCATGAAATTTTTCCTCACCACCCAGCCACCCTCCCACCGGCTGCTTCCCCCTCCTCCTCCCCCAAACATTGTGACTCTGTGTGTGTGCATGCGTGTGTGCGCTTGTGTGCGTGCGTGTTTATTTTAGGCTTGTCTTCCCCTTTGTGTTTAGGTTGAGCAGTTCATGGCTGCGTTCCAGCCATATTTTGTGGGAGGAATTCTGGCCTCCGCCGGGGTAATTGCGAGAGCTGATTTTGGGCAGTTGGGGGAAGTGAGGGCTGGGATGGGACGGAGCATGGAAGAGGGAGGAGGTTTGGCTTTTCATCTGCCCAGATTTCCTTCAGCAGGTAGAAACCAGCCAGCAGGGATTTTCTGCTGACAGTGTGCCAGATTTCAGTGGTAACCTCTGGATGCCAAGATTTTTCCACCGAGGCCTTTCTGCATTTCGTGCTAGTGTAAGGTTCCAGTGACAGTCTGCTGGGCTTGGCACAGCCTGTTTACCCACAGAACTAGTTTAATTAATGCAGTGGCTTCCTTCACAGAGCCCTGCTAATGTGTCTTGACCCTGACCTGAAAGGAACTTCTCTAGGGCATGAGGGTCTGCGTGTGCGTGTGGAGGTGGAGGCAGTTCATTTTTTGTGGCCTGTTCCTCTGCAACATATTAAAGCTTAGATTGTCCAAGTGGCCTCTGGAATGATCCTTTGTCTCAGCGCTTTCTTGGAGACAGTCCCTGTGATGCACGCATCTAACTCAGGCATGGGGCAAAGAGACAGTTCTGCTAAGTGTCCAAATTTGCTCGGGGGGTCTGGAAAGCAAATTCAGCAACTGGGCCAAGGAGGAAGAAAAATATGGATATAACAGCAAATTCCAGCTGAGAAAAGCTCAGTGCAGCTCACGTTGCCTCAGTCAGAGACATTTTCCTTTGCATTACTGAGGGAAAAATGGCATTTCTGATTTTTTTCCTTCAGCTCTGCACGGTGTGCTGCCACAGGAAATCCAGCTGGGATTAGGGAACCCTAAAATTGCTCAGGGTTACTTGAAGTGTGTGGTAGGCAAGCACAACAGGCTCACAGGTCTCATTTTCCTTTTTAGTGAGGTGCCATGTAGCTGCTGGTGTTTCCCCATTGCAGTGCATAGGGGGAGAAGGCCAGGGTGGGACTGTGTCATGGATGTTCTATGGGCATAATGGGAATGCATTCATGGGGCAGAAGAGAAACTTGGAAAGGATTAATAGACCAGACAGCTGCCTCCCTGCTGAGTTCTGGGAATGTAAAACACTGCGGCCATCTCAACAGCTCCTAAAATTCCCCCTGACTCGTTTCCTGTTGCTGCCTTCCCTATGCTGAAAGGCTTGGGCTCCCGTGGATAAAAAATTGGAGAGATTCCAGAATTTAGATTTCTGCCTACTCCATCTTTCCTGTCAACGGATCGTTAAATAAGAAGCAGAAATGTTGTATTCACCATATGCTCATCACCAAAGAGCTAAGTGAAAATCCTGCTTTAGGAAACAAGTGACAATTAGTTTGATGATTTCATGCTCCTTAGGTTATGTTGGCCGACTTACCTGAGTCATTGGACACACGAGGGTAACTAGGCACCAGCGTCATGCCTGCTTTGAAGGAAATAGTATGAGCAGAGGGTAGAAGGAGCTGCAGAGATAATGATTTTATCTTTGTGTAGATAAAAGTCTCTTTATGGAGATAAAGGCATGGAATTGATCCAGCCATGAAACGAGTCAGTAAGGTGGCAAATAGCAAGTTGTTGTATGCACCAGTTGAAAAACCCATCATGGACAAGCTGGCGAGCGAGCCGAAAAGGTAACGGGACCAAGACAGAAGCGCATTAGCTGTTCTGTGGAAAGAGCTAAGGCTATGACGGCAGGGGTAGGGCCGAAGAGCAGAGTCACGTGGTAGCCACGGACTGGGGTACCTGCTCTGCAGGGGCACGCGGAGCGGAGGGCTGGCGAGCAGCGGGACAGCAGAGGCACTGAAACGTCCCCCATTTGGACACCGGCAGAAGGGGGAGTTCTGTAGTTTGTGCGACCTTTCGCAGCTCCCATTTTGCCCACCGTGGCCTTTAGGACCCTCCAGCTAATGATACTGTTGCAACACAGGCCAGTCCCGCCAGGGCGGATTGCATCAAACTGTGCTGTAGTGATGCAGAATGAATTTGCTCGTTGGCCTTTACAGTGCCGCTGAAGTGAGCTGGGCCCACGAGAACCGCGCAGTGCTGCGACCGTGTGCGCATGGCAGCCATCATTAAACAGCAGCGGTTAACATCGGGCAGGAGCTGTGGGCCACATTCACAGCCGAGCAGATGAGGCCGCAAGTCCCGTCTGCTGCCGCAAACCTGCGCAGCGCGGCGCGCACAGTGCGAGCGGGGCGGGGGCGGCGCGGGCGCGGGGCAGCCTGCCCGCAGCCGGCACCGCCCGGAGGGGCCGAGCGCCAAGCGGGTGCCCCGGGCGGCGGCTCGGGTCCCCGCAGCCGCCCCGCTGCCGACGGGGCCTCTGCTCCGCGGGCAGGAAACCGCCGCGGCGGCGCGGCGCGGCGCGCCTCGCTGCGGGGGCGGCAGCCGCGGGGCGCCGCCTCCCCGCCCGCCCGCCCGCCCGCCGCCGCCGGCCCCCGCCGCCGCCGCCGCCACACGCCCGGCACGGGGCCGGCGCCCGCCCTGCGCAGCGCAGCGCCGCGCCAGGGCCGCGCCAGGGCCGCGGGGGCGCCGTGCGCGCGTCGCCGAGCAGCGCGCCGTGTGCGGCCCGCGCCGGCGCCCGGGGCCGGCTGCCACGCAGCGCACGCTGCCCCCGGGCCCCGCGCTGCCCCGCGCTGCCCCGCACACGGAGGCTTGCGCCGCACGCAGGGGCCGTGTGTCCGCGGCCGGCGGCGCCCTGCGTGGCTGCGCCGCGCCCCGCGGAGCCGCGGGCCCCCGCACGCCGCGCTGGCGGGCCCCCCAGGGAGAGAACGGCTCCTGTGCTGGGAGTGCTAGAGCCCGTGCTGGCAGACGGGGTGCGTGGCTGGAGCCTCGGGGCTGCCGGCTCTTCCCCGCGGCTGGCAGGGCTGGAGTAACCTGATGCCAGGAGCTGGGGCCTCGGGGAGCATGCCGCCGGGGGGTGCGCGTGCTGCCGCGGGCCGCAGTGCCCACGTGGGGAGGCACTGGCGTTTCGGTGCCCAGTGCCGGGCCAGGAGGGCCCTTACTGCAGCAGCTGCCAGAGGCTGGCCCGGCAGGGGAGTGCTGCCAGGCCGGGGCTGGCTGCAGCGGGACTGGAGCTGGTGGCCTCCTCTCTCTTCCCTCGCTTGGTGAGCCGTGATACCCGTCTGATCTCTTCGCTTTGCTGCGTTTTAATCGTTGCATGCTGGCGTGATTCTCAGATTGGTTTCTGCAAATAAAGAACAGGCTGCCCTCTCCTCCTCCTCCCCCTCTCCACATCAAGTCTGGTGGACATTGGTCTTTGCTTGCAAATGCTGAGATTCTGCCATACCTTTGGTTTCACCTTTCAGACCTCTGTAGAGGACTGGAGTGAGCAAGGTGCGCATGCCTTACTGGGATGAGGGGGTTGACACTTCCTTCCCCTGCCAGCATGCAGAGGGACGGTGCACATGCAGCTTTTAAGTTGCTTTTGAATGATGATGCAGAGTGGAGGTTTGGGTTTGGAGCATCCCAGAAACAACCATGGGCTGGAACTTGCAAGGTTCAGACAAGGTCTCAGTCTGGTTAACTGGTGCAGCTGCCCCCAAAAAAGCACAGGAACCACTGATTTACAACAGGAGGCAGATAAAATCATCTGTTTACTTTCAAGCCTTAAATTGTCTGTTAGCAAAGAGCAGACCACAGAATGGGTGGCCCCTTTCCTGGAGAAACTGTGAAAACCTGCTTAGTTCCTGCGCTAGCAAGCAAACAAACAAACATGACCCTGAGTTTGGTTTCAGTGTGCCTTGTCGCTCCCCAGTATATGAGAGCATCAGAAAACAAACTAAGAAAACCCTGTCCTGCTGATAAGAACCAGCCATGACAACAACTGATGGGAGAACCCAGAGATGTAATTAGGAATTTGAAATGTTTTAAACAAAGGCGCAAAAGTAATTAGCAAAAGGTAATTAAAATGGATTAAATGAAGCAAAATCATCTGAGCAAAATGCTGGGAGCCAGTCCAGCAAAGCAGGATTGATAACTATGTATAAAATGTGTGCTCTGGGTTCATACATTAATATTACTTTGCACTTCTGCAAATCTTTGAGGACCTCAGAGAACTCTGCAAACAATTAAACCTCACAACACCCTAGGGAAGCAGAGGTTATTATATGTACTTAGAAGGTGGCTAAACGAGAGGTTAGAAGTGATTTATGCTGGACCCACATGGCAAGTTAGCGACAGAAGGGAAATAAACCCGGGGTCCCAAGTCCTAATACTTTGTTTTATCAGCGAGGTGGGGGATGGTGCCATCTGAAGAGAGTAATTTGGCTTGCACAGTAGACGTGGTGTCAGTTCATTCCTCTAAGCTGTCTTGTTTATTTTTAGCACCTTCGTTTATATCAGGAATGACAAATTTGGCAATCATGCTCGGATGTGGCTAGGACAGAAGCAGCTTGCAACAATAAAAACCTAAACAGACTGTGGCTGTCTCTTCCTCTCCCTTTGGTGAGCTCTGTGCATTGCGCACTTCTGGAAAGGGCCTGGCGTGGTCACGGGGAGCCATGCATTGCTTGCCCAGCGTGGTGAGAAGTCCACTGGAGACACTTGTACAGAAGGCTTTGACATTCAACAATAACAAAGAGATATAAGTGAAGAGTGGGACGTTTCACTTGTCCTTGGGCAATAAAAAAAAAAATCTGTCTTGTATCTGTATTTAAAAGCAAACTCATGTTGCTAGAAAATGAGTCAGGTTTCCGGGATACTGGCTAATGCATTCACTCCAAGGGCTTAACTTCAGAAAATAAAAGCAGGAATAGAAAAAGAAAGAAAATAAACCCAAGGCTTCCCTTTTCCCATGGGACAGCATTGAAGCAAAGCATAAAGAGCTCGGCTTGCCAAGGCTCTCTGACTCCGTATGCTTGGGCTTAACGTGTTCAAGGGGCAGGCTCTTTGAATGATGGGCAAAGAAGCATTGCTGTAGGAGCCTCTCCTGTCTTTCAGGCCAGCTCACTGGCTTCTTTTAAAAAGTCATTTGTTTAATTGGTTGTCATTTTTATTTTAACACACCTGCAGAAATGGAGGGCTGGGCAGCGTCCTTTTTGTTGGGAAGGGGAGATTAGATAGCAATTAAAGGGACACTCCTACTTCAGCCTCTTCAGAGTGCAGCCTTAACACACTATCAATCATGCAGGACCGGGGCCTCTGTCCTGCAGCTGACCATGCGTGAGCAGATCCTTGTGCTGGGTCAGACCAGGGCCTCTGAGTTTCAGTTCCCCGTTCTTTGAGTACCTTGAGGAACAGAGAGATCTGAATCTCCTCTCCCTTTGAAGATAGCTACTGCTATTTGCATCCAGTTCTTTTCAGAGTTAGCCTCCCCTGCCTAGACCTATTAGGATTCATGTTTTCTGTGAGACTTGTGAATTTGGCCTCCATTTCTTGCTCTCCAAGCTGCAGCATTTGCAGCAGAGCGTGCTCTGGGCTGCGCCTGGCACTTAAAATCCCACAGTTGGAGGGGCACTGTGGTACCAGTCATAAGACTGCAGGGTATCTATCAGGTGCAGAGGTCTGTTCAGTGCTTCCAGTCATGTGCCCAAAATGACTGGACCCTTGGGAATACATCATCAAAATCTAGGGACGCCCTGAACCAGCTGTGGAGGGCCAGCGCAGGATGCATTTCACTTACATCTAGATGATTCCGGGTCTTTGATTTCCACTTAAGACACTCTGTGCAGGATTGTTCAGCACAGGGCAGGCAGTGAACAGTTGAGATTAGGCATAGCAAGGGTTAGGTACTCATAGGCAATCACCAGGATGAGACATTTGCTTTAATAACAAGGCAACATCCAGTTACAGTAAGCAGGATGGAGCATCGTGCTTGGGCATAAGCTAATCCATGACTGTCTGTGCATAGGCAGACCTTTCACCTGAGGGCAGCAGGCTATTCAACAGGAGGCGGGTGTTAGGAAAGGGTATTTCAGGGGCACTCCATCCTTGTGCTGCTCACTGTCAGAGACAGAAAATGGCACTGAACGGGCCATTAGTCTTATCCAGCCTACCAGCTCCCTGTGTTTTGGCTAGAGCATGCAGATAGGAATTAGTAACTGTGCAATGTTTGTTCTCACGAAGCAGGAGGGGAGGCTGGCAGAGAAGGAAATGCAGAGCAAGAGAGAAAATAACCGGGAGAAAAGGAAGGAAGGGGAGGGGATGTGTGCAAACATGTAAATACACGTCATGCTTTCAGGATGAGTTGGGTGCATCGGAGAAGTCCCCTGACTCCATCCCACACGGACATTTCAGCACGAACAGGATTTCGGGAAGGGGCAGCGCGCCGGTGTCAGGCCTGAGCGGCTGCAGCCCCGCAGCGTGTGCCGCGCGAGCGAGCGCGGCGGCGAGGGAGGGGAGCGGGAGGCAGGGCGCCGAGCGAGGAGCGAGCGGAGGAGGTGGGGTGAGCGGGGAGGCTGACGAGGTGCTCCGCTGACACGCGACGGCAGCGCCAGGCCCGGGCTGCGTGGGTGGCAGCACAGGCTGCGTGCCTGGCTTGCCTTTCCCAGGCACGAAGCAGACAGCCTGCCACACAAAGAAAGTGGTCATTATGTGACTGGCGCTCATACCTCGCTCTCCCCGCGCCGCTCCCTCCCTGCCAGAGCCGTCACAAGCCGCCCAGTTCAGCTCTCAGTGCATTTCCAAATGAGAAGGAGAAGCCACCCTGGTTCCCTGCTGCCTTTCCACCAGCGTGGGGTGGTGGCTGGGCAGCCAGACAAGGAACATGGCGTCATTAATTTCCAACATACTAATAAAGCCAGGCCAGCGCAGGAAAAAGGTGTTCAGGAGAGAACACGCTTTGCTCAGAATGTCAGCGATTTGGGTTCTTCTCTCCAATCCGCATAAAAACTGGTATAACCTTGCCACCTTTGCACTAGGGTGAGGACAAGAAGTCCAAGCCAGGGGTAAACAGTGTGTCTGGCTTATAGGACACAGAATACAAATGTTTTCTGGATGGCAGGGTGAGGTTGAAGCTTCTATGGTTAGTTTAGTGTGTGGGTTTTAAATAAACTTCACCCCCCTGATTGCAGTCCATCTGAAACTGCCAAGTGTGAGTTCATTTTGGGTAATGCATTTTTCTTTTTCATCCTGAAGTCACCTGCTTGCCAGACCCACCTCCTCCAAAAGTGGGGTGCAAGATTGTCCAAGAGGTAGCCTGGTGGCTCAGAGAGGTTTGGATGTCTTTGCTAGCCTTGCAAGAGAGCCTATTCAAGCTATCGATTTAGTAATATAGGTCAGTTTCAGTCATTACACAGAGCTCTAAAAATGGGATCAATCACACCAACCAGGCTCAGTGAGACTTTAATAAGTGTGACAAAATCAGAGGTGAGGGGGAGTTTGAGGCTGGTTTGCCCTAGATATTTTTCTCCTTTATTCCCTACTCTTCTCCCAACAGTCCGTGAAACAGAACACATGCTGAAGCAGCAAAGTGCTTCGGGTTTCTCGGTCAAGTCGCACTGGATGGTCAAACGACTCCTCCACAGCCTCTGAAACAAACTCCAGTTATTGCATGAGGACGCTTTGGTTGTGAAAACAAAGAGATCATTTATTCTCTTCTCTGTGCTGCTTGAGTATAGTAAAATCATCTCTTTGTCCTCTGAAGGACCAGATCTGAGAATCTGGGATTTTGGGAAGGAACCGTAAAAATAGCACCTTGGATCCCCAGGACTGCTTGTTTCATCATGTATACTCCTTTGGCAAATGCTGAGGGATTTTTTCAAACCTCTGTTCCTGGAAACTCAGCTTGAGCTGCAGGGTCTTTCCCTCATTCCTGTTGCAATAGCCAGCAGGATATATCCTATAGGGCCTCTGGATTGAGCTCTGAGCCAGGCAGACATGAGCTAGCTCCAAACCGGAAGCTTTGTGGCCTCACTTAGCGCAGCGCCAAGCAAAAGACCATGCAGATGTGCTCTCAGAGGGATGTGTGCAACTCTCATGTAGTTCATGCTCTGTCCTGAGTGCTTTTGGACCAAACAATACCTCTTAAATGTTGCACAAGAAGCAACAGAATCCCCCTGCCATCTTCATCAGAGTTCCAGCTCTGCCAGGCCGACAGGTGAAAAGCAGAAAAAAACTGCCCCTGCACATAGACCAGCATGTGCAGCTCTGAATACATGTAGTTTCCAGGATTCTTGAGTAGAAAGCTCTCATTTGCACATAGTCCCTGTGCAGAAGAGGACTGGTGGAAGAAAGGAACTGGGATAGCGTGACCCATTGCAGACGGCAAGTTTCCTTTCCCTGGAGTTCATCATTCCCGTTGGCCTTCTGCCCCTCCCTGTATGTCTGGCAGGCTACCCGGATGGCAGGCAGAGAGGGTGTCACACAAGAGACAGATAAGGGCAATGGGGATGTGGCAGTCAATGGTCAGAACCTCCCCTTTAATCGGACCTAGTAGGACTGCCCATTGGTAAACAAATTGACTTGGTTCACAGGCTTCCCCTGCACCCTGTCTGCATTGCTTTCTGTGCTGAAATATGGAACTGTAGCTGTTTCCTTTGGAAAGCTCCAAGCAAGTGACTCATGTCATGTACCTTGACTTATCTTTTTGTACTGCTAACGCTGATGCTCTCTTTTTTTTATGGCTGGAATTTGTCCCCTTCTCTTTGACCCTGACACAGATAAACACCACCCACATGATCTGGCTTGCCAGTGATTTTATGGGAGGTGAGCACTGCTCTGCATGCTTTGTACATGGATAAGAAGCACAGCTGTGTGGGAGTCCACCTGCACGATTTCAAGGAGGTTGTCTCTGAGGAGCAGCCACGGGACAGAGCACCTTGCCCCTCTAAGTCCTGGGCCAAAGCTTGACCAAAGGTTCTTGACAGCAGATGCCTGTTTGGTTGTGTGTGGGAAATGGGCAGACACCCTGCAGCCCATTTCTCTGCCTGATAGAAAAAGACGATTTCAGTGGCCATTCCATGATTGCTAGTCCCAGCAGAGGAGCCAAAGGCAGAGCGGGCCAGAGAGTCGACTTCCCATCCTCATTCCTGGAGGTGGCCTCTTTCACAGCAAGCTCCAAGCTGGTTCTTCTCCTCTACCCTTGTTACTTGCTCTGCATACAAAGCGGCAGCTTGGGCATGACAACAGTGTCCATTGAACGCCTCTCCCCAGCCCTTAGACAACACTTTACACATTTTGTTTTTAAACAGTCCTTTTGAAAGCAAACACATTTTCCTACTTTAGATCTGCTGCCTGGCAAACAGCTGGTAGCCTATAGGGAGCTCTGCTAATGCCACTGCTGTCAGGCTTGCTTCACTGTTTTTAATGGGACTTAACTGAGGGATACTGAAAGACGAAGGGGCAAAATGTGGCCCGGATGGGCAAATGACTGTTTTTGAGGCATATCACTTTCAACAACAATCTGGTGATGGCCATGGTGGTCATGGGACCCATTTACCAACTCTGAGAAATCAATTTGATATTAATTGAAAGAACATGTACAGAGGAAAAAAACTGCTGCAGTAGAAGTCTGTCTCAGATTTATGATCCCTCTAGCACTAGCTGGTTAAAAAAACAGTACAAACATTTAAACACCAGTGGCAGTAAAGATAAAAACGTAAGCTTGATTAGATAAAGAAAAAAGATTTGTATTTTATATTTACACCTGGACCATAACCTTTGTTTGCTTCAAGTTAAGGCTACCCAAGTTCACAAGCATTAAGCAGAGATTTCCTGAGGGCCCAAACACCTCCTAATGTAAATGCACTTTTGGGGTGTGGACACACAATCGCTTTGAAAACAACTTAAGGGCTCCTGACTTCTCTCCTGCAGGAGCAGAATGGGCAAAAGGAGGATGTGAGCTCTCCTTTGGAGAGAGTCTGAGCTGTAAACCATTTTCAATGGGGAATTAAACCAAGCTGTGGGGATAGTGTCCTCCAGCAGAGGGGTAGTTTGGGGACAGGGACAACTTTAGGTGGTGCAGCTAGCTCTAAAAGACTGTCTGCTGCAACGTGACTGAGTTGTTACTGAAGTCCGTGGACCCTTTTGGCTGAGAATTGCTCAGGAAGAAGGAATGCACAGGTGCTGTCCTGCTGGATCTCCGTAGCTGGGACTGCAACGACCTGGTGCAACTGCTCCCCAGGGCCCAGGAGGCTCACGGGCCCTCCCACAGGGAAGGTGGAGGGGATCACATGCCTGGAGCCTTGGCGGGTGGGAGCAAAGTGCACTCCCGGTCTGATCCACATCACAGCTTGCCATTGGAGATGCTCAGGTTTCGTTAGACTCCTCACCCACGTAGCAGACTCCTGTGAGCACAGATGTACAATTAGCGGCGTCCTCCCCACTGTCATCACTACAGCTACTGGAACAACCAGCCAAGACCAGCTCAGACCCATGGTCTGACAAGGCTGGTATCTCTGCTATATGCCAGCACTAGATGTTGTAGAAGGGACAGCCCCTTGCATCTGCTTTCACAGTAGATGTGTTTGCCACTTGCACTGCAGAAGTCCTGATTTTTTTTGGCTCTGTCCTACATTGACACCGAGGTTAAATTAGTGCAACTCCATGGACTTAGTGGCACTGCCTGGCTATAAGACACGTGTCAAGGGCACAGAGAAGCAGGCCTTGGGGCCACAGTGGCACATGCCCTCTTTTTTTTTTTTTTGCACACGTCAACTGAGCAGATTCCATTTTAATGTCACGTCTGCGCGGTGGTGGTGCATTCCTTTGAGCGTTGCCATGTGAGGCCAGGATGGTGTTTGGCTGCGGTTAAAGTGCTTTATCAGTTTCTGAAGTCACTTTGTAAATAGCGGCAGCCAAGAAGCTGGAGGGGTGGGGGAAAGAAAGGAGAAAAATAAAAGCAGGAAGAAAAAGGGCTTTGTTAATTTTAATAGGGTGTGTTATGTTCCTCCTTCATCTCCCAGATATGCCACACTCGGCGATGACAACCCCGCTTTATGGAGATCTTGGTCTCCCCTAGCCCCCCCAGTCTAGTTAAAAATCCCACACTGCATAGCAGAGACTAACTTGAATTGCACTTCTGGCAGGCGAGGGTAAAACGCGGCTCTGTTTTCATCACGGAAAAGCCTCCGGGCGCATATTTTTGTAATTAGGCTTTTCTGCTCAGCAGTTTTTGCAGCTGTGATGACACTTGGGTGTCGCCCCCTGGTTTCTCACGCTCTCCCTGCCAAGGCGCGGAGCGGCTGGGCAGCAGCCAGCGCTGAGGTCGGCGTGGCGGCTTGCGTACACACTGAAAAGAAGGTGCTTTTCTAATTCTGTGGCTCGTGGAAATCGGCCATGCTTCCTTGTCAAGGTCACTGCTAATGCCTTAGCTTGCTTGACTCAATCTGACAGCGGGGAAAGGCATCGGGGACAGCAAGCTCGGGGCTCTGGGGCTGCTGCTTTTCTCCCTCTTCTGTCTCAGGGATATGCCACTATTTCTCCCTTTCCTTCTAGCAATGAAGAGGCTTCCTCTTCCCCTTCCACGACTTCCCCCTCGCTCCTGGATTTTAGGCAGGCTTTTCTTAGCCTGCAGTCCCTGGGGTGTTGTTCCTCCCCTCCCTGCCCAGAGCCGAGGAAGCAGGAGGAGGCGGTGGGACGGCTTGGAACGCTTCCCCGGCTCAGGGTGCCACGAGGTTCCTTCCCTCCCTCCGCGTCCCCGACTCCGGGAAACGGCAGACGTAAGCCGGACACGGCCAGGCTCCAAGCCTCCCTTCCACCCGCCCCGTGCTCCCTCTCCCCCCTCAGCTGCAGGCCCGGAAACCTTGCTCCAGCTGTGGCTTATTAAAGCTGGAATGTCTCTCTGGGACTGGGGAGAGCCAGAAGGATCATTAATAACAACTAGCTATGCTGACTTGCGTGCCAGTCCAGGCCTGAAACAGCAGCTCCCGCACAAGAGGCAAGAATCGCCCCCCCCTCCCCCCGCACCGCCATCACCAAAACGCTGCTTTATGGCTTTGCACCCACCTTCCCAGCCCAGTGGCTTGTCATGGTGCCCACTTCTGATCCAGCGGAAAGGAAGAGGGAGGTGTCCCCTGGGTCCCTCTCCGCCTTTCTGCAAAGGCTAAGAGCATAATGGGGAATCCCACACCCTCCTTAAATGCAATCAGCTTTACTGAGAGATAAAACTCCAGTAGGAGCCTGACCCCTCTCCTCTACCCTGCCTCAGGGATAAGCATTGACCTGAACAGCACTCTGTGTGTCAAGCAGCACAGGCTTGGACGGGATGGTTTTTCTTTCTTAAGAAGTGCTGAAGCTCCAAACCTTAGGCTCTGCACTCCGATTTTGACCCACCAACAGACCTTGGGCAAGTCAATTCATTTTTTGGCCTCAGTTTCTCCTCTGCCTTGTTTATTTAATAGTGAGCTATGCGGAGCAGGGATGGAGTCTCTCTACATGCAGGGCCCCTGATGTTTCTTGTGTTGTTAATATTCAGTAGTAGTGATAAAAGATTTAGTGAATTTTTGCTTTTTTCGTCTTTGTGAGTAAGGTGGAACTAGATCGTTATTTTTGTGTTTGCAGGCATTGGCCCAGATCCAGTTCTCATGTAAATGCGTGTCATCTTATTGAAGCCACTTAACTCTGCATTTCAGCATCCATTGCAGCAATTGACTGTCTGCCTGGGATTTGTTGGGATGCTGTGCTTTCCATTTCTTATCTATTGGCCATGGGAAATGATCAGATGCTATTTATACTCCCTGGCTGGAGAGTTTACACGTTAAAAATCTGGATTATAACAAGCAGTGTGCTGAGTCTACCTTGCATGCATATTGTATGCAGATAAGCTGGGGAGACCCTGGCCATCCTTTTCAGGAAACAGGGACATATTCCTGTCAATAACTCTTTGATGTGCTCCTTGAAGTGAAGCTGTGGTTCACAACCCAGCTCTTGTTGGGCAGTTTTTCATGTCACTTCTACAGTTGCCATCACACCGTCCAGTATTGATGGCAGCAGCAAAGACTCAGATCACAGAATGGGCTTTGGGCATTGATGTAATTTCTCCTCCTCCAGTAGTGCTTTAATCCCTGAGAATTTTCCTGGTGATCCCTCTGCTATATCTATATGTCTATGACATAGGAAATACAGGTTTTGATTTTATGCAGGATTTTCATTTTAGTGTCTCTTGCAGAATGGTAGATTGAGCAGCCAGACACACCAGGAGAACACCTTAAAAACATAACATTTTAAAAATAAATAATCTTTTGACCCCGAAACCATGAAGGTTCTACACATACTTTCTTTTTGATTTCAAATGAAAGCTGATTTTCTCCTGAGATCACTTGACTCCAGGAGCTGCAACTTGGAGTGAAACCACCTCATACTGTAAAATGCTCTGCTGAAACAACAAAACTTAGGAGCAGCATACTTTCCCTGAAAACTCAGTCTTCTGATAATCAGAGAAAGAAAAGAATCTAGCAGCTTTGAAAGAGCTTACTAAAGTGCTTTCATTTATTCTTACTACCAAGTCCTTGCATACCAGCTTCCTTGTAAAACGCTTCTGTAAAAAATACCTAGAAGGAAATTAGATTAAAAAAAATTCATTCCGATGCACAAACCAACTTGTTCAGAACCAAAGCAGTAAGATGCATTTCTGGCCTTGGTTTTATTAAGTGACAGTGTGGCTTTATTCAGAACAGAACAAAACAACAGTTTCTGTTCAGGAGCCTGGATAATCTGCCCCGTGGGTGGAATTCACAGTTGAGATGTTGCTGGTGTCTAGAGCTTGTGGTGTCCTTTGGCACAAGAGATTTCACCCTCTGAGCCGCATCTCCACGTGTTTTGGCATATTGCTCAGCTGTGAATTCCCCTCCTTCTCACATTATATCATCAGCTAAACACCTCAGGGCAGCTCCATTGCCGTTCAGTTAGCCTCAGAGAATTTGCAGTAGAAACGAATTTGGCTCCTCTGAGTTTCTCAGTACTATTTATAGTCAACTGGCTTCAGCTTTAGCTGTTTCCAGCTCTTCCCACTGAAAATGGCCACACAGTTTGTAAGGCAGCAATGGCCAGCCATTGCCATAAGACCCACTTTTAGCATGTCAGAAAACTAGGTTACCGCTAACAACTATTGCTACAATTCTCTTAAAATCCATTTGGCATCTGACTCAAGAAGTTCCCCCCTACTGTGCTAGAGATAAGCCTGAAAACGGGCTGGGGAGGGAGGAGTTGAGGGTTCTGTTTGGGCAGAAAGGCTTTGGTCAGTTCTGTCACTGGCCTCTGTGCTGCTGTTGAGTCCAAGTGTTCCTAGCACCAGTGGCAGGGATTGAAGAGCTTGGTTTATTGCTGGATCCTGCTGGATCCCTGACCTACAGGGAGGGGAAAAGGGATGGGGACAGTGAAAGCAAGGGTCTCATGGTAAAGTCCCATGGCAGCTGTGGAGCTCTGGACTATCATAACTGTGAAGGTTAAAGTTTTGGGGATAAGATTTGAAAAACTTGGGAACTGAAGAATTCTGGGTCTTCCAGCACCTGGAGAGCTTGGAAAAGGTCTGGAGTTTGCAGGAAAAATGGTTTGGGGTAAGCTGTAGGGAAGTTGTTGCAGTGTGGTCTGCACCAGAGCACCGTAAGCACAGATTCCGAGTTTGGCAGCGTTTAAGTTCACCACCACTGCATGCACTATACATACCAGTATTGTGCTTGCCACATTGCAGATGGAGAAACCAAAGCAGGGGGTGGTGGTGGCACTTGCTGAGCCTGGCCTAGGCTGGGCCTCAGGAGGACAGCATGGTGAGGGGAGGTAGCATCAGCCCAGCCAGAGCCGCATACCTAGAGCCCTTTCAGTAGTGTGTGCACGTGGACTGGGGTCAAACACAGCTGTTTACATTGGGGAGTGTGGCTCCCAGACATATTTTAATTTTATCCTCAAGTACAAGTTTTCTTTTCTACATAGTTGTCCTTCTGGGTCACAATTGGGTGCCACAGGGGCCAGTTATTAATGAGCACAGTCCTCCCTGCACTCTGGGAGTGACAGAGACATTGTTCATGTCCCGTTTTGCTGGGGAATGGTAGCATGGAGAGATGAAGTGACTGGCCAGAAGTTACACCATGACTCAGTGACACAGCCAGTGACGCTGTATCTTCAAGCTTTTGGTCCTGTATGTTCACTATGGAGCATGCCTGGCCTTTCGGAAATGCTTTCCTCTGGTTGTTGCATCCATATACGCACACAAACTGAGGTTTGTTCCGGTTATTTTATCTGAAATTTTTTTGCATAGCTAACTGGCCTGATGAAAATGGGAAGTAATACTAGAACAAGAAAGAATTTAAGAGGAGAGCGAAAGAAGGTTTTTGCAGGAGATTAGAATTAGAAATAGACTGACGAGAGACAGGAATAGCTATCCCAGTCTGAAGAAGCTGCAGAGGAACATGCTCTTAGTTTGAACAATGACCATGTTATGTCGAGGGATAGAAAGGAGCCCTGTGCTAGCAAACAACAGTGAGCAAGATGGTGCCTGCTCCTGTGGGTGCATATAGGTGCCTGGAGATGTGGATTCATGGTCTGCCCTGCCCCAGTCTCCTATTTAGATTATGGGCAGTCATGTAACCTCTAGTGCCTCACCTCCTTGTATCTCACATGGCACTGCTGTGAGGAGAATAGAGCATTTTAAAAACAAACAACTTGCACCAAAATAGAAGATTGGGCAAAATAAACAGTTTGCTCGGAGAGAGGAACAGACAGGGACCAGAAAAGGGACAGTACCAAGATAATAACAGCATACTTGCTTTGACTGTGATGCTCAGAAATGGCTGGTGACTTTGGCACAGTTTTATGCACATCTGGCTTTTCTAAGATCCCAATATCACTTCTGCAAGTCTCAGTCAAGGAGGACACACTCTGAGCCACTTTCATCAACTGCTGGAGATGTGTTTCCAAAGCTGTGGCATGACGTGGGGGAATCAGTGATAGAGAGTCGATGAGGACAGGTGCTGTGGCTCCATCTGCATTTTTGTAGAAAGGAAATATTATATTACTCAGGGTGAAAGTTGCTTATGTTGGTTTGTGACAAGTTCATGAAAGTATTTAAACCCCAGCAGACCCAAAACTCTGTAAACGAACACACTGCTCAAAACTGACAGCTCCCAACCCCAAAACAATTATGTAAAATTAAGATCCAGACAAATTACAGAGGGAGAGAATGGGGGATCAAGGAAGAGAAGATTTTGGGAAAGCCTGTATAATTGGCCTAGGCCTTTTGACCCTGTCTATTATACAGGATCTGAGGCTGCTTCATCACCCGGCTCCCCATGCATTGCAAGTGTCAGCTCTCTCCATGAGCAAGCTTTTGGAGGCATTTAGAATCAGACAAGTGTAGAAAATCCTCCAAGCTCTCCCAGATAAAAGTCTCTGGAGGATTCGGGGCTCTGGGCCACTCGTGGGTCTTGCGTTTGGCCTTTTCCTTTTGGTGCACAAACCTGCCATCAGTCACTGACCCTTCAATAAAGCTTAGTCAGAGTTCATTGGTGGTGAAGGAAATCACAGAGCCTGCTTGCTGCTGCGGCAACCATGGGGAGGTGGGGGCAAAGGGTGCCAACTCCTGGAGACACTTTGTGGATTGTCCTTTTACAAAAGGAATATTTAGCTGATGCCATTTATATGCAATTCTTTTGTCTTTTTTTTTTTATTATTTGTTTGGTCAGACTAAAGACAACAGAGGTTTTTACACATCCCATACCTAAAAATCACTAGCTGCAGGAGAGAGGAGGAAAATGAGGAACAGAGTCTGGCTTCCTCCCGGACAAGCTGGGTGTAAAGTTTACAGCAGCCAGAGGAGTCCAGGCCTGCCTCTACCCATGAGGAGCTGTGCTGTTAAGGAGCTCAGACCTCAGGCAGCGTCCTTACTGCTAGCCCTTCCAAGGCATTTGCTTTGAACATCCGAGGATGTACCTCTTGGTGCTGGACCCTGCCGAACTCCAGTGTTGTGAGGAAGAGGAGATCTCCTTTGAAAGGGCACCTCTTAGATTCTTCAAGATTTCTTGAAAAAGACTCACAAGCTTTACACATGAGTTTGTTGATAGGAAAGAGCCTGTGGAAGGAACATGTCCAAAGCACATGCCTTTCCCTGTTTTGAACCACACCATGCTTGTATATTAATGGAAATGATGGATGTTTGGACCAGCCCCAATGATAATGTGGTTAGAAAGGAAGAGTGTCACCAGATTCATCATGGAACAAAAGTCAGAAAGACCATGATTTCATTTTTTTTTCTTAAAATATTCTCAGGATTAATTTTCTCTGTACAGTACAGCTGCATCCTCGGGACAGTCTGTCATGGTAGCAGGTAATGGCAGATAATAATAAGGATCAGACTTCCTGCATTTTGCTGAAAGTCATTAACCTATGGTTAAATGGTGCATCTTTTCTGGTTAAACAGCACACAGGGACACACTTGCATTTTCCAGACTGATTCACAGCTGTTAGCAGGTGAGAGCTGGTGTTTGTCAGCAGTGTTTAGTTTCTTTCAGATTTCTTCTCTCTCTTGTGATTGCTAAATGTTTTCAGGTGATTTTTACAACTGGCTGATACTGTTTTTTAAAAATAACCTTTCCAGGCATATAATATCGCTTACTTTTGAGGCAGTTTGTGACATGGACCTGTCTATTCCCAGCTCAGAGTATTTCTCCAAATTTCTAATAAATCAGCAATCTTGCTGTACCTGACACAATTTTAGCTCACTGCCAAATGGGAATGAGTTATGATATATCCACATTTAGAAAGAACTTTGAGATCTTCCAGTTACAAATAACTCCAAGAGAAAGAAAAAGGTTCAATGGACCTGACAGGCACTATTTGTGAAGGTTACAGAAAAGTTCTACAGTCTGATCTGGACCATTTTCACCATGGCATATGTTACTAGGGTATCTCTGCTTCATTCTTGCCAGCAGTTGTTCAGGTTCCTGTATTTTGTTTCTTTTGGTTTTCTTCTCCCTTTGCACATTTCTTCCTTGTCTTCACTATTGCATTTTATTACTTAAGGTTGAATCCTGTGCTTCAAACTGTGAACAACATGACCAGTAGCAGAATGTATTTTTGGATATTGTGTATGGGAAAGCATCTTTCCCAAACACAACTGTGGAAAATCTCTTGCTTGCCTCATTAAAAACTAACATGAACAGAGCACAGGAAAAATTCAGTAGAGACTGTGTGTGTCCCCACCTGTGTTTTGCAGCGATGCACTGAGTGATCTTGTAGGAATTCTCATACAGTTCTGTGCGTTGGCTCTCAAGGCATTCAAAGAATAATGACATTGGCATCCCTAGCCATCAAGAAAATCACGAGTCAGCGCTGTGTACACACCAAGATCAGGAAATGAAATTTAAAATCATGAGACGTAGAATAAAGAAATGTGGGGTTCTATCGGCCCTGCAGTTTTTAGCCTCTGGCATTTCCTCAAATTACATTTTCAAGCTTCTCTGTGTAGCCACAAGGGCCACATTTTGATAATTTTTTAAATGAATACTGAGATTCTCACATAATCGAATGACTCCAGGAACTGTGTCTTTACACAAGATAGAGCATGAACTGTAATAAAATGTGAGTTTGTATACCAGGAGAGCTCAAGAGTTTCAATCAATGAGCAGTAATGACAAATTTAAATGTGTTGGGAGTATAGTAGTCAACTGGCTGAATATGCCAGAGTCTGCTGGATCTCATAGAGTAACCTTTCCATGTAGGATTCAAGTCCTGATGCCTGTGTGGTTGTCAAGAAATAGGAAAGGAAATGGCCCTTTTCTTGGGTGAGCCAGATGGGCTGTAAAGGTTTGCAGGTCTGCAGAGCTCAGCCCTTGTGTTTCAGTGCTCTTGAATATTCTGAGCTGTAGCTGAGAGAGATAAGGCTTAGGCTATGTTTGGATGAAGGCTTTGCTAAGGTGTGCGACCACCAAGTAGGCACAGGAGCTCATGATTTTTCATCTTGTTTCCAAAGTTAGTTCTGAACTGTGAGCTTTGGCACGATACAGTGAAAGGAGTCTCCGTGCCTCAGCGTCCCCATCTCTGCGGTGATCCTTCTTTACCTGCTGTCGCAAGAAGTGCCTGGCATAAAGCACACTGAAGAGAAGTGTGGGATGCAGGATAAGTAAAAGGTCAGATTCTCCATTTTCAATTATAAACTCTTTGTTGCCTTTGGTCAGGAGCTGCCACTTGGCTTATTTACAGTGATGCTTTGAAAGCAGGCACGTGAAGGTTTATCGCTGTCAGACTGACTTGTTCAATAACACTTTTGTTTAGTTTCTTTTCCAAGGTGAAATGCAACACAGTATAAAGGGGTCAAGGCAGCAGGGGACCCCGTTAGAGAAGAGGGCGGGAAAACACAGGCCAGAGGCCACGGCCATCCATATATTATGGGAATAAAGAGAAAATAGCCTGGGTTTTGGTGAGTGTCCCCTCCCCAGCTGCTGAGGTTTGTACACCACACACCATTGTCCCCTAGAAACAAGTCTCCCTAGCCGTATGAAGAGAGTGGGGAAAAACAGAGTTCAGCTCTGCTCTGCCAATGCTTAGCCTTGGAGAAGCCACCTTCCCTGCCGGTGGCTCTGCTCTGTGCAAGAGAACTGTCCCCAAGGGCTGCCAGTCAGGCTAGCTGCGGCAAGGTTTATAAAACATTTGATATCCTTGATGGAAAAGGCAGCTGAGGACTGCCTGGTTTTGCAGAGCGGGTCCCATGCCCCGTGCTGCTGGGTGCTGCGCACCGCGGGGGCACCCTCCTTGCCCCATCTGCTCACAGGAGAGATGCTCACAGGTCCTGCGTTATTACCGCATCCAGGGGAGCGCGCTGGGAGAAGGGAGGGGAAATGGCTAAATGTGTTTCTTCTGCAGCTCAGTTTCAAGGAAAATTTGCCCTTTCACAGTTGCTTAAGCGAAATGTCAGCGAATGCCAAATGCCCGGAGCCACATATGCTCTACACAAGAGAGGCTCCATAAATCAGGGAGCAGTTAGTGGGAAAAAATCAGGTTCCAAGGAGGAAAGCAGTGGGATACAATCTTTTTTTCTTAAAGCTCGGGCTGCAGTGTTTCAGTTTATTATGTGGCCCAGCAGTGAAGGAATTCATCACATTGTCACTCCCCTTCTTTTTCTATCCAAGAGGAGAGTGAGAGTATGTGTGTGTGTGTATACGTGTGTGAGGTGGGGGAGGAACAAAGCGGCCGTGCAATCAACTTTGTATAAAATTGGCGCTGTGTCCCGCTCACAATGCGGGACAAAGGCTGGGGGGCTGGTGGCTCAGCTGGGAGTCAAGGCAGCACAGCTGTGACCAATGCCAACACAGTTCCCGTCAATATGGAGTGACCCTGGCTCTTTTTGCAACCTGCTTCCAGGCTCATCTCCAATAATTCTCACAAAAGACGGGAACAAACAAAACCTTTGTCAGCACTTCCAAGACTTTCCCTCAAAAATTTTAAATATTTCATTAGACTCTTCTCCTCTCTTTCTTTCTTTTTCACCTGACCGGGCTTAAAAAAGCAAATGTGGACACTAGAACTCTGGGTCAACAAACGATTAAAGGAGAGGCTTAAAGGCAGGAGGGATGGGTTTAGTAGTGAGGGAGCTACTCATATTGCTGTCCAGTATGAAACACTACAAAGGCAAGAATGGAAAGAAAGAAACTCTCCTGCTTGTTAGTTAACACATGAAGTAGGTACAGTATTTTTTTAAAAACCTGTTTACTTAGAGAGGCCTGGATTTAAATACTGTAGCCTGTGGGGTTGTGAGGGGTATGAGCTGGCTCAGAGTGTGAATGGTGGCAGGAGCAGGAAGCAGGGCCTCTGAAAGGAGGTGGCTTGGGAAAAGGCAAGCTCTGCTCTGAGCAGAAAGTCTGAACAGCTATGAACCCAGAATTACACTTTGGGTCATCTTGCCCATTAGACTAACGGCACCGTGCTCCTGGTGCTGTCCATGCTAGATGTCCCAGTGCCCCTTTTAGGAGAAAAACAATACAAAGCAGTAACACTGGCTCTGGTGAGGAAGGGCTTTCTGGGTCTTCCTTTCGGGAGCAGGTTTTTAGCCTGGCAGCAGTTCAGAGTTCATGTCGTACCATGAAGGCAGCTGTCGGACAAGGCTTCCTTTTGTCACCTGAAGAGAGAGAGCACCAGAGGAAAGGTCCTTCAAGACAGTCTCCTCCGATGGACTTGTTGGCAGGTGTGTAGGTTAGGGCCAGAGGTATGGAGATGGGATACATGTCTCACAGATAGTTGACAGAGCTCTTGCTAGTCTGAACCTCTTAGGGCAAAGACAGGATCCTGGGATATCTAGGCCTTTAACAGAAACTAAAACTTGCTAAGGAGTTATAGCAATAGATATGAGAAACAGTAACGATGTTATAATAAAGCCAGCCTTCCTCCTTTCTTGTCTACCACCAAACAGCTCTGAGGAAAACACCAGTTCACTTCTTTCCAACCTGAATAAGCTTGACCTCAGTTGAGTCGGGGAAAAAAATCGAAGCATTGTCCCACATCTGGGAACAAAGCTTTGGGAAACCAGAATCTGACCTGTCATTGTGTGTCCTCTTAGGCATTGCCTGTTTGCATACTCTCTCACACCAACCCAGAACAAAATCAATGAAATCGGTACATCTGAGACTGAACCTGCATGCCAGCACTTAAGAGGATGGACTCAAACAGTCCAGAGGCAGATTATTTCAACCACATTAAGCAGCAGTATGGACAGTCCTTCAGCATTACAGCAATCTTAAATGAATTTAGCCTAATTCACTTTGGATTCCCTCTGCAAGTGCATGTCAGCTTGCTGCTTGTCGCTGGCTTGCTTTGGGAATGCCATGGCTGGGCCCCGTGATGCCTTTGTAAATACTTGCTGGTGTAAAAAAGCTGCTGTGTGTCCCAGATGCTTGCATGGCTGTCAGGGACTTATTTTTAAATTTGGGGCTATAGGCAGTAGTTTGAGGATGTGAAAGTCAGGTTTGCTATCATGTGCTTTTTTCCTTTGTAGTAAAGCGATTTTGGAGAGGAGCACAGCTCCAAGGAAGTAGCTTTTCTTAGGCTTGGCCAAAGGATGTAAATGCATCAGAAACAGGAGGTGGAGAAGGGAAAGAAAGAAGTCAAATCTTGCCTCTCTTAACCTTGACCAAGTCTGTAAAATGACCCTTTTCTCAGGTTATGAGGGCTCTCATTTGCTCCACAGGCTGTCAGACATCCCTGAGCTAACAAAAGGATCTGGTTACAAATATTAAACACTTCTTAATAACTCTGCCATGCCATGAAACAGAGTCCATTCTGGTCTGCTAAATGACTCTGAAAGGACTTTTTCCCTCCCCTGCTTCCCTTCTCTTGCCTGGTTTTAAATAGGCCCCGAGTGGTAGGAGCCAGCACAATGGCATCACTCCGGCTTTGTTTCAGCCTTGATTTAGCCACCCTTTTAAGGACCCTACTGAATAATTCAGTGTTATCATTCAGGATGACGCTGGATTATTACAAGGGTTTCTTCCCTCCCCTCTCCTCCCCCTCCTCCTTTCCCCCCCATAACCTTTAAATTCTTTTCACACGTGAATGAGTTCAAAGGAAGTCGTGTAAGGAAAACACACAACGAGGAGGTTGCTGCTCTCCCCCTCTGCTGTCAGTTTGATAAATATAATGTGTCACCAATTAAAAACTCATTGCCATTCTCCTCCTGCAGCCATTGCCTCGTTAAGGTCCTCCTCCTGGGGTGGCTCCCAGGATCTGCTGCTATCATTGTTGATAACAGAGGGCCTGTTTTTTTCCCATCCTGGGCCATTTCAGTGCTACACATTGGCATGTAAATAAGTTATTCACTCGACATCACTTTCTGATAGAAAAATGACCATGAAACTCTTTGATTTTGGGTTTGCTCTTGTCACAAGTGCACAATGAAATCAAGAGTTTCAGTTTTGTGTCTCTGGCTTGTGGAGGGTTTTTTTTCTTCCTTTTTTGGCTTTTCTCTTTTGAAAAAGCCTCTCTTTCAGCATTTGTATGGAAATTGTCCCATCGCACAATTTAATGCAGGCACAGTTTGACCTGGTAGATGTCCCAACTTCAATATAGCAGATCGTTGTTTATTTTTGCCCTCCCCAGGAACATTAAAAAACAATCTGGGGTCATCACTAAAAAGTTGTTTTCTTTCTTCTTTCCTCTTTGCGCTATCAGTGCCTTTGAGGAAGAGAGGTGTGGCTGGCACCAGAGACTCCCGACTCTTTCTCATCAGGGATACAAGGAAGGGACCTAATTCGGGCAGTCCCACAGCTCTGCTTTGCTGCAGGGCACAGTGAAAGGGAATAAATTCCTGGGAAAGTTGGTGGTTGTGGAGGGCAACCTCTCCCTGGAATATTAATAACTCCCTTCAGTCTCCCTGACTTGCGCTAGATGCTTTTCCCCTGGATGTTTGTGTGTGCTCCATTTCTCTTTGCTTCCTGGGAGCAGTTTACCCACCAAACACATTTTTCACTGTTTCCCTCTACCTTTGCCTCGATTCTTTGTCACTGGGCACTTTCCCAGCAGCAAGTTCCAGCTGTCAGAGCCAATGATCTCTGGAAACCTGATCCTGAGGCCACCAGAATCAGTAGGAGGCTTTCCACAGCCTAACCTATGGCAACAAAATAGGGTCTTCAGTCCCACTGTTCCTTCTGGATCCCAAAAGTACATGTTTGTGAAGTCTTATGTGTAGCAGCTAGGCAAAGAGGATGGCACCAACTTTTTAAGAAGCGTTAAAGACCATGCCTTCGAATTCCTTAACTTGGCTGAAAGCTTTCATTTGAAAGTTCTTTGCATCAGAAAATGCTGCTGTCACCAATATCCATTTCTGTAAAGAGGCTTATGGTGACCTCAGAATCTTTGCTCTTTTCTCACCAGAAAAGCTGTAGTCTGTGGTTTTCATTATAACAGCACTGATTGCCCTCTTATTTCCTTGTTTATATTTTAGCAAAAAAAAGTAATTAGTGGGAAAATTGGCCAGGACACTGGTGAAAGAAAGGAGATCTGAGTCTCTGGTTGGTGTGTACCCATGTTTCAAGCTGAACACTGGGACAGACTTTTCAGAATTTAGTCAGACTGCAGTGTGGGCATCCATCAGCCCTGCTGTGGTCAAAGCTCCTCATTTCATCAGCTTGGGAGCTTCAGGGCTTTGCTCTTGCATTTGCAGCAACCTGGGACGGAATGTTTGCAGGCAAAGAAAACCATGACCAAGATCTGAGACCTCCCTTTTTTTCCCCTTTCTTTCTTTCTTTGAGAGAGAGAGAGATGTGAGAGAAGCTTTCGTTTTGGGGAGTTGGGACACTGGTTAAGGAGGATTCTGTGTAGTGTTTGAAGTGGAAATGCATGCAGATTTGAAGCATGTATGCTTCCAGCAATGTTCTGGAAAGTCTTGATTGTTAGAACAATTTAATAAAGCGAAAAGAAAACCATGACTCTCTCCCACCCCTCCACGTGCCTGTCTTCTCTCCTGAGTTCAGCTTGCAATCTCAGCTGTGAATTTCCCCCTCATCTGCCAAGCACTGTCTTCAAGATGGGGAGTTCCCTGGAGCCTAAACACAAAAGGATTTGCAATCAAAGCCTTGGAATAATAAAAAAAAATCTTTAAATTTCTTTTTCTTGTACATCCATGTGAGCAGAAAGTGTGAATGTGGGTGGTGAGAATCCAAGATCTTGTTTTCTGTTCCTGGCTTTTTAAAGAGGACAGGTCTTTGTGGGGTTGGTACCTCACCCCAATGACATTTAGACTCTTTGGAACTCTTACTCTATATGCCCAGTCCAATTCTCCTTTTTAAACTAAATACATTAATTCAGCAGCAAAAGCCTGCAACTGAAATAAATGATTCTCTGAAAGTCCTAAAAGGGAGGGGGACAATACAGATAGCCTGATAACTATAGACTTGTTGGGGAAAATGAGGGGGAAGACATGATGTAGCAAAAAATAGTCTAAAAATTAGTGGGAAGAGACCAGGAAAATCTTTGTTTGATTGTCACAGACCTGCAATGCTGTGGTGCAACTCTCCCCATCAGCTTGCTGGCCAGCTGGAACAGGGAGGACAAAGCTTAGGGCATTCACAGAAATGATTGCAGAGTGTCTTAGAAAAGTATAGCCCTCATGGCATCCATAGAAGCCCTTTATGAGGTTTGTCTCCATGCGTGAAAGGAAGCGTTGACTGCTGACACAGCTGAAAAGCCACCTCTGTAACCAACGTGATGACTTTTGCCTTTCTCCCTTCTGATATTATTTACCTTACACTTGGTTTGAAGTCCCCAAAGCTGTGGTGAAGCCCCGTGCATTGCTGGCCACTCCTCCTCCACCCTCGTTATTCTTTAACTTTCTAAGGCGACTGTCCTCTCTGTTTACACGGCTGCAGTGCCAAAGGCGAGGGTGCACGGAGCCTGTTTATCTGCTGTCAGTCTATAAAGCAGCATCCCTCACCCCCGGGGTCACCCAGGGGATTGACACCTTAACCCAGGGCTGGGATCCTGCGCTGCCCTCCTTAGAGATGCACCAGGCTGTCAGTAACAGGGCCACAGGTTTATTCAGCTGAGATCTCCAGATCTCAAAAGATAATCTGAGAATAATTGGGACTTAAGGAACTTGTGGGAATCTGATTTTTTTGCAGTGCTGCCATTCACAAAACAGATGGACATCTTATTTCTCTCTAATTTGATGGGCTTTCTTGACAAAATGGCAGAGGTTGCACTTTGCTACAATAATCACCTGCCACTCAGACTTCGTAAGGGGTTTGTGTAGATTTCTTCTTAATTAGACCATGTCTCCCTATCAGTGAGGAGATGCATGCGTGTGTGCAGAGCGGGGATATTCTGAACCGCTTCTCTGCATGACAGAGCCTGTAAAAAGGAGAGAAAAATCAGCAGGCTTTCATCTTTGTGTCACTTTTTTTTTTTCAAGTCTCATTTGAAAAATAAAGATTGGGATGTGAGCTCATTGTCTAGATGATAATGTATTCATGGATTTGCTCCTTCTCCACCCTGCGACTAAACAACAGTGAGGGGCAGCTTTCCATGGGCTGGGGGACAAGTTTGAAAGCATGGCAAACCTTTGGGATTACTCTCAGGTTTGCAAAACCCACTTTTCACTTGCAAAAAACTTTCCAATCCTGTCATTTAACCCCTGACCTTCTCTCCTCCCTCCCTTCCCCTCCTCTCCCTCACCAAAGTGGATCCTCTGGTCAAAGCATGGGATCTGAGACTCCTCTCAGGAACACTAGTATAAGCTATCGTCTGCTTTTCTTTCTATCCACTATTTAAGTAAAAAACAACTGGGAACTTCTTTAATTACTCAAATGTTCAATCCCCTTAGTCAAGCTCCAAATAGCAATGACTTTGGTAAAAGAACCAAACAAAAGCAAACCACTAACAAAAGTTGGTGTATTTGATGTTATTTTTGTTTACCTCATTTTTGTGCCTTTAGAGATTGTGTTTTTAGCTTTTCTCTGCAGCCAGATGGGCTAGAAATTTACTGGTTTCAAGCTGAACTTCTTGTGCAGTTGCATCATTTGAGAAACTAGGACTTGAGAAGGATGTGCAGTACCATTAGACCACATCAGTGCAAAATGTAGCCTATTCTATGTATAAAGAAAAGAAGCAGCTTCATATTCTAAGGTGGGGTGAGAACAGCTTCACTAGCCTTTTCCTCTCCTCGTCTTCTCTGCTCAGCAATAGAAGGTAGCATTTGCAGGACATATATGTGCCCAAGCAAGGAGGAACAGTCACGGGCGACCCGTCAGCCTAATCGCGTGTCCTGTCAATAACACTGTGGCCTCTTCATTCAATTTACCTCTTACTCAGCTTTATTTTTTTCATTATGTTTTTTCTTTCTGCTCTGTTTAGTTCAGTAGCCAGTCGCCGAAGCACAATAGCAACAGAGCAGGGCTCAGAATTTCTCTGTAGCTCCATGTTGAAGAAAGCCATTGCACCAATAATAAATCTATTTGTATGTTTGTCTCTGAGGGGTAGCTTTACCCTTGATGGTCTCCAGTGCTCCTGTGATGGAGGGAAATTCACCTGTTGCTTTATACAGGATGCCTCATGTCATGACAATTTCTTATTTGCACAAAACTATTATTGTCTGCCAACATCTTCTGCACCTGTCAGTCTTCAAATATGTCTGTTCTGAGGATAAACCCCCATGATATTGCTTATAAACTTCATGCAAAGCAAATTTCCAAAGATTCTGCTTCTGACACCAGGCTATACGTTTTCCCTGCAGCAAAGGGAGGCATAAGGGTGTTTAGCCTCCTCAAAAGCATTGGACCAAGTGTATTCCTGAGGGCCAAACACCAGAAAACAAATTGTTGGGTGTGACGAAAGAACAGAGCCTGCTGGCAATTAGGAGGTCCTGCATGTTTTGTCAGCTGTCATAACTGGGCTTCCCACAACCACAGATCCCGACCCTGATGGGGCTCACTCTGTGCTTCCTTCATCCATGGCAAAAGTGAAGGGCTCTTTGGAGAAGACCTGAAGTGTTCACATCCTGCATGTTTTGCACTGCTTTTTCAGATGACAGGTGGGCTAAAGCTGACTTCATGAGGGAGCTGTTCTAGCAGAATCTATTGGACAGGAGGAGCAGGGTGTGCAGGTATCAGACCTTCACCAAAGGCTCATCTTCTGCCTTATTATTTGACAATTCTTCCCATAAATAACCAAAACCCAGGCACATGTTTTTGCAAGCTGTCCCTACTCTAACAAGAATTTTAATTTGAAAACAGTAACCAGTATTGGGATAATGTCCCTTTTCCCCCCTTTGTGCATCTGTGCAGCAGACTGCACATGGCTTAACGTTCTGGCTAGCATTTGTGGCCTGCTTTCGTGACTGGATGGTCTGTGTGCTATTTCCCAAATGAGTTCCTTTTCTTAGAAGAGGGTGATAGAGTAAATCGAGTAACAATGAGTTTGAGTCATCATGTCTTCACAGGACTTGACAGTATCTTCCTCTGTCTCCAGGGTCCAACTAATTCTTCTTCCCAGAGCTTCTTCTGCTTGGGAGCTTTCCCTGGGATGATATTCCAGGAAGGTTTTTTGGAGGATGTTTTAGGAGGTTTGGGCTATATTTTGGAGTATAACGGGACTGGTACTTACAACAACAACATGTATAACCTTTTCCAGCAGCTCCTGCTATCTTGGGCAATCATTAAGAGGGCTCCCAAACCTACATTTCTTGGTGCTGAGGCAGCTTGGGAGAGTGTGTGGAAAGCCACTGAGCTCTTAATACCTCTCTTGCCTGTTGCCTGCTGGAAGCACAGCACACGAAGGGATGTCTATCCCTCCGTGGTTGAGGTCTTTGTTGCATGGCCATGTCAGCAGACTGAGTCTCATCCCACTCAGCATTCATTTCCCCTAAAAATTATTTAAAGAAGTAAACCCTCTCCCTCAGTTTAGCTCATTACTGCTAAAATATGTTTTCTTCCCAGTTCCCAACAGCTTGGGCTCAAGATGTGTTTTCTCTGACTCTTAGCACTTTGCAAACCTCCAGGCAACCGTGTTTAAACAAACCACAACACTCCTCCATGCTGCAGAGGAGCAAGAGTTTAAAACAAGGTCAGACCCGCCGTAGCACCTTCTGCAAACACAGTCCTGATGTGCCCAAGTGGGGCCGTGCTGTAACATCGCTGCCAGGAGGCTCTTCCAGGATTACGGGCCTTTCCATTGGCGGGCACCAACACGGAGGATCTCAGCCTGATTTATTCCTTCCTAGTGATGAGGTGGCATTAAGGATTTAAAGAAGCCTATCTAATAGAGTGCTGGAAATTATAAATCAGTGGGGCTTTGTACAGGTTATTACTTTAAACAAAGAGGGGGCTGAATGGAACCAATTAAATGGCACCTGAATTGATAAACAAACTGGTTATTGTAGGGGCTCTGCTCCAGGCCTGGCAGCCCCCCTGCTCGGGCGGCAGTGATGAATACGGAGCAAGGCCCGGGGAGAGATTTACATGTGATTGGAGTTTAATGGGCCGCAACAGGCCTACCATCCCATTGCCATGGAAACCAACCCTTTCTCAAGATTTTAAACAGTCTGAAATGTCCTTTTATTGTCTGCTTAAAATGTGTCATGTGAGCCCAACGGGGTGGGCGCTTGTATGTATCAATTTGTTTCTGTCTCCAGGCATGGCATCGCGAGGCCATGAATATATGTGGGGGGACGGCAGGGACAAAGGGCCCAGCTGATGGGGCTCCATGGAGACCCCACCGCCCCGCGCGCAGGAATGGTGACATATGGTCCGGCCTGACCCCGGGCACTCCCACAATAGGCAACCATGCTGCCCCGCACAACGGCACCTTCCCCCCCCCCTTTATTGCTCACTATTCATCCCTGGGCCAAGTCAACTTTTCCTATCCCCCCCCCCCCCCCGCCCCGTTAGGTTTTTTGTTTTTTTTTTTAATCTCAGCCGTTGATCACTAGAGTCTGGCAAAAGAAAGAGTGAGAGAAAGAAAAGAAATTCAGGCAGAAAGAAAGGGCTGTCCATGTTCCAGAGATGTTTGCTTTCCACTTGATTGGAAAATGAATGCAAGTGAATATTGGAGCAGCACAAATACAGCGCAGGAGTGGGAGAAACGTTCTCCAGTATTTGAACACCGGAGTTAAACTGGATCAGCCTGCAGGTCCACCTGGCCCAGTATCATATCTCTTACAGCAGTCAGTATTACGTGTTTCAGACAAGGAACTCCAGGGAATGTTCACCTCCAACTCCAAATTAAAATATTTCCAATTGACGTGTGCACTGAACCAAAGCACTTTGCATCGTTTTACCTGCCCAACAGAAATGTGAACAGTGTAACTCCGAGACCAGTTTTCCTAAAACCTGTCAGCACTGCTCAACCCTTGGTTGCAATGGGCAGTGAATCCACAAGCGAATAGTATTTGCATGTGTACCTGTAATCAGGCCTCCTGTTGTGTTCTTACTCCAAGGGAAGGAGGGAATTCATGGGTACAGCTAATTTTATAAATGAATCTGAAAGTCAGACACACAAAGCTAATCAGGAATAGGCTATTACATTAACATCTAGCATGCACTAGCCAGAGAACTGGAAGGAAACCGGGTGAACAGTCATGCCAATTGCAACCAGTCAAACGACTCACTGCCGAAAACACGTGGGGACTGGGCTATGAAAAAACAGGAGCTGGCAAAACTGGGGAAGAAATACTTTCAAATAATGAATGTACTGAGGAAAATCTTCCACAAGCAGGAAAAGAGGAAAAATCTGTTCAACCATTCACTGCAACTTATTTGCCAAACTCTGCGTAATGCTCACAATATAACATGGTTACTGTTTGTTTCTTAAGAAGAGAATTTTTTCCAAATGTGACTATGAGACAGGATGCTGTCTGTGATATTAAAAGATCAGTCAGTTCTTCATTGCTTTCCACCCCTCGCCTTTTTCTGCTTTCAAAGCCATCCAGTATTCTGCTACGGACCTGAAACTGGTGTTAAAAAGGGGACTGGAGATAAGCTGCCTTTCCCCTTTCATCTCTGGGGTGTAAGTTTGTCTACAGCTGCATGAAGAGAGGAATTTATTTCCTGGCAGTTTGGTAGTGTGCATGAAACAAGTCAATTGGATCTGAGAGTGCAAAAGATCTACTGTCCCTATACCTTTTCTCAAAAAAGTTAGAATAGTCTGAGGGTTAACGGAGGGAACTGCTGAAAGCCAGGGCTAAAACTATTGACAGAGCAATGAGACACACTCATGTGAGAAGCTGTTCTTTTGGAGAACAGGAGATCTACCTCGATTGAGAGACATCTGTTCTAGTGGCTATCTCAGAGTAGGGCTAGAGAAGAGCTTCTTACCATTAGATCCCAGAACAAATCTTGACTGCATTTCAGGCACTTGCAAATGGGTTTATTTTACCCATTTTCTTTGTGTTATCCTCTCCCACCATTTTGCTTTCCCCCTTTTATCTGTCCAAGCAGGAAATTAGTCTCTCCTTTCTGACAGTGGTGAGTGTCAGACTGCCAGACAGTCTTGATTTTGCCCTTGGACCAAAAAATTTTGCTGGCATTTTAGATGCACCTTGTGGCCAGCTGGATTTTCTTTGGTCCTTAATACTTGGTCCTGCTGTGGTAATTTTGTCCTCAGAAGCCATTACACTGGCCATGGCCTAACCTGCTTATATAAATAGATGTTCCATGGAAAGGTCTAGCTTTATAATGAGCCTGTTTTTAGCATGACCATGTGCAGCACTTAAGGGTAATGAGGGGAAAGGTAATTAAGACACTGAAAGAAGCAGTGTGTCTTCACTCATGGGAAAAAGTGTGCTCTGTTCCAGCTTGGGAACTCTGGCATTTGAGGTCTAGCTGCTAGTTCTGAATTATTTTGCTTCCTTGTAGAGCTGGAGAATCACTCTCTATCTGCCTCAGTTTTCTTATCCAAAATTAGGGAACTCTGACTT
Organism: Dromaius novaehollandiae; assembly: GCF_036370855.1. Taxonomy (NCBI): domain Eukaryota; kingdom Metazoa; phylum Chordata; class Aves; order Casuariiformes; family Dromaiidae; genus Dromaius; species Dromaius novaehollandiae. Next base: position 4,680,309 of record NC_088121.1, on the reverse strand, counting down.
GACCTACTGAACTGTCTCTGCTAATAAGTCACTTGAAAAGTAGTTTGGAGGTGAATGGTACTAATTATAATTCATTTGGCACGCAAATGAACAGAGGGCTCATATATGGAAGCAAAACACATTCTTCCATTTCAGCAGCATAGGGCATGGCTGTTGTATCATTTTGGCAGGGTGCATTACAGAGCAGGTCGTAATAGGACAGGACAAACTGAAGGAAGGTCAACCCACTCGGTCAATCAGAAACCAAGTCACTAGGTCTGGTATTGTGGCCAGGAGTGGTCAGAAAGACAGAAATAGCTCAGATAGCTTAAGAATAGGGAAGAATTGAGCATAGTCAGCCAAAGAAGTAGTCTTGTTGGACCTGATGAATGCAACAATTTGGCTGAAAAAGGGTCCATTGGCTGAGCTTCCTGGGTCTCATCTAAACAGGCTATCTTTATGCCTTCTTCACTAGAGAGATGTTTGCATAAGCCTTACCCAACATGAATTTCCTGCTGTAGCCCTGATTACTTCCACAGAAGTTCATCTTGATGCTGCTTGTTGCCTGACTCTGGCCCTAGTTTTTCCAGTCAGTGCAGACAAGGCCCTAGTATCTCAGGAGATCTCAGACACCAATTAAATTACGCTATCTGCTCTAAACACTTTCATATACGCTGTAGAAAAAAAACTAAAGCATTGCATCCTTCCCCCGCAATCTAAAAAATAGAATCCCAGTCAATCCCCTCACCCCCAATTAACTTTCCTCTATTGTTTTAGATTGACATTAAAAAGGAGAGCCCTGCTTAATACCTGATTTTTATACCTGGTCTCAGCAGAAGGGTGGGACAAAATCTGTCTCCGCCTCACTTACCTCTTTATAGAAAAGGAGCTGCCAAGGCCTGCCTCTTTCTAATTGCTAGGGTTAGGAAAGGGCAGGGTTATGTGGTAGGGTTTTCTTGTCTTCCTTTTCTGAATTACAAGCTTTGCTTGCTCCATACATAATCAAAACTTAAGGGATGTTTCTATATTAGTTTCTAAAATGCTGCCTAATTATCACTATAGAAATAGTGCTTGACTGTCTTCCTCTGTACTGGGTTTCTGTTGTGTTAGGTACTGTACAGGGACATGCTATGGAGAGGTAGCCCCTGCTTCAAGGAGCCTGTAAGCTACAACGGAGCAAAAGGGGATGTTTTTTGACCAACCTATTTGCAAACTCTTAAAACAACAGCTACTATAATACTATTGAGGAGGAGAGAAAGTGGCTAGTCTTTCATAGTAGATGCTCACTCATAAATGATTCTGTCAGTTTAATAAACGATAGTATGTGGTAATATTGTAGTAAAATAAAACATCATAGTTATTTTTATAGACTATTAGAGTTCAATAGCTGCTTATTTCAAATCCCTCTTGCTGGTGTGTTTTTCAACCCTCTGTAATACATGGTAGTCTTAATTGTAATAGAAGCACTATACCTTTTAAAATGTATCCTTACTATTGAGAGAAGCCATATAAAAGCTGCTGCAGTAATTCAGCTATATTTGATACAATAATTAACTCCTTAGTACTGTGAGGAAAAGACCCTAGAGCTCCAGTTTTCTTTGTGAGTATTTCAGTTACTGTAAACCAGAGCCCTAGTATTTGATGCTTGTTTTTTGTGCCTCCAAATGTGTGACTTGTAGCATCATCTGTTGTGTCATCAGCCTGCCCACAAAAAAGGACTTCAGTCAAGCATGGGGGAGGCAAAGCCCAGAGAAGATAGATTTGCTGTTATTTTCAGCTGTGATTAACCTGTAAAATGTGCGGCTTTAAAATAAGCCTTATGTCTGGAAGCTAGCAGGCCTCTGAGAAAAAGATGTTTAAAGCATTTGACAGTAAACTCTGGCAGTTAGACAGGTCACTGTCCCTGTGACTGCTCTCTAGCCTGCACCTCTTATAGTGGCCAAAGAGGTGGCTTTGAGCTAAATAGCTCATTTTTTGTGCCATAACAGCTGTGATAAAGACATATTTTCCCAGTTTTAGATTGCCTGATAAAAGACTCATCTTTGGCAACGGGGGAGAAACTCTTTGCTTTAATGACCATGAGTGAGAGGTCATGTGTGATATCCAGAAGAATAACAGAGGAAGGAGTAAAACCTCCGTGAATTTATTGAGGGATGTGAGCCTTTAAGGCAGAAACCAGCTGCTCCTGAAAGATGCTCTGGGCAAGACCTTTGCTGTGGGTAGCTTTTCTGCTGCTTTGTGCTGCTTCCTTTTACCTGCCTGCTTCTAGCCGCTGCCAGAGATGAATTCCTGGCCCTGAAGGGGCACGAGTCACATCTGCAAGACATCTCTTTTCCTTCTGCTGCTGCCTTAGCCCTGGGAGGGGAGGCTGAATTCCCTCCACCGAGCAGGTACAGCAGCCTTTTTCTGCACACAGCTGCCCCTCACCTGCCAGCGGGGCTGGTGCACGGTGCTAGGAGGCCGTGGGCGATGGTGTGGAGAGGGACTTTCCTGGGCAGGAGCTCACGTGAACATCTCAGTGCTTGGGAAATACTGCTGCACAGAAGTGGCAGGCATGGCCTTCTGGGGCAAAGTGTGGTGGCAAGGAATAAAAGTAGCCCCTGCCTGGAGCTGGAGGGAGGATGTGATGGCTCCCCTGAACAGGGACAGGGATGCTCAAAAAGGGGGCATGTGAGCTTTGATTTAACTCCTGTTAGTCGCCTTGCTCAGCAAGTGCACTCACCTACTCACCCCATTCAAGCCCTGCAGTACTGGTGGCAAGAAAGGAGAAAAGATAGCGATGGATATGCAAAGGCTTTTTCCGTATCTCGGGACCCATGATAGCTGGATGGTAGACAAAACCTCACGTATGGCCAAGCAGTGGGGATGGTGACCTATTCCAAGTTGTGCTTTCACTAAGCCTGACTAGCCTCAAGTGGCTTGTGTGAAAAGAGCTCAAATAATTGGCACAATAAAATGTAGGAGTTTGGGGAGAGGGGAAGGGGAAGGGAAAGGCTGAAAGGAGAAATGACTCTGTTGTTCAAAGGAAGTGGTTTGCGACAGCAGGACAACAGTTCCGGTTCTGAACAAAGTTTCTGTCCTGAGGGGGGAAATAGTAAACATCTTTTAAAAGAACACTTAAAAAGAAGATTAACTGCAGAGAGCCAGTAATAAGAATCCTTTATCTCATGGCTTAAGTTTGAAGCATAGAAAGGGAAGGATCTGTGGCACCAGGCGAGGCCCCAAATAGCCCACATTAAACTTGAAGAGGGCTGCAGAGAGGAAGCAGGAACAGCTTGAGGTAAACTGATAAAGGAGTGGAACAGAGAGGCCTGTTTCTGAGATTCCTGAGACAGGTAGTTAGCATGGCAGGCTCTGCTCCAGGCCTTACCCACCACTTACAGCCCCAGCTTCATTGGCTGTTATATATGTGAGTTTTAACCAAGTGAGTTAAATTAAGGCCAAAAAAAAAAAAAAAAAAAAAATCTCAATAAGCACTCTTCATTTGTCCTGCAACAGGGTTTCTTTCACTTCGGCTGAAGCTCCTTAGGTTCAGCTTCAAGATGCTGCTCTGAAACCAAAATCAGAAGGTATGGCAGAGAGAACAAACCAAGTAACAGTTGCTGAGCTGAGCCACGTTAACACCTTGCAGTCGTGGCCAATTAATAGAGCTTAGCTGGTAAGTGGTAACTCACTAAGTTGCTATGCCCCATTCCTTGCAATTGTCTATGCACGTCTGAAATGCAGGTAAATGGTTTTACACCAGAGTAACCAGATTATTTCAAAACTGGCTGAATTTAAACTGGTGCATTTTTTTTTTTTGTTAAAAAGAGACTTATTTGCTCTCACTTTTCATCCATAGTTCTTGAGTTGCGCCTTGCTCGAGATTTAATGCCTTAATTTGAAAGCTATCAGCATCTTCTGGGGAAAATCAGCTCTTATCCTTAGAAGACCTTACTGAAAAGTCTTTATTCATGGTATGTATTAGCTCATTTTGATTTGGTTTGATTTTTTTAATCCCTTTTTAAAGGAGTCTGATCCTGCTCTTAATCTTGGATCCAGGGAGGTCAGGCTACTAGCAATATATCTGCCTGTGACAGCAAGGAACCCTCTGTTTTGCATGTAACAGGCTTACCATTTGCTTAGGAGTGATTTTCCTGCCAAGTTTATTGCCATGCCTTGCATTTGAAAGAAAATTGCTGTTATTTAGCTGATGGCATGCAAGTGGGAGAATAACCTAAAGCAGAAGGGAAGGTTAAAATCTTACAAAAGATATCCACCTGCAAGATGCAACTGTAGGATAACAGACTTATTTTCACATCATAGCCCATAAGTTTGAAAAGTTTCATTTTTAAACAGGATCTGGGTAATATACCATGTCACCAGTCCTCTGCAGAATGATTTAATTGAGGGCTAAAGAGAAAAGGAAGGTTGTAAGGTGAGACTGAAAGAGAGGAAGTGACGCCAATACAACATCACATCCTGACCTTTAGCACGCTCTGCCGCTTCAAAGTTCAGGAATGAATCCTTCTCTCTTGCTAGCTAATTACCCAGGCTATTTCCAACATCCCTTGTTGCTAATCAAGCATAGTGCATGCTATAAATGTAGAGGGAGGAAATGGCTAGCATGCAGCATGGTGTGGTCTTTCTTTAGTCTCTGGAATTGCTGCCTGAAAGTGCAGAGGCAATAGCACCAGCGAGGCTTACTCCTGAAGGGTTGGATGAGGCAAGATTTTATGATGGAAAAGGGATGGAAACTCACACAGTGAGGAACTGTCACAAGAAATTTCTTCCTCAGTGGAGTCTGATTTACAAAGCATATGCAGAAGGCTAAGTTTTGGGGTTTCTCCTGTGCAGTCTGAGTAAATGCTCAGTAACATGGAGTTATAATCAAAGGATAGGAATGAAATAAAAATTCCTGTTTTATGGCATCCATTTGGTCCTTAATGGATTCATGTTCTCTATGTTTCTCGCAGGCTTTAACATTTGTGCCCATCGTAAATGGCATTTTTTCTCTTTTGCTCTTGTTCACTCTCCAAATGGCTGCCCTCACCCTCCCACACTGGGTCGCAGTACCTTCAGAAAGTCATTTAATGAAGCTTTTGCCTTGTGGACTCTGTGTCTTGACAATGTCAGTAAAATTCAAATGCTGCGGACAGGCCTGGGACAGTGTGGGACTAGAGGATGTGTTCACCCTGGCCTGGACAGACAGAGGTTGACACTGATGCTGCTGAGGGTTGTAGCTGAGGGATCAAGACTTATTTATTTTAAATTCTGTAGGCAGCACAATACCCCTGGTGGGCCCCAGGCTGTTGAACACATGTCCCCTTGCAGTGAAGAAAGTCATTCTGTGAAGAGATGACGATGCAGCCACACGGATGTTTATTTCCTCTGTGACCTCCACAGCAGCTTGGTTCTGCTTAACACTGAAAATGTGCTTGAAGTTGCTACCTCTTAGAGATAATACAGGACAACTTTCTCTTACCTATGCCATTGTATTCCTTACCTGTCGTAGGAATGAATCTGAGCTCTGGTCACACTCATGGTGAGTCGCTAACAAGTCAGCTTTCTTCATGGTGGGTGAGGATGCAAATTCCCTCACCCCTAAAGTAAGTTGTACCCACTGCCACAGCCAGCATGGCACTCCTGTAGGTGCTCTGCAGACACACAGGTACAAATAGTCCCTCTCCTAAAGAGCAGACAGTTTAAGCAGAAAAAAACAGAGAAAACAGATGTCCTAGGCCATCTCCCAATGTCATGTGACAAAGGTTGCTTTAACCTGACTCCATTGCATTGCCTCTGTGAAGTGCTTAGCAAATCGTCTGTGAACACAATCTTCACCAGGAAGCAGTAAAACCTATACGTCAGCACTAGGGAGCAACCCCAGAGCTTTGCAGAAGCCAAGGCAGGTGCTGGAAGCACCTCCATGCTGCCCTGCCTGGGTTACTGTGCCTGGAAGTCTCTTTGCAGGCAGGAGACAGCCCTAATACAGCTCTGCGCTGAGACAGCCACAATCTCTTAGCATAGCTCTGCATTTCATTGCTCCTGCCTTTCTGAATTGCCCTTGAATGCCAGACCAGCCCACGTCTTCCTGCAACACCGGGTCAAAAGCTTTGTTAAAAGGGAATTAGCCAAGCTGTTAAGCCCTAATAGCTCAGGATTGCTCCTCACAACAAATAGTACCTCCAGTTTCCTGCTGGGGGAGGCCAGTCTGCTGTTGGTGCTTCTGCAGTGGGGTCTGTGGGCTGCCTGGCCAGGAGGTTGCTGCGAGTTCTTCAGTGAGCCTTCATGCACTTGTAGTGACTTCTTCTTTCTTGTGGAGGTGAGGGAGATGGCTCTTGCAGGGCACCCTAGACTACAAGATACGGGATGTTGATTTCTCTCCCTCTGCGTTATGATTGATGAGCAGCTACCCTCTGATGATCAGGGTACCTCTTATGTTGCTGGTTCTTCCCCAAACAAGGCCTCAGCATGGCTTGGGGATCTGGCTGATATGCAGGCTGGGTCTGTTCCACCTGCACTGTGAGCCTGAGCCATGCCGTGCTGGTCAACACAGCACAGCAGCCCCAAGGACGAGGCAGGATTACAGACCCAGCTGCAGTGTAGCATTGCAGCTTCTCTCCCTTTCTGGAACCTCAGGCAGTGCACCCAGCAGACTAGTGGAGCAGAGACTGGGCCAGCTTGCTGCAGCTGATACCTGGGATCCCAGTGTGGGAGAGAAGCCATGTGCTGCACTGCAAATATGTGGGATGGAGGCAGATGCACCGACCCCTGCTAGCTAGAACATATGTCAGATGGAGAGTGTTTCCAGATCTCAGCTGGGGTGACTGGGTTCATTGCCAAGGAGTGGGCTAATAAAAGTTGGATTCAAACTTCTACAGCCAGGAATGATGGTAACTGTGCTAGCAAAGAGCTTAAACTGCAAGCCAGGAAGTGGCCTCAGCCCCAAAGGATGGACATACCAAGAGAGAAGAAAGGGCTATTCAGAATGCAGCAGGATTCCTCTAAAGTAAACAGCGTGCACCTTCCTTCTCCAGCCCTGTTTTATAGCTTGGTACGTCTGATGGAAAGTGTTGCAAGTGAGAAAACAGCTGGGCTGGAGATAGGAAAGAGTTCGTTTAGGTTCTGCATGAGTGACAGGCAAGGGTTTGAGACTAAGCTGTCAGAGTGAGGCTGAGGCATTAATGTGCTGAGCTCATTGAGTGCAGTTGTCTCACTGAAAGAGATGGGAGAAGGGCTGTGTTTGTTCTGGGCCTATATTGCAAAGTGCGGATGGAAAAAAAGTGAGGTACCCCAGATTCCAGTCCATGTGCAGCTCTGGGTTGGAGCCTGTGGCAGGTTCACAAGTGATTGGCAGACTTTATTCTTCTGCTGTTTTGCTGAGCGTAAGTCCAGTGCATTCTCCACAGCGGCATCGTCCTTGAAGTCTCTGGCAAAATGTTGGTTATATTTAGTGAACCTTTGGCAAATGCCTGTCATTAGTGCACCCCACCAGTTTGAATGGACATGAACAGCCATTGGGGAATGAAATATAGTGCTGCACAATGAGGAGCTCCAAGTTTAAAGCAACCAGCAGGATACAAACATTCTTTTGTTTCCTCAAAAGACAGAATAGTGCAGGATTATTTTTCCCCCTCTGAGAAAGGGCCTTGCCAGCATATACTCTGGTGGTCCCAGCTCTTCTCATTTGTCATGAGGTGGGGAGATGAAACAGGAAAATGGGGAAGAAATACACCCAGTGTTTTGACTTGTTTCCTTTAGGAAGAGCTGAGCTGCCCTGGGAATCAATAGCTAAGCCAGAAATCCCAAGCATGTCTCAGCTCTCCATTGCATGGCTGCTTCCATTCAGAGAATCCCTTCTCTTTAAAGAGAGGGCTTCAACTGTGTCTAATTTAGTCTCCAAGGTGGGCACAGGAAATTGTGGATGAAGCAAAGCAAACTGTTGTCTGTAAAATTCATTTGCAGTCCTCCATAGAGTCTGCCACACATGCTCCTCTAGTCTTTATCCAAACCACCAATTTACAGGATTAGATGCTTACTGATTCTGTTGAAGATACTTTAATACTTCTTTTTTTTTTTAATTCTAAAAGCAGTACAAAAGATATTTTTTTTCCTCCAGAAGATCAGTTCAGTACTAATAGTAGTTTTAGTGTCTGAATCTGGGATCTTTCTGTGAGCTGGTTTGATTTAGGAATATCCACCTTGCAAGCATTTAAAACGATTTTCTCACACTCTTTCTCTCTGACACATGCCTCTGTCTCCACATCTGTTTTTTTTTTTTTTTTCCCCCTGCATACAGCAATACAGCAGGACTATTCCTATAGCAAGTACTCTCTCCAGTAGGAAACATTTTCAGGATTAGGCTGAAAACTACGATGTGTATGTATGTTACAGGAAAAAACAAATCTATATTTGTAAACAAATAGAGTATCTACCCTCTTCTGAGCAGAGAGTTGTTATGACCCAAATTTACCCTCTTTGCCTAGAAATACCTTTATTAGTTTAATATACTGTAAACATAGTGTGAAGCTCAGCTGGTTTTCTCCTCAGCTTGAGTGTTCCAAGGGACTTCTCCTGCGGGATCCCACTGCATCCTGCTTTTGAATTTCCCTTGCTTCAGAGAGGCAGAATTAACTGTTACGCACCTGAGCTGAAGCTCTTAGGCTCCACATATTTTGACATCATGGTGAGCTGGCAGAAGAGCTCTGCTTCTTTATGCAGCTACTAGAATGTGACAAGATGTTACAGTATGATCCATAAATAAAACAGAGAATGAATTGCTGCTTAGAAATGGTGAAATATCTGTTTTTCAAAAGAAATCTTTCTGCAGAATGCCTGCAAATTAATCTCTGCAAGTTCTGTGACTTGTATTTCTTCAGTGTCTGCCTGAACTACAATAAAAACTACATCAAAGGCAGAGAGAAGGGCTGTGCCTCTTTCTACCATATAATCTTCCTGTTTGGCTGCTGCTTGGGTGCTTGGCAGCCTGTGAACAATGTTATAAGCTCCGTCACTCCCATTGCTGGGGCCTTGTGTGCATCACACGCACACCCAGCCAGGCGTGCACTGAGTGAGCCCGACACGTTTTATCTGTCCCTCCAGTCATTCCCTCCTGCCAGGGCGCAGAGAGGCACTGGTGCTGTGGCTGTTTTGGAGGCAGCTCCCTGGGTTGGGGTTTCTTTGCTGCTACAAAGCAGAAGCAGGTGTCACCGGCAGTAGTCGGGTCAGAGGAGGTAAATGAAACCTGGTGCCAAGATTTAGGTCAGGTGTCTCAGGACTGCCACCACAGTTCCTACACAAGGAACTATATCACCCTAAAAGCTGCTTCTCAAGAAATTTCCTGATGCAGGGTTCATTTAGACTGTGAGGGCCTGCTGCAAACCCTGTGAAATAAGATAAGCATGCCAGTGATTCCACCGAATTTACTGCTGTTGGCTTCAGTGAGTTGGGGGTCGGCTCCAAATGTACTGAGTAGGGATGCTGCATTTGTACAGCATCAGGCACAACTGCAGGAGGATTGAGCCAGTTTTGAGTTAATACTTGTGGTACTCTAACACGTCCCATCCTTCCTCCTTGCTCGTCTATTTTCTCCTTCCCAACACCATCTTATCAGTGGTACTACAGGAGGTGCAAACCTGGAGAGTGCAGGCATCCGAGCTGCTGTCTGAGCAGGAGCTCAGCCCCCAGGCTGCTCCCTCCTGCACCACCAGACCTGCAGAACAGCCTCTCCTCGGAGACATCCCTGACCTGGGAGGAACCAGTGTGGAAGTGGAGCAACCTGCTCAAGCTCCAGGGAACTGACTTCCTACTAGCAACGGGAAAGGGGGGTCACATACACGGAGAGGTGGAGGGAGTTGTTCTTCATTGTATTTCAGTAATAATAACTGTATTTCAGTACTCACTGAGCAAATAATGCAGCCACACCTGAGTAGGGACTGGATGGGCAAGACGAGCAGCTCCTCAAGCAGCTCCCCTCTGCTAGAGCAGGAGCACGGATGAGTCAGCAGGTCAGAGAGACCAGGGCACAGGCGTCTCACCTTCCCGATCAGTTCAAGGAAGTTGAATCAGACCAGGTCTGCTCGGACTGCCTCAGAAGCATGACAGCCCCTGGTACCCTGTCAGGGGACTTCTGCTAAGTTCCCCCTCTCCCCCTGTACTCCTGTGCTGTGTTGCTGAGTCCAGTGTCCAGACGTGCTCCACACCAACGGTGGCTGCATTTCACCAGTGATCCTTTTGCATACTTTGTGAAGGTCTCTGGGATGTTTCTCTACAATCTTCAGTGTACTGAAGCGGGGTGAATGGGATGGGCCATGACTGCTGTAAATCAGAAAATCTACAGTGAGATCAGTGGAGCTGCAACAGTTTATGCCATCCGAGTCTGTGACCCCTGTGGTACCTGCTTAGTCTGGGGGTAGCTGAGTAGTACCTGAGGCATGTTTACACCAGTGCATGCAGCTCATAACCAGGAAAGCTTTTTCTCTTTTCAGCCATGCTTTTCTTCCCCTGGTTCCTTTCCCTTGCTCCTAAGGGGACCTGCTTATATGGAGCTAAATAATTCCTCTCTTCCAGGGAAACAAACCCATCGGCAGATCACATTCCCTCTTTTCATCTCTATGCGCCAGACAGCCAAGAGAGCCCTGTGCATCCAAGCTGCTGTGGGGATAGCTTTGGGGTGTTGGGCTTTTCCAGCCCTTACTTTGGTATTTAAATGTGAGCAGAGGTCTCTAGAAAATCTGGCCTCTTGTATATATTTAGATCTTCTGTGCTTTCCTCATTAATCATTAATTTCATTCCAGCAGTAACCAAGACCACAGCCTGGCCCTGGGAAATCTCATGAGGCTGTGTAGTGATATCCCAGGGCACACAGGGGAGGGAGAGCTGGGTGGCTGGGGAGATGCGATTTCAGCTCCTTGCTCTGCTCTGCTTGGTTGTATGGACACGTAGCTGTCACTACACTGCCTTGCAAGTTTTTGGCACCAGTGAAGTCCATGGCATTAACTGGACATGCCTTCTTTGATATAAAGAGAATGACTGCTCTAAAGTGGCATCTCTCTTGAATAGAAAAAAAATGTCCTTTCAGTTCTGTCACCCTTCGAACGAGCCCTGTAGCTGCTTTGGATGTTCTGTCTCAATGGCTGACACCAAGCGGGGAGGAAAACAAACAAGCAAACAGAACGACAAGAAAAAAATAAAGCCCTGGAAGGAAAAAAAAGCAACGTGTCTGGAAGACAACTCAAGGGCAGCCTATGATGGGCAGGAGAAATTCTGCCACTTCCAGTCATATCAGGGGAGAAGAAAGCTAGGCAGACGCGGTGTTATCATCCTTAAAGTACTCAGGTTAGGGAGAATTATGACAGCTGTGTTCCTAATGCGTGTGAACATGAGCAAAGAGCTGATGAGGGCTGCTAGCTCACCCAGGCAAGCACGTAGCGTGCTGGCTTTGGACAGCCGACGAAGTGAAGGAAGGTGTGGCTGCTCTAGGAGTGCCTCGTTCGCCCCTGTGCCGCAGCAATGGGTCCCCAGGGTGCCTGGCTTGTGTTACGAACTGCAAAGGAAGTGTGAGAAGCACTTTTGTCAGTCACCTGCCTGGTTCCAGAGTGGTCTGCTCACCCTTTTTGGGAGCATGGCTGGTGCATGGTGCTAGGGCTAGCAGATACCCACCAGGCACAGCACAGTCATCACTCTAAAGCTTTCCATAGACACTTCTCCTTTAAGTGAGAGCCCCACTTCACGGTGAGAACCCTTTACTTGCAACTGTGTGCTTAGGAAAATCACTTATTTCTGTGCAGACTAAGGGATGGTTCACTTTTAGAGAGTTAAAAATAATAAAATCCATTGTAATTAGCTCCTGGGATGGTGAGAGTGAGCAGGGAAGGACATGAGCAAGTGTTTAATCCCCTTCCCATAGCTGCCAGGCAGATACCAGAGATAATAAGTGCTCCTGCAAAGAGTGCAGGCCCCGAGGGTAGGATGGTGATCCAGAGGTGCTGGGCTCTGTCACACGGGCTGGCCGCAGCAGCCAGGAAGAGCCGGCACACACGAAAGGGATGTCTGGAGGTGAGAAAAGGGGCTGCGCTGAGCTAGCTGGGAAGGTACGGAAGATGCGGGGGGTGGAAGCACACCATACATGTAATTTACGTAATAACCCAAACCATGGTTGTTACCTGTGCATTACACAGAGGACCTAGAGGCCCAGCAGCACTTGGTCCTGCATAGACACAGTGTCAGAAGGAGCTCTTACCCTGAAGAGTTTATGAATTAAGAGAAGCGATTTGTTGGATGTCACCTGGTAGGGCAGAGGAAGGATCAGAAGTGGGCAAATCAGGAAAGAGGAGCACAGAGGAGGGCATTTTGTAGGTGGGCAGCAGAAGGGAAAACTGGGGACAGAAGTGGAGAAAGGGAGATTAACAGGACTCTGAACAGAAAGCTGAAGCATCCAGTCAGTAACTGGTGCATAAGCCCAAGATCTGACTTGGGGGGAAAGCCTCCGCTATCACATGCAAACAATTTAGCTCAAGAAACACGGTTTTATTGCCTGCCGAATGCTTTTCCAAATGGGACCTGGAGCATTCACACACTTCTCTGCCTCTTTTGCATTCTCTTATTCCTAGGAGGCAGAAGGATTTTTTATCTTCATCCAGCATTAAAAAAACTCTATAAAACCAGCTGCCTTAAAAAATAAAACCCTTTTCCTAGTCTATGCTAATAATTTACTATTATTCCAGGTTTTATTACAAGCTCTTTCAAGGGCTGCCCAGAGCCCCATCCGTAAATAACACATAACTCAGGCCATGAGGATTTCCTCCCCGGTGGGACTTTTAATGTCTAAACCAGAGGTGTCAAACAAGCAGCTCAAAGACGAGTTGTGGCCCTGGGGAGTTCCACATCTGGACTATATCTCAGTGCTTAACACATTAGCTTTTGCCCCAGGCAGCTCCGGATTTCCCTCGTCAGTTTGCACTGAACCTGAGGTAGATTTGATTTAAGAGGCTAAGCATTCAAAGGAAAAGAAAAGGTACCAGCTTAAGCTAAGCATTCAAAGGAAAAGAAAAGGTACCTGCTTAAACGTTCAAAGTGCTGCCCTGAAGGCTCCCAGGGTTTTCAAGAAGGGTGCAGGCGTATATCTCCCCCTGAAGCAATGCACATTGCACCAGGACCTGTTTGGTTCAGAGAAGGAGGAAGGATCCTTTGTGCCAGGCGATCGGTCCCACACAGGATCAGGTCTCTCCAGTTATCAGGACATCTACACGCAACCTGCAGGGCTCATGAGGATGTGCTCTTGAGACCTGTGGCTTCCCTCAAAACCAAACTCATCTCCCTGGCTGAGAGTGATTCTGCATCCCTCCTCCTCCTCCTGCAGAAATGTCTGTTTCCAGCAATAGCTCTTTTAACATTTCAGGACTAATTCCTTTCTGTGGCTTGGTTAGATTACTCTTTAGCTTGCTGGGCAACTGCTCTGGAGTGCTGGTGAAAAGGGGGCTGGGGATCGATGATGTGGGTCTCAGAGCCCTGTGGCCACAGCTCAGGGCTCAGTCTGACTCAGCTATACAGCCTTGGGCTTTGTCCCATGCTGACTTCTCTGGAGTGCAAAGATCAGGCTCAGGGGGAAAAAAAAGAAACTCAATTTCTGTATACTTTTTCCTGTCATAACCCTGATCTGACTTCCTCTTCCTGATGGGTTAAATCCTGAGCCCACTGGGGCCTGAACCTGCCCAATGTACAGGATTTCATCAGACCACAACAGCGGGACCATATGATGTCAGTCTAGAGGATGGCCATACAGTTGAAGAAGCCTCCTCTGAGCAGCAAGAATTCCCACAGCCCTCGGAGAAGGAGGCTCAGGTACTCAGCACCAGTCAGGTTTTGGCTTTGCCCCTCAGGGAGAACGTTCCCGTGTTTCACTGCAGCATGGCCCGGACAGCCAGCCGGGTGTGGATGTACTTGCCCGGCCACAGCGGGGCTGGGGAGGGAGCGCCCAGCAGGCCCGGATGCCCGCAGGAGGCCGGGTGCCTTTGTCTCTCTCCCATTTGAGTCCTATGCCCCAGCCCTCCCAGAGACACAGGTGTGCCAGGGAAGGCAGCCCAGACAACCCCTCCTGAGCTCCTTCCACGCAGCGCCTGCTGCATTTCTAAAGCGCTTTTGCCCCAGATGACTCCATGTGAGGTCTCAGTGCGTCCTGTTAAATGATCCAGCAGAAGCTAGAAATGGCACATGGCTGCTAGTTCTAGGCTTGCAAACTCTCCAGCGACTCTCTGCCTCCCTTCCTCTCTAGACGCCTGCTCCCTTCCCCCGCCCCCCCTTCTCCCTGCTCTTCTTCCTGCAGCAGGTTGATAGGTGAAACCTGCTGCTTCTGTGTAAGTGTTGTAATGACATTAACAATCTGCCACCGGCAAGTTTCCAGCATGAGGCGAGCAGCCTCTGCTCCGAGCGTGCAATCTTGGCAGGCTGACACTTTCCCATGCCTTCTGCCCTCTGTCAGCGGGGAGGTGGGCCACTCCCAGCCTGACAGCTCCGACAGGATACCTTCACAATGACTGAAATAATAGACCTAGCGATGGGAAAATGAGGCCAAGAAAACCCAAGGGTGAATTACAAGATGAATAACTTCCCTGAAGCCACGTCCCAGAGCATGCCTTGGCCTGCTGTTGATTCACCAGCTGACTTCCCCTCCTTCGCTGCTCCACCGCCCTCCACTCCCCTCCCGGGAGACAGACCTGTCTGGATTTCATCACTTGCCTAAAATAACTGAGAGGGTTCGGAGAGGAGAGGAAAGGGAGCAAAGAGGACAAGCTCAGAAAAGTGTGGAACAACCCCTTCAAAGCACCAGACCTGCATGACTGAAGAAACACACTTTCTGAGTGTAACTTTGGGAAGTGGCAACCAGGTGAGGGCGAGCGACTGGGGTATTTCCAGGGAGAACTGTGGGAGTTATTTACTTTGCCGTCCTCATCCGTCCTTTCAGGCTTTAAACTCCCCAGCTTTCACTGAAAGCTTTGGATGGAGTTCCTGAACTTTGCTTGTATACCTGCTCTGGTGCCACAGATGAGCAGTAGCTTCTATTGCCCTAGGGAATTATATATTCTCCAATTTGGGAACCCCAGCCATGGAGCCTTCTCTTGGGATCACACCCTGGCCCCAGACAGTGAAGTCAGACCCATGGATAGAGATACTGGTACAAAGAAGCAGGACAAAGAGGGCAGCACTGCATGTGCTGAAAATAAGTGTGGCAACAGACAACAGAAGGGTCCACTGCTCTCCATAGTGGAGAGAGATGGCTGCTTCTGTTTTCTAGGTAGCTCCAGTCCCAGGGCTGAGCAGCGAGATTAGCAGACAGCCCGTTATCGGGTGGCTGACATGAGGAACTCTACGTATTGCAGCCGTCTGCGAAGTCAGCATGGGACTGTGCCTCCCTTACAACAATGCTGGGCTGGTGCAAAAGTCTGCCCAACATCTACAGCACTCGGGCTTTCTATCAGGATGCTATTCACAACTATGATGGAACAGCCCTAACGGAAAGCACCGAGCTTGATGCTCCCCAGCAGGTAATCAAAGTGAATGCCAGTGCAGCGTTATGGCAAGGTGCTCTGCCCATGATACTTTAAAACTTGCTTGCTTTTTGCTCTGGGTTTTAAAATGCACAAGGGCTCCGTCCGCTTGGAGATGAGTCCTGTTTCTCTTCATATTCCATATTCTGCAATTCGTATACACGTCAATCAAAACTGTTGTTAGCCATAGCTGTCACGTCAAGTCCACGTCTAGCAGCATGGGTGATTGACAGCAAAGTTTGTTATCTATGAATGTGTCATCCCATCCAGCACCCAGTGCTGGAGTGCTGCCTGACAGGTCATCAGTGGGAGACTTCCATCATCCATATATTATGAGATGGTTCGAACAAATCATTTTTCAGCTAGTCTCAGACACACATGTTCTTCTGAATCCCTTTAACCTGAGATATAGCATTTGACAGTGGAAGGAGGTGGACGCCAACGGACCTTGGTCAGATAAATCCTGACAGGTTGGCAAATGAAAACAGGCTGTATCCATTTCTGTCCTAACTATTCTGAAGGAATTTGAGCCAGCAGCTTCACAAGAAGCTTGTGCAAGGGGCAGAGTATGGGAAGAAAATCACTGCAGAGAAGCAGACCTCTAACAGCCTTGCATTAGAAAGCCCCAAGATACGGTGGGTTAGCTAATTCTTACAGAGACTGTGAGAGCTCAAAGAGAGAGGCTTTCTCATTAGGCTTCTTGCTTTCTTATCTTCCAGAAGAACCAGTCCAAACCCTCCTTTGCAAAGAGCTGTGCAGAAAAAGGAAATGATAAGTAGGATGTGACCCATCCTTGTCAGCCAAGAGACACTCAGGATGCATTTTGAAAGTTTGGATTGCTACTTAACTGAGTTCATGTATACTAGTTCACTTGCCCCTAAGGAACTAGCTCACTGCTCACTGCAATTAGCAGTGTGGAAAGAGTCCCGTTAATCTTGATAAACTTTGAGTCAGGCCTTCAGTGCAATATGATCCCAAAGAGGTCCATGTTTCAGATCATGATAAGCTCTAGCAGGGCAGTTCACCTGTGAGAAAAGCTGTATGCACCAAGGAGCAAGAACATGGGAATGAAGTCACAAGTCAATATCCTCAATTAAAGTTTCAAGGAATATGCAAAGGAGGTTACATGAATGTTAAATGAATGTTTAGGGTTTTAGGCTTCTTTTTTTCTTTCATACTATAAATATTAGTATTTCATGTGAATGATTTTATATTGAGACAAAGTATTTTGACAGATATTAAACAAAAAGATTGTTTCTCAAATGATATTTTTGTAATCTTTTTCTTCTTGAGGACCTCTGAAAGTCCATCTCTTTGTTCAGAATTGGAGTTAAAATTACATTCAAAGTGCAGTAGAAAAGCTGTGTTTCCTCTGGGACAGAAATTCTGTCCTCCAACAAAGTGCAGTCACTAGCTCAGCCACATCCTAGAGTTAATCAAGCTCACGAAGAGTTCAATCTGAGGCCCCCTGCAATCATTTCTATCTACTTCATGGCACGAGCAACTCTGGGCTTGATCCAGATTCTTGCTAAAGCCAGTGGAGGTTTTACCAGCTTACACTAATAATGTGTCAGCATCCTGCACAGTACCTGAAGGGCATCTCTTTCTGCATGCCTGTTTTAATACTGCAGAGAAGTGATTGGTATATCTGGACTTTTTTGTGACCTCTGGGATGGTACTGGGCCAGAGAGATGCCTCTGGAAGCCATGCATACGTTATAACACTGTGTATCAAAGAGATATTAAAAGAAAATCATAAAAATAGCTTCCTTCATCCCACACAACCCTCATGTTTTGATTTCCTGGTGAAAAGACCCAAAGGTTTGTTTGGACTGTAATTAGTGAGGTTTATACTCACAACCCAATCATAACAACTTCATTTGGCTCAGGACAAGTTTAAATCCAACAAATGCAGAATTAAATCCACAACTGGCTTTATAACTCTACTCTACTCCACATAAAAATAACATTTGCAAACACTTTGATCTGTGTTACATTTTGAAAGCTAACAAATTTGGATACATGGATTTCTAGTGAGGTGGAAGGGAGGAAAAAGATACTTGATACTTTTCCAAACACTCTAGTCAAACATCACTGAACAGTGAATAAGGGTGAGTTTTTATAAAATCCCTTGTGCATTAGTATAGGTACTAGACATATAAATACAGATGGATAGGTTGCTAGCTAGCTAAGTAGATAAACAGAGAGATAAAGTGATAGACAGGGGTTGGGAAAGAGCAGCAAACGGGCCAAAGTCTGAAGCTCTCCTCTCAGCCCATTCATAATCCCTGTTCTCCAGGGCTATGGGAAGAGAGGGGCTCTCGGCCCCACACGGTGGGACATGCAGAGGTGATACGGCTCTGCTCCATGCTGCTCTGGGCCTTAACTGTCAGCGTAGCTCTTACTCCTCCTCTCTCTCTTCTTCTCTACTCAGTGAACAGCCACTCACTCAGAATGCAACTGGTGTGGCAGCTCTTCTTGCTGGACAGATACCCATTACCCATAAACTACAAATGAGGGCTTACACCCGCTGACAGCGACAGGCTGGGCTAGAGTACCTGCCCCAGTGTTGAGGAGTGGTGTGGTCTGTGTGCTGCGCACTGTGCTTAGCATGCATAATGCCGGCAAAATCAGACCCAGTAAGAAAACTCTGTGCCTATGCGACATAAGTGCTTACTTCGCCTGCGAGAATCTGTGCCTTTTAATTACTGCAAGTGCTGCAGGAACATGAAAAGGCAGGCACTCATTAATCCACAGTAATTTCAGCCTAGCAGAGATCCGTTGTCACCTTTCTAGAGAAACGATTTGCATGTTCTTGCAAATCAAACCAGACACCTCTGGCAAAGCACATGTGGTCCCAGTCTCTGAGTGGGGGGTAACAGATTGCTGTCTTGATTTCAGCCACCATGCTGCAAGCCTTACACATTCTCTGCAAATTAAAATAGCTTTGGAGAGATACATTCCCCCAGCACACAGAAATGGATAAATAACTTTCCCTTGCAGAAGGTAAGGCATCCACTCATTCTGTAGCGCCTTCTCCTTTCACGAAGGACTCCATATGGCTCCAGAGACCAGTCTTGATGCTGACAGGACTTCATCCCTACAGCAAACCAAAGGGTCAGTCTGTAACACACCTGCTGGCTGGATGCATTTTGCTTGGCACCCATTTCATGGGGTACATGCCAGGATAAGGCAGGCACTGTAGACCCTGGTGCCTTGTGCTGCTGAGGAGGTAAAGTAATTATCAAAGGGCACAGGATGAAAGCAGAGGCACAGGGTTTCTGTGGCCACTGATGCCTTTCTGCAAAGAGGGAGTTCTGTGGAGAACTAAGAGCAAGGGATACCTTTCCCCCTGAAGCCCCACTGCACGGAAAGGTACTGCCAACCCTGCTCCAGCCAGCAGTCTGAACTCTTGCCCTGCTCTGCTCTAGAGTAGTAAGACTCTGCACTTGTCTCACCTGAGAGCTTTGCTCTTAATGACAAATCAGCTGATGTGGGAAATCAGTTCTCTGGCAGCATGGCATAACGCCTCTCCAACTGGTCCTCTGAGAATTCCCTGCAAGAGCAGCTGAAACCTTAGAGCTCGAAGAGAATCCCACAGTCTTGAGAGCATTTAGGATGAAAGTTAAGATACAAGAGCTCGATTTATCTTGGGCAGAATCCATCTTGAAAACCACAATCTGTAATTCAGTAAGACTGGATCTTTTCTACCATGTAGCCTCCACATGAACCATTAGACATAAAAAAGTGAGCTGCCAGTTTCACTGCTGAAAGCAGAGTTATCCATCCCAAGGCAGACACTGATCTGTGTCCATCCACAGACCTTGCATCTCACTAAGGATGGGGCTAATGTCACTGATATCTGGCCCTAGACCAGACAAGCTCCAAACAGCAATTCACATCTAGAAAACTGGATTTGTTTCATCGCTGCCCTTTCTGTTCAAATGACCCAGCTCCCATCTAATGCATTTTTAGGGAACTGGCCAGCATGACCTCAAGAGTATGTAGTACTCTGGTTCTTGGGGAATATGTTTGCAGGAGTGCAGCACCCAGGATCCCAGACCTGCTGCACTACTGCTGGTTAGATTAAATCTAACCCACAGGTATTCACACAGGCTGCAAACCCACATCCTGACAGCAGTGCAGGTATTTCTGTCATGCCCTGTTAACTCTGGATAGGGATGTGTGCACAAATTACCAGGAGGAGTATGAGTTTACAGTGTGCTGCTTCTCCATACTACACATCTGTCTGTGGTCTCTCACAATGCAGAAGCCACAGGGCAAATTTCACTGATGACACCGACATAGTGTGGGCCAAGAGCACACACAGATAACATGGACTGGCCCTTGGAGCAGCTGAGGTGCCACTGTTTACTGCCAGGAGACAGCCTCTTTGTGTGTGCATATCACAGCTCTATGATGCGCTAAGTAGTGCTCTGCGTTTGTGCCTCCAGGCTGAGCCATTTGAAGTCCTGTTCCTCAAAGGCCACATTTAGGGAAAGAAGTTACAAAAGGAAACCTTTCTACTTGTGGGCTTTCTGGGCTGCCTATTTTTAACCAAGTACCCTCCTTGCTGCGGGAAGCATCTTTGTGAGTGAAGATCCATAGCAGTGGGATTGAGTTATATTCCTCTGAGAGCAGACCTCCGTTTTCAGCAAACTTACATTACCTTGCCTTATATTAACACATGTTGTCAGCTATTTTAACAGCAGTAAGCGAACGGCAATAGGAAAGATGAAAAAATTCTAAAGGATGTAGCTGTGTCTCCTGTTAGTGGGCTGACCTTGTGTTTCCAGCATCACGTGTGTGCAAGGGACACAGCCAGCTTCGGTTCTCCTCTAGCCAGGGGCCAGGTTGCTTCAACACTTGTAAACACACTGGTACTAAATGATAGTCCACTTTGGCAGGAGGGGGGAAGACAGTGAAGTGTGCAGCGCAGGTCACATTGGTAGGTGAAACAATCACCAGCCGAGGTCGTTTCTAACAGCTTGCTCTTTGCAATGAAGTTAAATTGCTTCAGGGCAGACGAATTTACCCTCCTTACAACCAGGTCACTGCACTTTGGTCCCCACTAAAAATAAACAGGCAATAGATGTGTCTCAGTTGATTTGAATCTTAAATAGCATAGCTTTCATGTATGGTTTGGTGCTGTTGTATTTCCAAAGCTGCTATATAAAAGAAGCAATGGAGCTTTTGCCGGTCATTGGTGATGGAAAGATAATTCCCATTTGGACTTACAGTGGGAAAAGCCATTCGCAAAGCCAGGCACGCTAAAAAAAGTAACTTGCTGGCTGTGATCATTCTCCACATCCTCTCTAACTTCTCTGCGCGTTACAGTGTCTTGCAGAGCAGGGTCCTATTCTTTGGCTGGAGTCTTAAGTTGGTGTTAACATACCGCATGTAAGTAACGGCAACAATGATACATGTCAGTGCCCTTGTTATTAATGTCTGGATTTGTTTCACCTTCTCACTCCTTCGCCTCTTGCCCTAGGACTTAGGATGCAGAGGGACTGGAAGCTACAGGAGGAGGCCTTACAAAGCTCAGCTAGCTCATCCCTCTCTGCAGCCTTCTATAGGTCCTACATGGCATCGGTTTAGTATCGAATCACGGCAGACAGCATTTTAGGAGCAGTGAGGGAAGAAGGTCACGAGGGACATGGAAGTGGAATAGCAAGGAAGCAAAATGTGCTTACTCAGACTAGCTCTGGGTGGGCCGCTATGGCTTTCACTGCTGTTCTTGTGAAAAATACTGTAAGAAAATTAATGCATCACAGTGGGTCAGGACTTTATTTTGTGTCTCATATACAGAAGGTGGAAATTTGGTATAATTCTTGAATTGTCCCCCCAGTATCAACCACAAGATCAGAATCTAATCTAGTCTCTCCAAATTGCTGCTTCTGTGTTTTCCCGAAGAAAATCTGTGCCCTAGCAATTGCCCTTTGTTAGCAAAATGCTTCGTACTTGCTTTATCCCCTCCAGGTTTTTTTTTTTTTTTTTTGGGGGGGGGGGGAGGGGATGACAAAATCTCTAGATGTGTATAGATGTGTAAACAGCCTTAATGAGAAAACTATAAACCAAGATCTGCCTGCTTTCAGAAGCTGAGGTTAAATATAGCTTCTAAATGCTGCTAATTGATTTTAGATGTCTCGGGAAAGCTTTTGCCTTCACACCATCCCACCCATGCTGTTCAAAAATTCCTCACCTGCCCCTGCCTCTCCATAAGGCATGGGGAATTGGTAGCAGACCCTCTGCACTCACTATTTGTCAGCTTCTTTAACACCCAAAGGCTGTCAAAAAAACACGGGCTGCTAAGAGACCCTGTCTTAGGCCTTTGTTAAACCAACATGTATCCTCATGCCTTCTTTCCATCTGCTACAGTCTATTTTTATGTTTTGGCCTTGCAATCTTTCTCTTCTTTGTAAACAAGCCTGTTTACAAATATTTGCCTCAGAAAAATTCCACTGTTCATATAGGCAGAAAGACTGCTCACCTCTGCATGGACAACATATACATCCAGATGTATATGCGCCTGCAAGTAGCCAAAAAGGCCTAGTTTGTAAAGAGAAGGATGGCTCATGCCCGAGTTGTGTCTGCTGACAAATCAGGAAATAAAAGTAAGTGCAAAGACAGACGTGAGTTGTTTGCTATCATCTGATGCAGTAAGGAATAAACCATGGATGTACTGTAGATCTTTTACTATGCAAAAAAAGTGTGAACAACAGGGTACTTATTAGTAGACGGTTACTGTAGAATGGATGTTTATATACTTTTCTGTGCTAGCCACTTTGCCAAATCCTGAGCTGGATTACTGTAAGGCGGTAAAATAGCCTTTTCTGTCTGAAACACTCATGGAGGTGCCAGGAGTTTTGTCACTTCTCTCCTGGTGACTGCTCAACCCAGTGGGGTAGGCCAAGCTTGCAGAGGTGTGGGGTGCTCTCTTGCTGGCGGAGCAGTCTAGTGGGATTGGACTTGCTAAAAAATAGACTGCCAAGGCTTACAAAAATCCTCCCGAGGACTGGTACCTTTTCAAGGACTGGCACTTTTTCAGTGGTTGTTGAGTATAAGATGCCTTAAAGAGGTTGATTTTTAAAGAGCAAAACTCAGCAATTCTTGCAATTAGATGTCCTTAAAGTCCTACTTATTTTTGCAAAGCCTGGTTGTGACTGATAAACATCCACATCTCATGGGTGTCTGCTATATAGACTAAACTTTGTGGTTGTTGTCTAGAACTTTATGAATTTGAAACTGATTAGTGAATACGAAAGGGTTTTGGTTTTTTAGGGGAACTCCCTCCCCATTTAGTATTACCAAGATGTATGGGGTTTCTTAATTGCTTAATATGGAGCTTTGCCTAAAGATGCAATGCTCTCATATTGCAATTCTAATCTTGCCACAGAAATTATAAAAAACTTGATATACAGTGAAATGGAGATACTATCCCCACATTGTTCGGCAGAATAAGGAAACAGGAACAACTAGATTATTTTCGCTAAATATGCACAGATGTAAAAAACATCATTCTGCTTACATGGACTGAGATAGGAACAGAAGGGGTCCACAGAAATGTGTATGCTAATGTATCTTGCTAACTTCTGGACAATCAGTTATACAATAGACAAGTTTTCAGTGCTTTTAACGTGTGTGGGATCAGGCTTGTGTATTGCATAAGAGCCATTCCATATCACTACAGGAGTGATTTGTCCCTGTAATATGATGGGCTTTTGAACTGCAATGACAAAACCCTTTCTTTAACAATAGTGCTGGGTAACCTTATAATAACCTCCTCCACCTTCTCTAGAAAAATGCTGCAGCTGGATACAGGAATTTTTTATCCACACACAAACATCTGCCTCCTTTGTTGGAAAGGACTGACTTAACAGTGACAGTTACCCTTTCCTCACCATTCTGCTTTGCTTTATAAACCAAGAGCAACATCAAACTTAGACTGAGGTTTTGGGTGGTTTTCTTTCTTTCTCTTTCTTTCTTTCTTTCTTTCTTTCTTTCTTTCTTTCTTTCTTTCTTTCTTTCTTTCTTTTTTTTTTTTTCTCTGACTGGCACTGGTTGCAGAAAGATCACCTGAGCTGGATTTGTAGATTTGGGTTTTATTTCATAATGATGGATATGCTGGTTAAACGTAATGGAAGAGGCAAGATAGCAGAGCAGAAATTTGGCGCCAACTGCCTCGCTTTGAAAGAGCCTGCATTCCAGCCTGCCTAAGAGGGGCTAAATGGAAAGATCTGATTAAGCGTCTCAGTGTTGTGACCCTGACCTCAAAGAACACGCCGATTCTCTAGAGGAACTTCATTTCAATTAATCAAGTTAACAGCCTGAGTAAATCTGGCTGCCTCCATCGAGCCAGAGGAACCGCTCGCTCTCCTCAAAGGGTCTTTGGGACGAACGATCTGAAAGGACGAGGCGGCCTGCTTCGACCCGGCGGCGTTCGCCCTCCTCACTTAAGGTGCTCGCGGTGCCTTCCCCGCGCGGTCCCCAGCCCGAAGGCCTCCTTCGGGAGGCGCAGGGGCCAGCCTCCGCCCCCCTCACCCCCGGCAGCCTCCGCCGGCCCCGCGCACCGGCCCGCGGCTGCCTTCCAGAGGCGGCTGCGAGCCGCAGGCGCGGGCGGAGGCTGGGGCCGGCGGCCGGGCCGGGCCCGCCGGGCAGCCCCGGGGCGCGCTGCCGGCGGCGGCGGCGCGGGGGCGGCGCGGGGCCGGCTGGCGGCGGGGCCGGCGGCCGGCGGCTGGCGGCGCGCCCGGCCCGCCGCCCCCGCCGCCCGGGAGCGCGCCCTTCCCACGCCCCGCCGGGGCCGCCGGCCGCCGGCGCCGCGCCGCGCCTGCTGCCGGGCAGCCGCCGCCCGCCCCGGCCGCCGCTCCGCCGCCCCGCCGCCCGCGCCCGGCCTGGCGCGGCGGGAGGAGGAGGAGGAGGAGGAGGCGGGGGGCTGCCCGCCGGGCCCTGCGGGCGCCCCGGGCCGCCCGCCCTCGGCGCCGCTGGCTGCAAGGGTCCAGCTGTGCCGGCGGGGAAATAGCCGGGAGGACGAGCGAGCCCCCGCGCCGGCGACAGGCTGGGGCGCGGCCAGCGGTGTTTTGCAAGCCCCGACGCAGAAAGGGAGGGGAAGCCGGTTCCCTTCCCACCCCCGTCCCCTGGGTCCCTTGTGCCCTGGCTGCCCCCAGTGCAGCGGCTCTTTCTCGGTGCCGCAGCCTGCCCTGTGCTAGAGCCGAATCATCCCTTCCCGGGGGAGGGGGGAACCAGCTAAGAAGCAGCAGGGGAGATTTGGCTGTAGTAAGGGGAAGCAGAGGGTGAGAAAACAGCTGCGTGAGGCAGGGAGCAGAGACCAGGCAAGGGGGGTAACACAAGAAAACTCCCTCTGTTGGAAACGTGTAAGCAGAGGAATGCAAAGGCACCAGGACCAGAGACCGGGAGGAAAAAAGACTTCAGCCGGAGACTCAGGGTGCTTTTTCTGAGCAGTTCCCTGGTGGCCGGTGAATTGGGACAGCCCAAGAAGGTTAAAGGGGCTTTGCTTCTTGCCTGGGGCCTTGCTGGAGACTCTCTTTGCACTGAACTTCTTCAGACATGCCTGTCAGAGCTGTAGGGTTGCAAAGACATAGCTGAACTAGTGCTCAAAAGTTGACCAGGTTTCACAGCTGGAACTAAATTCTGTGCTGCAACAGGTAGCTTTCTGCCAGGTCTAGAAATGGCTTGGAACACAGTAGAACCGTTGCAGTGAAGTTCAGATGAAGAAGACGTCACAGGCTAGCTGGGTTTCAGCCTCACTGTATCTCACTGCTGTC
The DNA here is from genome assembly GCF_036370855.1 of Dromaius novaehollandiae. Lineage (NCBI taxonomy): Eukaryota > Metazoa > Chordata > Aves > Casuariiformes > Dromaiidae > Dromaius > Dromaius novaehollandiae. Next base: position 4,655,025 of record NC_088121.1, on the reverse strand, counting down.
CTTCTCCCACCTCTCCTTGCTCCACCACACCCAGATCATGCCATTACACCCATGGACTGCCTGCACTCTGCATAACCATTATCGCTTTGGCACTGTGTCCGTTCCTTTGGACTTTCACCTTTCATCAGCAGCATACTTTGCTTTTTTACTGCACCTTTAAAGGGATAAGACCAAATTTAGCAGTTATCCCACGATATGAAAAAAATAGCTCCATGGAAAGTCTAGGAGGAAAATGGCAGCCTCTCAATTATCGAGGAATAGAATGGTAGAGCCGGAAAACCTGTTGCAGAAGTGTAGGATCTGGGTGCAGCCGAAGGGCAGAAGCAGTGGTTGAATCTGAGTTGTAAGTCTCCTGAAGTGGACTGGAGTTAAGGGCGACATCATCCCCTGTTGCAGAAGGATTTTGAGATTCCATCAGGCAGATCTGTTGATGTCATTCACCTCGTCTCCACCTAGGTCTCCACAGGACCTAGGCACAGAGAGATCTGTGACTTGCCCAAGGCCAAAAAAGAGCATGTGGCAATGCTGGACATAAAAGTAGTCCTCTGACCACTAGGTCCTTGCTCCCTCACTGCAGTGTTTGCAAGGAGGCTGTCATGACAGTTGTACCCTTACGTGTATGCTTTCCAGGGTAGCACTGAAGAGGCACAGTAGTGACTGACTGCTCTTGCGCTGGGAGAAGAGAGCCCCAGAGGAATGCAATGCTGTGTGCCGTGTTTGCATGGGTGCAATCGTTCAAAACCCACTCAGAAAAGAGTTTTTCCCAGCATATGAGCTCAGCAGTGTAGGGCTTGGCAGTCTTCCTTTTGGCCTGGGTACCCTGTCAATAAAAGAAATTTGCTACATCTAGGGTAGATGCGGAGGGGACTGGGCAGTGAGGGACAAGTCCAGAGACATGGTGCTGCCCTGGGGAGGTATACAGTTACACACAGGCGACAGGCAGGCTTTCATCTGCTCTTCCAAGCCTTCTTCAGACAGAAGAGGAGGGGTAGTAGCTGGCTGTGGGGGTTGGAAGAGAATCGCTGTAACATGATTTTATGTCTGTGATTGCATAACAAAACCTCCTGGGAATCTCCTGATTCAAATGGATACCTAGTTTTGATTCTGAGAGTGAAGATTTTCATCACTGATCGATTGCCCACGCTTAGGTGTGTAGGAATTACTGGTCTGGATCAGCACCACACTCTAAGCAGCCCTCATGCCTGTCTCTAACCTTGGCCAAAATCTGATAAACGTGTTAAAAAAAATCCTTCAGAAGTGGAAAATCTGCCTTATTTCACCCCCCGCCCCATACACACACATATACTGCCATATTCTCATAGGAGCTGCAACCTAATTGCTAATAGAATTAAACCTTGAAATATGAAATTGCATTTACCTTCTAAAAAGATGGGACTGTTGAATTAATTGGTGCCTTTGCAAATGTCAAGCCACTCTGAGCTGAAACACTGCTGGTCCCTCCACGGCCCAACCTGCCTAACACAACTGCCAGGAAAAACCCTAGGATTGGGGTGGGGGGGGTCAGGAGAATGAATATACCCCTTTGTCTATGGGGATCCCATACACTCAGGGATGAAGGAAGCCTAGCCAAGATGGATTATGCCTCTAGACATGGCTTTAGCATGCATGCATATCATCTGTTGGCTTTTCTCTCCAAGATTACATGATACCCCCACCTCATAAATTTGGAGCAAAGTACACAAAGCTTCCCCTTCCATACTGTGCATTCACTCTTGATGGTCTTTCTCCATACCATGGCCTTATTAATTGGTGACAATTGGAAGTGGTTAATGCTGTGTGTGAGAGACTGCAATTGCTTCCACTTGGCCAGGATTCAAGTACTGGGGGAGAATCAGAATGGGTGGCAAAACTGTCTTTTCCTCAGTTCCCTTGCTTACTTGGGGGGGGGGGGGGGGGAAGAAAAAAAAGAAAAAGCCACAACCCTGAGTTATTCTCTTTTATGAGGTAGGCATTGTGAGACCAGGCAATTGAATTTACAACAGCATTGAGTATCAGAGTCTATCTGGCCCTGTCAATGAGAGTGGAGAGAAAAAAAAGACACACATTAACCCTCAGCTCTGAGTTCCCAGGCATTTCAATAGGGTTCCCAACTTCCCAAAGAGCCCGCTGCATACTCGATGAGACCCTTTATACCTTGTAATTACCCTCCTCACAATAGGGACGGACTCTCTAGCCTCTTTTTTAGGCAAGATAGTAACTTTTGCACACACCACCCCCACACACCCAACCCTTAAGAAAAGGTAGTAAGGAATGAAATCTTAAGAGGGATATTATTTCAGTAACTTTTCCCTGAACAGGTTATCAAGAATAGCCTATTTATCTCAGATTCAAGGAGCATGTATTTAATGGTTACCCTTTCTTTTGAGGACCAACACTACATTTACAAAGTTCTCAGGAGATGTTTTAGCACAGCCACCCCCCCCCCCTTTTTAAAACCCTCCCCCCCCCCCACTGTCCCTTCCAACTAAGGTCATGAAGGCTGTACCTTATTAGTTTGTGGGGTTTGCCCACTCTCCCCTCAACTAAATGAAAGGAGAAAAATAGATATATCTATTTCAAAGAATTTATTTAAACACCTGCAACTTTGGGGGTGGGGGGGAGTTTAAACACAGGCACACGCACACACAAACAGGATACAAACAACTTTGGCATTATACTTTGAATATTTGTTACAAAACTATTTTTCATTTATTTTTTTAAAAAAAGTATCTCAAATAAAGGCATTTTAAAGGAGTAAAAATACAAGTTGAGATCCCAACCTCTGAAAATAATAAATAGATTGTTCATAATGAGGCCTTTCTTTTCTGTTTAAATCTGCTTTAAAAAAACATAATGGGCTCCATACAACGGAGCCAACAGAAGAGTTTTTGGGGGAGCTGCTTTAGGCAAGTCACCAAGGCCTCCAGACCGACTCGCTGCGCTCTCCGACGGGACTTCCCGCTTGGGACGCCGGAACAATGCTGCCCCCAAATGACGTCAACCCCTGCACGGGGGATGCTGAGGGGGTGGCCGCCGTGTTGCTGCCCGCAGACGCCGGGACATTGGCGTTGGCATACAGGGGAATAACCGGTCCGGAGTTCGGAGGAAAAGCTGGGTTAGGGATGAGGAAAGCGAACTGGCCGTCGGTAGCAGGGACCAGCTGAAAGCCTCCGTAGACCTTGGGGGACAGGGCTTCAGCGGGGTTCAGTTTGCAGGGCACCGGCATTGCTCCAGCTGCAGCAGGGGGGAGCTGAACGTGCAGAGGCTGTGCCAGATGTGCAGGCTGGCCAGCTGGCGGGGGCGGCGGGTAATTCATCGCCACGATCTGGCCCAGGCAAGCAGAGAGGTGGCTGAGGAGGCGGGTGCGCACATCAGTGTTCACCCCTTCGCAGGTGGACAGGAACCGTGTCACCTCATTCATGCACTCGTTAAATCCAGCCCGGTACTTGCCGAGGACAGTGGGGTCAGCGCTGAGCGCAGCTGGAAAGCAAGAAGGGACGGGGTGAGACCCCGGCCCGGAGCCCCGCACCGGGGCACCCTGCACCGGGGCCGCCCTCGGGGGTCCCTGCTCACCCGTCATCTGCGCCCGCTGCAGGTTCCGCAGGTGCTTCACCGTCATCTCCAGGATGTCCGCCTTCTCCAGCTTGGAGTGCCGCGAGCTCTGCACAGGGAGGCAGGCAGCCAGGGGCCACCGCGTCAGCGCTGCTGCCCGGGCCCCACCGCCAGCCCCCAGCACCTCACCATGCCCCCGGCACCACCCCCCCGGGGAGACCACCCTGTCCCCGGCACCCCCCCCGCCCCCGGGGAGACCACCCTGTCCCCGGCACCCCCCCCATGGAAGACCACCGTGCCCCCGGCGCCCCACCACGCACCCCCCCCCCCGGGGAGACCACCGTGCCCCCGGCGCCCCACCACGCACCCCCCCCCCGGGGAGACCACCGTGCCCCCGGCGCCCCACCACGCACCCCGCCCCCGACGCCACTTACATCCTTCTTCAGCGCGTCCAGGATGAGCGTTTTGAGCTGCCCCAGGCTCTCGTTGATCCTCGCCCGGCGCCGCTTCTCCATGATGGGCTTGGAGGACTGCGGGAAGAGCGCACACGGTGACTGCGCGGCCCGGCCCGGCGCGGCCCGCCCCGGCCCCCCGGCCCCGGCACCGACCTCAGCACGGCCGCGGGCTCGCCGCCATCCAGCGCCGCCGCCGCTCCGCCCCGGCCGGCACCCGCCATTTACCTTGCGGTGCTCGCTGGCGCTCCGCGGCTTGTCCGGCGTGTGGCTGGCGCTGGCCGGCGCCCCCGCGATGGGCGAGGCGGTCGGCTTCTCCATGCCCGTGTCGGCGGGCATCGCTCGCCCCAGTGCAGGCGCGGCGCGAGCCGGGAGGCAGCGGGCGGGAGCCGGCGCGTGCGGCGGGTGCTCGGGCGCGCGCCGCGGCGGCAGTGCCGGTGGCCAGCGCCCCCCCGCCCTTTATACCCGGCGGCGGCTCCCCATTCGTGTGAAACCGCCGCCGCATTCTTTCCCACACTCCCGCCAGCCAATGGGCGCCGGCGCCGGCGCCGGCCGCCGCGCGGCCCGCGCCCCCATTGGCCAGCGCCTCCGCCGCCTGTCCATCACGCGCGCCGGGCTCCCCGAAGCGAGGCGCGGCGGAGCGGGCGGCCACGTGGGGGGCGGGCGGCCCCGCGCTGCAGCGGGGGCATCTCGTCGCCGCCGCCCGCCCAGCCTCCTGCCCCCGCGCCGGCCGGCGCCCCGGCTGGCCCCTTGCCGCGGCAGCCCCCCCGCCGCAGATACCTCGGCCGCCCGCCTGGGGCTGCCGCGCTGGTGTCGGGCAGAGCCCGCGGGGGCCTGCTGCGGGGGCCCCCCCGCGCCCCGCCCCGAGCGGCCCCGCGCGCTCGGCAGCGGGCTGCCGCCCCGCGGGGAAACCGCTGCCCCGCGTGCCTGCGGCCCCGCTCTGCGCACTGGGAGCCCGCGGAGCGCAGAGCCCGGGCGTGACCCCGGCGCGCCAGGGCCGCGCGGCCGGCACAGGGCAGCGGAGGCGCCCAGCGGCGGCCCCATGCCACGCCGCTAACCACACCGCGCGTGGGACACTGACACGGGCTGAGCGCCCGACTCCGGCACGCCCCTGCCTCGCACGGAGAGCCGCGGGGCGCGCTGCGGGCTGCCCCGCCGGCGGGCGGCCGGGCGGGCTCCCCGCGGAGCAGCGGCCCCGCGGCCGCCGCCCGCCCCGCGCCAGCTGCTGCCAGCTGCGGCGGCGGCGGAGGCAGCTGGCGCGGCACGCGAGGCCGCGGCCGGCCGGCAGCCAATGGGCGGGGGGCTGCCGGCGGCGCCGCCGCCCATTGGCTGGCGGCCGCCCCCGCTGTCAATCAGGCGGCGGCGGCGCGGGCCGCAGCCCGCCGCGCTCGTGCCTCCGCCCCCGAGACGCGGCCCACGCCGGGCGCGCGCCCCCCGCCCCGCGCGCCGCCCGCCCGCCGCGCCCCGGAGCACGTGCCAAAGTGCTCCCGGCTTCCTGCGCCGGGCGGCGCGTCCCGCCGCGGGCGTGCAGCGGCCGGGAGGCAGCCATGGGAAAACCACGCCTCCCGCGCGGCCCCGGGAGTGATCTCCCGTGCCGAACAGAGCCTCTCTGTCCCGCTGGTGTAAAGAGAGACTGAGCGAGATCAGATCGCGCTCGCTTTTTTCTTCCCTCCCTTCCTTGCAGATCTTTTTTTTCTTTCCTGTCTTGGGAAATTCCTCACGGCCCCCGCCCCCCCCCCCTTCTTGTGTGCAAAATCGAGACGGGAACAAATAATAATAATCAGCGCTCAGACGGTTGCAGACGCGCGTAGGGTGCCTCTGGGAAAGAGGAGCTGCGAAGGAGCAAGGGTTAGACGAAAAAAGGGGGGGGGCGGTAAATCAAGGATTTGGCAAGCTACCTGTGCTTTGACATTTGCGCAGCTCCCAAAAGGAATCAAGAGATTAAAACAAAAAGAAGGCAAAATGCAGAGGGACCAAAACCGCCCCCCCACCTCCAGCACCTTTTCCCACCTCACAGCTCTTCCACCTAAGGCATGTGGCTGCTCCCCAAGGTTGTGATACTTGTCTGGTGCTCTGCAAACTCCCTCGATTCATCTGATTGGGAGAGGTAGCAGAACCGTCCGGTGTTTTGAGATGCCCTCCTGTTTTCACTTCCCACAAGAACAGTTTTCCTGCCCAAGCCATTTTAACCCATGCAAAATGTGGGTACGCCCACGGGGCACATGAGCTGTACCCGAAATTCTGCATTGGCCCCGGTGGGATCTGGGGGCTTGGCAGCTGACTGCAGCGGTGGAGATGCTGGCCCGCACTTCGTAAGGGGAGACGCAGTATCTCTCACCCCACTTTTCTGCTGTTTCTTGTGAAGGGAGAACAGAACCGCATGGCACTCCTGTGGTGCGGCCGGGAGCCCAGCCGTGTGACCCCAGGCAGCCGGAGATGCCAAGCCTCCCCGCACCCTTTCCTTTCGGCGCACGGCCCCCCAGCACAGGCACGCACCCGCCCCCGCAGAGGCGCAAGGTGCCGCTGAAATGTCCTTGGCCTTCAGAGCCGTCAGCTCCGCCAGGCCCATGCCCTCCGGGGGGGAAGCTGCGGCCGGGCAAAACCCCCGGGCGCATCTCAGCCGGCACCGAAGCCTCCGCAGCGAGCCCTTGCCACGGCTGTGCTGCCCGGCCCCACTGCGTGGCCGCGCAGGCTGCAGGCTCTTCGGCACAGCCACTGTCCCCTGCTCTGTGCTGCTACAGTGCCTAGCACGGCCTGGCCCGAGTTTTGGTCGGGTCTTCTGCACACTTGTAAAAATAACCTCCTTTAATGTGGAACTGCAAAAACTGAAATCCTTAAGTAGCCTTCCAGCTCCTGGCTAATTTCAAAATCTGCCTATTAAAGACCTTTTAACAGAACACAGTATATATATTAAATCTCTGTACTGCAGGCTTAAATCTTTTAATAATCATACACTGAGTATGAGTTTTCCATGGACTAACATCCGAAATTCAAAATGATCATCTTGACTTTCAGCACTTTTTGCCTTTTGTCCTTTTTTAACAATTCTGAGGCAGGGATGAAAGAATCAGTCGCTATATTTTGGGGGAGTCTCGCGCTGAAACAAATACATTGGATTCTCCCTCTGAGAGCCAAGCACGACCGGCTTAGCTGGGAGAGGGCTTTTCAGAGGAGGCTGCTACCACGCACTGCATTCAATCCCTATTGTCGGCCTGTCTCGTGCTTCGCTTTTAATTTGCTCTGATGAATCATTCCGCTCGCTTTCAGCGCTGCTGCAGCCAGGGCGGTAAGCCGTGCCCGCCCGGCACCGCTGCCGGGTCGCCGCGGAGCCGCTCCCGCTCCGCAGCCGGCGGCCGGGAGCGGCTGCGGGAGCGCGGGGCCGCGGGCGGGCCCGCAGTGCCCCCTCCCGGCGGCGCGGGGCCGCGGGCGCGGGGGGCGCGCGGGGAGCCAGGGCCGGGCGGGCGGGCGGGCTGCCGGGCTGCGGCGCGGCGGCGCCGGGCCGGGCCGGGCCCCCGCGGAGGCGCGTGGCTCGCCCGCTGCCGCGGCCCGGCCGCCCGGCAGGCTGGGCGCCGCGGGGCGCTGCGGCCGCGGGCGCTGCGCGGCGCGGGCGCCGCCTTTCCGCCTGCCCTGCTCTGGTGGAGAAGGGCCGGCGAGCGGGGGCCGGCGGCCGCGGCCTGGCCCTGCGGGAGCTCCCTTCCCGCTGCCGAGCCGTGTGGCACGCCGGAGCCGGCCTCGGCGGCCGGGCCCGCCGGGGAGGGGCGAGGAAACGGGGGGACGCGCCTGCGGCTCCGCCACCCTCTGCCACGGCTCGCGCCCGCGGGCAGCGCCGCTCCCTTTCCTCTCCGTGCCCGTATCCTGCCCTGCTCACGACCGGCACGGGCTGCCCCTCGCTCCCGGGACGCGGGCTCCCCTCTGCCCGGGCTGCCCCGCCGCTCCCCGGACCTCACAGCGCAACGACCGCCGTGCCGGGCACCCTGCGGTGCGGGGCACCCTGCTTGGCCAGGCCCCCCGCTTTGCCGGGCCCCCGCTCCCGCCCGGCCGGGCTGGCCCCGCTGCCGGCCGAGCCCGGGGGCCGCCGAGCCGCTGCGGCGGGCTGCGGGGCCGGCCGAGGGCGCGGGGATGGCCCGGCGTTCCCTGTGGGAATGGCCTCGGACCAGGGGGGTTCCCCTCTGTCCGCTGGCGACGGCGCGATGCCAGGAAGGGGAACCGTGTTGTCCCTCACCCCGGGACTGCGTAAAAAAGGTCGCCTGGAAACCTTCTCCTAAGCGGAGCTGAAGGCGTGAAGAAGCGTGGCGAGCTTTAGCCCTCGGTGCCGCCCAGCCCTCCGGCCTGCTCTGGTGACGCAGGGCGTGCAGCCAGCACGGCGCAAAGCGGTGGGTGAATAAACCCGCGTGTTCGAACCGTGCCGCAGAGCCCCGCTTCCCGCGAGGAAGGGGAGCAGGAGGAGGCAAGTCGCTGCTCCTCGGCGTGCCTCCTCCCCTGGAGGGTACCGCTCCCTCGGCCTCGCAGGCAGGCGGTCGTACGTTTGTTAACACGTGCAGCGTGCTTTAACGTGGCTAAGAGGGATGCTGGAGGGATCCAGAAGGCCAAATGGAAGGAGGAAAGAAAGAAAAACTCTTGGAAACGTTCAGTTCCCATTGCTGAATCCGATTCCGGGCCTTTCATTTCAGGTGCAATTTTAGGTGGTTTGCCATATGCAGACTACAAAATGCACGGAAGTAAGATGGGCCGTATAAATTCCTGCCAGCATCAAAGGATATAAGGGAATATATTTATTTCAGGATCCTTTTCGTCCATCACACTAAAACACATGTGACCACAGAAATAGCAATTCTTGGTTGAATTATTGTGGGAGGTATGTTGTTTTTCTGGGTTTATGACTCCAGTGCTACCTTTCTGAATGTCCACAAATCCTAGTATACTCCTTTGCAAAAAGTGCGTTGAGGTGCCTGTTGTCTTACTGAAGAAAAATAGATATATGCTCTATAAATCTGATTGGAAAAGTTCAGGGATCTATTCTCTTATGAGACTAGTAAAATACAGAACAACAGCCCTTTTGTCTCTCTTACTCATATAAGAATACTGTGAGGAAATAACTACTAACCAAAACAGTGCCCCTCCTTTGACAGTTAATTCAGAATGCATCAATTACATAATTATAGTGAAAAATTTACATTAAATGAGCAAGTTTTTCAACAGAAACTACCTCAAATGATGCAATTCCCACGCTGGGAGCAGTGATTATTGACTGTGCTTCTCTCCAGAGGGAATTCTTCTCCATGTAAGAAGCTAAGAGAATTTTTCTCATTCTAAAACTCTGACATAACACATAGCCTTTCTCCTCGAATTTCACGTGTATTCAGGTTTCAAAGCTCAGTTGAATTTGAGGACAGACTCTCATTTCCTTAAGTAACTTCAGATTAAGCCAGAATTCGGTACTACCCTAGGAATGGTATGTTGAAGATATTTTGTTGCTTTGCACCAAATTTTGTTTTGTGCCTAAGTAAACACTTAGATAATGTTGCAGTTACAAATCTGAGCCAAAGGTTGATTGCAAAACCCTCCCGAACTAGGAGGAAAGCTTAACTACATTTTGGAACTATGTTCTTATAACGGCTATTTGGGGGCAGTAACGTGAACAGTAATACTAATGCTATAAAATAGGTACGCATTGACTGAATTGGTCTGTTAGTTGGGCTCTCTGGTGAATCGTAAGCCTGTTCCCTAGCACCTGCCCTGTCACCCTTGCGCATTGCGATTCACAGGGCAACCTCCAGCAGGTTATCGAGCCAGTGGTACTGAAAATGAAAGCGATATTTCCCAACAGGCCCCATTCTGCAGTGTTTTACATCCCCTTGGCGGGAATTCAGCCTGTGTGATAGTAACAGAATGGGACACAAGCAAACTGCCTCCCTGCTGCGGCTGGCTGCTCCCACTCAGGGCTTCCCACCTCTGCGTCGGGCTCCACTCGCTGGCAGTGAGCGCACAGGGCCTGGAAAACACCTCTCCGTCCCCAGCCGTGGGCCTAGGGGCACGGATACTCCCCAGCAGGCCCAGAGCAAATGAATGTCTTGTTTGCAGGTGGCTTTCCCTTCAGTCTGGGTGCAAGGAGCATGCAGGAGCGCATCGGGACTAGCCGGAGCATGCCATATCCCCGCCGTTGTCTGCTGCCTGCTGTGCGTCAGGGTGACGTGGGGTGTGGTGACATCGCGTACAGCGCGTGGGGAGATTCTTCCTCATAAAGGCTTCTCTCCCCATACTCAGCTTTTCTCCATCGTAGGCCATGCCCATCTTGTTTGTGTACCATTTTGTCTTCAACGTATTTCATTAGCAAAGTCCACAGGAGATGCCAAAGAAATGAAAAGCATGATTGGTGTGTTACAGTGCAACTGGAAATGATGCAATTATTCACATGCATTTAACACTACTCTGGCTTGGTACAATTTTGTTTTTACAGTTTGTGTCACTAATAACCTGTCCTGAATATCCACTGGCAAAGTGAAAGCCTTTAAACTGTTGATAGATGGAGAACTGGGATTTTCCTTCTTAAGGCTTATGTGAAAATCCCTGTGATTTCTTTCTAGGCATGTCCTATATATTTAATCTCGATCCCGTAAAAAACTACCATGTTCATACATGTTGTATTGATTTTAAAAAACAGCTTAAAGGTTCTTTCCGTCCTGAACACTGACAACATGAGACAGGTTATTAATCCTAATATTTGTGTTTGATTAGATGAGAGAGAACAGAAGAGAACAAACTGCTTATAGAGGTCTCCACTTGTCCCTGCCCAGCCCGGATATGCATTGGTCCTCAGCTCCCTTTGATCACTAAACCCAATTTTATTACAGCGAAGCTTCTAAAATTTTGAAGCAGAACTCAAAAGCTTGCAGCTGGGGTGAAAAAGCTCATAAAAGGCTCAAGATCCCAGGGGGCTGAATGCAGGTTTTGTTTCCTTCCCAAGTCCTGCCTATTTGTACCCCTGGTTGTGCCTTGTTCCTGAGGAATTGTTTGTTCTGGGTATTGTTGGGGCAGACAGCTGTGGCTGTGTTCAGCCACTCCAGCTCCTGTTTGCCCAGGGATTGGGCTATAATCCCTCCTGGATTTCCCTCTGCTTTATCCCATGCAATCATCCCCCTGCCATACATCACTTTGGATAGTGTGTCAAAGGGAATGCTGAAGGAGAAATTAAGACATTAAGGTCTGGCAGATTGTGAGGAGGTTCTTTAACAGACTATAATGTGTAACAAATTACAGTACAGCCTTCTGCCCCGAGCATCCTTTTCAAACCTAGCACAGCCTCCTTTGTCCCTCTGGAGCTTAATGTCCTAATCAGCTGAAATTAATTATCAGGGTCATATGACTCACCCCCCCCCCCCCCATAACCCAACAGTCAGCAAGCGGTTCAGGGGAATGCGAAGCAATGTCTTGCACATGTCTGCTTCCCTGAGACCCCGTGGCCCATTTCCGCTGTCTCTGCTCCTCCTCACCTCTCCGGTGCCTGTCAGAGTCACTTCCAAACAGCTTACGAGCAAGCATGAATTTAACCCGAGGGGAAGCGTTAATGCACCCACTGCTCAGAAAGGGAAGAAATTGTACATTCAGACTTAAATGTACAAGTCATGCCCCCAGCCAGAGAGCCAGAGTGGGCCCAGGTGCCCTGTCAAAGAGCGAAGGTTTCAGAGTGGAAGCCAGGTCTCAGACGGCAAAGGCTCATTCTTAACCGCAAGCTAGGCATTTTGCTCGAGTCGTGACACGATCCAGCTACTAACATCAGAGATAAACCTGGGCCTTACGAGCTCCCTTTGGGATTCCTATCTATACTGCACTAAAGCTTGGGAAGAAGTAGTCTGTTTTGGTTCTGCCCTTCCAGGTTTACTGAAGATCTGTAAGTAAAAGGGTTTTGAACTGGTACTGCTGCGAGGCGACTATGTGAAGGAGATGTAATATTCTCCGGAAAAATGAGCTTTTCTATAACATCGTGTCTTAGGGTGTGCAAAATGTTTCCTGTTTTCATCTGTTTGTTTGGTTCCCTTGTCTCCGATTTCTGCGCGCTTTCAGAATTTGTTTCAGAATCATTACAACACATTCCCTGCATCCAGCATGTCCCGGCCACTTGGGTTGCCCAGTCTTGTTGTGCACAGTAACACAATTGGAGGTGAACTGGAGGCATTCTTCTGCTCCAAGGAAATGGTGGGACTCTTTTGGCTGTATGCTAAGATATTTCTAAGAAAATTACTGTCTGTGCTATTAAACGATTATTCATTGTGCTGGCTGCTATTAAGGACATCCTTTTCAGGGATGTGAAACTAGCTGTGAGAAGGCAATGACGGTAACACGGTAGGAATTTTGCAACATTAGAAATGGAGATTTTCTGGAGCTCTTTTACTATGAAGCAAATGGGTTTTAATTTCTTTTCTCACCTCCCTTCCTCCTTCCCCGCCCTTATAAATTTTAGCAAAAGAAAATTGCAACTGCAAACACAAAAAACCTTTTTCTGAAGACATTGCCCTGGTTTTGTCTTTCAGAGCTGAGAGCCTCAGTTGCATTGCAGCGACAGAATAGACCAGCTGATTGAGACAGATGTTCTCTTCTTTAGCAAGTGCCAACACTTTGCCCAAACACATATTTGCTGACTTACTCTTAACTGGAAAACATCTTCAAAAGGCGGCAGAGATAAAAAGGAAGGGAATGAAGCTGCGTTGTGTCCAGATTTAACACAGCCCAGCGCGCCATTCTCTAAAGCCAGTCCTGGTTGAAGAGATCCCTTTCACTGGATCCTGTTCATTTGTTGATGGATAATAGGGGCTGAGTTGCGGCAATCCATGTGCAGAAAGCAGAAAATAGAGTCAATTACATCTGTATTAAGTGGCCTTGGGGAGAAAATCTCCTTACATGCCTTGCACTGATACTGTTCTTAATTATACTGGCTGCCTATGTTAAATCCAAGCACAACTCTAGCTGCTCAAAATATAGACCCTAAAATATCTCCTGAGAAGGTACGGGCAGTGATGTCACTTTCTGACGGGAGTTTACTTGGGCTTTCCTTTTGCCCCCAATAAACGGCTCCCAAATGGGATGATGCGACGATGCTGTCACTTCCCTTTCGTGCCCCGGGGAGCCTGGCCCTGCTCGGCGCATTGCCTGCCAGGACTGCAGCGCGCCTGGCCTGGTGCTGAGCACGGGGGCGGCGCCTTGGCAGCACCGAGCTCCCCGGCCGCGCGGCCTCAGCTGCAGCTTCCCCTGGCCCTGGGCAAGTGGCAGCCCCTCGGGTCCTGGCGGCAGAGCAGAGCTGGCACCTGCTTGCTGCTGCCCAGCCCCTGCTGTTGCTAGCCCCTTGCTGAGCAAAAGCAGGGCAGAGGTAGGGGCAGTGTTAGCAGTGAAACATCCAGGCAGGCTGGTGCCCTGTGGGGAACGGAAACAGCTGGCAGCTCCGCCAGGACACGCCTCTGGGAAGGACCTAGTAGGTGCAGAGCAAAGTCCTGAAAATCTGGCATTTTGCCCTGTTCTCTCCTCCCCTCCGGGGAGAGATGAACAGTCCCGGGTTAGAAACAGTAAGGGTGCTCAGGAGCTGAGTGGTGCCCTGCTGTGCTGGGGCGGGCTCTTCGGGGACAGCGGCCCTTGCAGGCTGCCCGCTCCCCCTTGCTGCCCGCCGCCGAGTACGCCCGCCGGGGAACACTGCTGCTGCCTCTGCTCAGGCACGGGGCTGGAGGAAGAGTGGTGGTAAATGGAGCCCTGCAGATGTTCAGACACTTAGCTAAACACTCAAATGTTTTCTAAGGTCAAGACCCAAAGATTTCTGTTGTCCAGAAGCTTGGAGGCAGCGGCAAGGAGGGGCACCCCTCTAGGCAGGGTTTTGCAGGCCGCACCAGAGCATCAGCTCAAACCTGGCTGTTTGAACCTTAAGGCTGAAGGCTGTGTGATCATGAGCAGTGTGGCGGCCGGGTTTGCTGGGAAGGCAGAGCACCCTGAGCTGCGCGCAGGCATGCCTGCACTGCCCAGGCAACAGCGGCGGGTGCCTGCAGGCACCTGCCAGGTCTGAGCAGTGCACGCAAAGAGCTGCCTCCTGCAAAGGGCTGAAGGCTCGCAGGACCTCAGGTGTGCGTCGCTTCCCTCTGCTCTGGCTGGGGCTGCTTTGCCAAAAGCCATCCCCCAGCCAGAAAGAAGAGGTTGCTTGCCCACAGCCTTTCCCAGCCCACTGCAGGCTGTTAAGTGAGGAAAGTCACTGGGAAGGGGTAAGAACTGAAAGGACTGAACAACTTCCCAAGGCCTTAAACCTCTATTAGCCCAAGTCAAAAGTGTTGCTTTCCTACTTCTCCACTCCTCAACTGGGTGATGGTGGTCTCTGAGTTTTGGAAGGGCACAAATATTGGCAGGTGTATGGGAAAACGTCACCCACACATTTCCTAAGCGACCTAATAGCATAAATGAAACGTGTTAGGCTTTTTTATTTTTTCCTCAAGGTTTGAGGCAGAAGAGGCAGACTTCGGAAGGCTGTGTCATCCAAACAACCAGTGCAAATATCTGTGGTATTTTGCAGCCCCTTTCATTTTGGTTTCCCTTAATCTTATTAAGTGTCTGTTCCCATACCTGGAAAAAGAAAGCCATCAATTATATTTGCTTTGCCTTTGAAAAGATTTGTCATTTTGCCATCTGTAGGCAAGCATGCTCTGCAACAATAGGTTTTGTTTGACTTCACTAGTAAAAAGGTCCCTAGTTTTTTTCTTGGCCCCGTCCACAGCTTTCTTTCCCCCCGCCTCATTCTTTTCAGTAGGCCTGTTGATGAGCTTGGCCTAATCAGATTAACTCAACCCAGACACAGCAGTGGCAGTTTATTCTCTTTTAAAAGGACTCCACGGTTTCCTACAAACTTTTTGTAAACTCTTCATCTCTGGCTAAACTCTTTTGTAAGCTGTATCCAATGGACTCTTTGAAAGACCCACACTCCCAGTCAATGAAGACCTGTTAGAATGGGTCACTAATCCAAAAGAGTGGAGCAATGCCTTTAAAGCCGTGCACTGATGCATTGGGAGCCCTGACTAGCACCCGCAGAAAGAGCGAATTGAATTCCCAAATAGCTGGAACATTTAATTTGATTCCTAAAATAAATATTTTGAAAAAGTCCACCTTGTTTACAACACTAATGAAATAATCTGTTTTCCTCTGAAGTTCTCCGGGTGCTAAGACACGCTTTTGGTGTCTGTTCTTTACCCAGCCCACCCTTCCCCTCAAACAAATCCACAAGGAACTCAAAAGAAGACAGAAAACAAAGCAACATTTTCTTGACCAGTTTTTACAGATCTGGGTGTTCATGCTGGCTTTTTTTTTTTTTTTTTTTTTTTTTTTTTTTTTGGCAGTCAGCAGGAAAAATTCTGTTTGGGACCTTAGGGCACCACTATTTCTGATTTGGAAAGCAGGCTCCCCTCTGTCTCCAAAAGGCTTTTTATTATGCTGCTGGAGATTAGACTTTTTGCTTCTTGTTTTGGATTTTGATTCCCTCCCACTGAACCACAAGCAAAGCTTCCTCCGCTGTTGGTGGGAGTGAGATGAGGACTGAGTGTCCTGGATGTATGTGTAACACCCAGCTCTACACCTGTGCAAGCTCCTGAGCCTTCCTGAGTTGTACATGAAAACTGCCTCTCTCTTCTCCTTCCAGGATTCCTATTTAAGAGCTCGGGAGGCATGACTGGTCTGGTTTCTCATGCACCACAACTGAAAAAAAGAGTTTCAGTGATCATTTCTTTATTTCTTAACCAGAGGTAAGCTTGGTTACAAAGGCTGAGCTTAACATACCTGGAAGCAACCAAAAAGAGCCATTTTTCCTGGGAGAAGCAGATTTCGGGTGAAGGTCTACCTATGCCTACGCACCTCTAACACAGGCAGCCCCATCCCAAACTCAGCACACCAGTGCACAGCCAGGACCATACACATGAGAGTGGTCCACATGGATTCACTCCTGTGCCACCCGAATCTCAGGCTTGATTGTGTCCCACGGAGTGATATCTCAGCGGTAGTTATGGATGCAAGTGAACAGGAAAAGGTGGGACTCAGCGGAGCCAGCCTGACGTCATTGCTGCCGGGTGTGGGGACTGGGAAGGGAGAGCTCGGCCACGAGACTGGTCTCTATCCCAGGCAGCTCCCCATCTGGAAAGTGGGGCTGATGACACCAGTGTCCTCTGTAAGGCCATGAACTGCAGTGAACTCTGGAACCAACAGGGACTGCCTCAGATTTCCAAGGCAGCTAAAAGGAGATGAATATCCTATTTCTTGATGATTATTTTATATCTCTTTCTTCCCACACATCCCTGCAAGTGTAGGAGATGCATCCTGCAAAAACAGGACAAAAAGGAGTCCTGGGGTCTGGTTCAGTAGCCACTTGGGCTGTTGAATTTCCAGTGAGTGGAAAGTCCTGTAACAGCCCATTACCCTGGCCCTCCACGAGCCCAAAGTACTTCTTGTGCAACCCGTGTCGGATGGAGCAGACAGAAACAGTCAAGCTCAGGCTCAAACTCTTGTTCTTCCAGCCTCCCATTTCAATACAGGTATGTGTTTGCACAAGTACTTGTAAAAAACCCACACAGGCACACATTTTGACCTCTAGCGATCCTCCTGCTAACATCATGCCAGACCTTGTCCTTCCAAGCAGATTTTCACTTCCATAGGTTATTCTGAGCTTGTGATTGGCATGTCCGAACAACTTCATTGTGGAGAAGATTTCATGGCATTCAGTGGAAGTTTCCACTTCTTTAGTGTTCCACAGAGAAGATTAACGTTGTGACTTCATCCCCTTGCCATTGTCACTGTGACTTAAAGTCATTTCATTTCTTTGATAAAACTTGCCGTAGTTAAAAATAAGCAAACAAGCCCCCACAATGCACACGATGAGCAAAACAACTCCCTGAAAAACATTCTATTGGTTTCCAGGAAAAAAGACCATAATTTCTCATGGCATCAGCTTTATGTTAAAAATGCATTGAATGGCAAAATGTTCCCTTAACTGGGAAGGAAAGACAGTAGGCCCTATCATGCAATCCTCTCTCTCACTCTCTGCATAATAGTAAAGTATTCCCTAGCTAATCCATGGTCACAGGACACATTTGCTCCCTTAAGTTTTGCTGGAGGAATGTTGTCTCTCCAGACCTTTTTTACTTAAGATTTTTCTTTCCATACTTTGAACCTGAATGATCCAAACTTCCTCTAAATAGGCAACATATTAACTTTTGCTCTAGTTTCCACTAGTTATTCGTATGAAAGAAATTATCTCTGGATTAAAAACCTGTTTGAAAATAAGGTGGGAGAAAAAAAATCTCAGATGAATCATTCTTAGGCCTATGCTTAATTTAACTGGTTGCTCTAAGGAACTGTGAGCGTGAGAAGTGGGAGGAAGGAGGAGGGACACAACCATTCAGAGACAAGTAGCCAGGATCCCAGTACAGGTTAATCTGGGGAGCCCCAAGAAATCAAGGATCCTGCATTCCCTGGATAGTGATCTCTGACCTCTGAGCTCTGGTAAAAGCTCCAATTTTCTCTCCACCACCCACTAACCCAGTGAAAAGTGACCACTCCTCTTTCTATGAGATCTCTTTTATCACTGTAGCTGATAATACTGTGTGTGTTCCCCCCCCCCCCCCCCCCCCCCAGTGGAAAGAAGCTTACCCAAGGGCTGTTGAGTTACACTGCAAATGCTATGTGTGCAAAAGAGGAAACATCTTTTCAACATTTCAAACATAGAAAAGTGGAAGAACAGGACTGCAGTGTTTAATTCCTTCCCTTCAAAGCCAATCTGAGGTTTGCCAGTTGTTTGTATGAGAACACTACCAGAGTAGTGGAAAGCATCAGCAGACACATTGAGCTGCTGAGCCCCTCAGAATTTTACATGCCATCATTCAGAGACACGCCATCCATTTTTTTTTTTTTCCATGCTGGTGTGTATCTCCTGGAAGCAGCCTCTTCCCAGGGCCAGTACTGCTCTGCACAGGGACCAGAGTGAGCCACATCTGGGTTATCACAGATGCTTGGTTGAAATGACGTTTGTTCAGGACAGGAGAAAATAAACTATGGATATTTCTGTATTTAGCATAAGGTCTTAAAGTCCTCTGCCTCAGTCTGGGATGGCAAGGGGCCATATGGGTTAGCGTTAAATTATGGACAGTAAAGGCCACAGAGCTAGATGAGCTGTGGCATCTTGCAAGGCATCCTGCAGGTTAGTGGGAGGGCTGAAGGCTGTGAGCAGTGCTTGTGGTCAGACCATGGTCAGTGTTGCTGTGTGCTGCTAGAGCCTGCCCTGGGCTGAGCCATATGTCTGCGTGGGCGGGGGGAGAACGTGATCCTCCATGAAAGACTAGGCCCTGAAACAGAAAATGCAGGGCTTGGCTGATAAGAGAACTGAAAAAAACTGCTGCGTGCTGCAGCTACGTGCATGCACAGGTACACTTACGTGTGCACCCATACACTGCGTGGGGTCAGAGCTGGGCATGCCTGGTCTATGCAGACTAGCACATCAGAGGCACTGCTGATGACGGCAGTGATGGTGCTGCGCTTGGGCCCGGGCCAACCTAAAGCACCAGGCTCTGCCTCTTCTCTGCAGAGGAGAGCAGTTGTCCGCGCTTCACTTCTAGACAGATTCCTTGAGGCAAGGTGCCCTTACACTGTGCCTGCCCATGGAGGGCCTTCCCTCCGGCCTTGCTGTGTAACAGTCATCAGACACCTAAGTGTGGCTGGCGGGAAAGGCCACAAGTCTGTAAGGAGGCTGACACCTGAGCCGCTGTCAGCAGGGTGCTGTCCCCCTGACTTCAGATCACAGCCACCACTGCAGCCTTCTCCCTTGTCAGACAGGTCACAACCCTCGGGATGTCATTCCCCGTGAAGCCTCAAGGCTGGCTTCCCACCGCTGACTTCTTCATGAGTAGGAACCCTGTTCTGTAGGTCACTCCATAACTTTCCAGCTAGTCCTCGCAGTCTGTCCGGAACTGTCCATGCAGTTTTCTCTGCCCTTTCCCTAACATGTCTCTGCTGATGTGCCCTGGCTGAACAGCTTTGTTCAGCTGAATAATCATGGAAGATGGTTCCCTAGTTTGTATCCTCCGGTTTGTGCACGGATGAAAGGACTTGGCAGTTTCTGTCTGGCCTGTTTGCAGTGCTTAACTTTTATCACCCTACATTAATGGTTTATGGCAATTGGAAGCCAATGATGAAAGGGAAACTGCTCTGACAGCTAAGGTGCTTTAAATGACCCTCTTCACTTCCCAGGATGAATAACAAAACCAATCCCATCCAGAGAATGCCAGGGACATTTGGCCAGGTCAAAGGGACGTTGTGGGAGCCTTGGTTTGCCAGGATCTTCCACAGTGTCTTGGTGCTCTGTGGCAGTGCAGTCCAGCCAGCCTCAGCCCTCCTGTGTGCAAACTGACCTCCACACAGCTGCCAGGGGCAAAGATGTGTCTCACTGTCAGGCAAAAGTGCAAGTGCTTTCCACCCTTTCTGCCAGCAAGTCTTCCTGCCCTTCTGGGCCTGTGCCACATGGGTGGAGGTACCTCTGCTATACTGCAAGCATGCCAGAAAAGGACAAGCTATCACCTACTCTAAACAGAAACCTGGTGCGAGGCTCAGAGTCCCTGTGTCCTGTGGGGCTGCATGCACTGCCCTTTGCACGGGGCAGGGACATGACCCCCCCAGTGCGAGCCGTGGCCTGACACTCCTCACAGGAATCCCACCAGCACATCAGCGGCATCCCTCATCCTTTCCGCTCCATCCCTCCTCCCCTCACACACAGCTCAGAAGGACTGGAAGCAGCTCCTGGAGAGGGATGGCAGCACCCCGGTCCCCCGGGATGCAATGCTACAAGGCTGTAGGGGGGTCCAGGAGCCGGCCTGAGGCCCCTGAGCCACCCCTGCTCCCACTCAGCAGGATGGAGCCTGTCGGCTTCCCGCAGCGAGTTTCACCCTGCAGTCCTGCACAGGGTTCTGAAGTCCTCCACTGCCAGTCCAAAGCCCTGTTCTTAGGGCTTCTCAAGTTTTAACTACAAGAAACCTTTGTTGAAAAAAAGGGGGGGGGGGAGTGGAAAGTGGGTGTCTGTCTGGCTTGGCAGAATCAGGTTTTGTGCCTACCTTAGTATTTGCTAATTGGGATTTTAACAAAGATTGCCTTGTCACATGCAGGTGGCCAATGGCCATGTGTCTCTGACTGAGGAACAAGTCTTGACATAAGGAGAATCCGGGAGCTTACTGGAAGTCAGCTCTTCCTGTCTGATCTTCCGCGTGCCCGTCTGGTGCTCTATGAATAATTAATACATTAATGATACTCCTCACTGCTGTACATTAAATACAATGGCAGCTTGCAGCTGAAACCTACTGCCTTGCAAAAATCTCGCAGGGTGTTTGGGTGCAAGCAGATTGGTTTGTTATTGTGGGATTGCTCATGAAAAGCTGTTTCATGTTAGACGGGCACAGGGATCCCTGTCTCAGTTTTGCTCAGTTTAAGGAGAAGAGGCAGAGCCAAACAAGCATGGTAAGTGTGTGTCAGGCAGGCGGAGGGGGAAGGTATTGAAACCTCAGCAGACTGCTTATCAGTGGGTTTTAGGGTTTTTAACAAAATGGCAAATGCTTTTAAAATAGTTTCATGTGTTTTAAAATGAGCTGAGAGGCTGGGTCTTACCAACCCTGGTAATGGCACTGCAGCTGCCATCAGCTGGGAGGTGTCAGGCCTAGGTAGGGTCACATCCTGAGCCAGCTCACAGCCACATAATAAGCATCTCTGCCCGGAGCACGGCTGAGGCCCACACCACACTGGCTGGGCTGCTCCAACCTGTGCCACCTCTTCTCCTGCTGGCTCCCAGCCCCTCTCTCCTGCCCTCTCTTCCTGCATGGAGGAATACCTTGCAGCCAGCTCCTGCAGACATGGCCTCTTTTCCTAACCAGAATCTTGTCCAGGAGGAATTCAAGCCTTTAGGCTGTCTGCAGGACAGACCAAAAAGTTTTTAATGTGGTCTTCCAGTGGAGATGTGACCAGTGGAGATTTAAACCATGCTCCTAAACCATGAAGATATTTGCACAGCCAGGAAGCTGGACTTGGTGATGTGGAAGTGTGGTTTGGTCTGATCTATGTATGACTCTCACAGTAGAGCTGTCTCCACAGGAGAGAATTCACAGAAAAGGTTCCTGGTTTTGTAATCACTGTTCGCAGAAATGAACAATCTAGTAGCAACCAAATCTGTGCTAGCTCATCTCTAATAGGGGTTGGCCAGGCCTTTCATTCTGGCTTAGTGAAACTGCTCAGTCAGGAGTTACTGCACTCACTAGCAGCACTTTTTCAGGTCATATTCAGGAAAATATAAAGCCCAGACAAAGATCTAAAAGATCTGATGGTAGAAAATTATTGCACACCAAAAAGAGAGAACTCAGTTAAAGTTGCAAAGTCAGGCACACAACACTTCATAAATGCTTGTGTGAACACCCACATCTCATTCCCTTCATGCGTGATGATGTCTTTAACAACATGGTCATGAGCCATGTTTCTGCAGGAGCCCCATCTCATCCGGTGCGCAGGGTTGGTCGCTGTTTGTAAAGCCCCTATCTCACCTACAGCAGGAGCTGGAAGGTAAATGGAACGGGGGCACCTGGGGAGAAAAAGGATCTCCTTAAGGCGGTTTCATCCCCTCTGAGTTTGCTTCAGGCATCATCTTTCCTGCAGAAGCAGACACCTAGCATGGAAAATTTCAGCTTAGACACTTGAAATTTAGCAGTTACAAGCAACAGAAAATAAGGTATTATAACAGGATTTTTCAAGCAATCCTTACAGTAGACAGCACTCTAAACCACCCTTTTGGCACTGCCTGGTTGCCTACGTTATTGCATGGCAGCCTCAGCGCCCTGGTGGGTGAAAAGACAGTCTCTGCTGCACACACTTCACTGTCTGGGCCTCCTCTGAGGCCTGGGAATGGGGCAAAAGAAAAGGAAAATTATAGGAGTAATTCCTGAAGATAATCCTGCTCCAGCAAAACACATATGTGTGTGCTTAATTCCACTGAAATGGGTGGCATCTAAAGTTAAAGACATGTTAGATTGTTTTGCAGAGGAAGCCATGCCCTCACGCTTTGGGGGCCTGTAGCACTCAGGTCTTTGAATGGCTCTTGCTGTAGGGCCTTGTTAGAGGCATTTGCTGCACTGGGAAGTCTTTGCCCAGGGTAGTGTGAAATCCTCTGTCCTTCCCTGATGTGCCAGGCATATAAACATGACATTCCCCTGGTCCCTGCAGAAGCCTGCTGCATCACAGGGGGAAAAGGTTTAATGAAAAATTTAAAGGCCGTCATCTTAAAATAAATTCCAATCCTGGCTGAAATTTCACAGCGGCTGCTAAATGTCTCTCGCTCTAGGACTTGTGTGCAGGAAGCGAAACAATTGCTCTCTTCCAAGGGGAAAAATGGGCCTTGTTCCCTCACTGGGCTGGTGAGACATGAAGCCAGCTCCATCAGAGGGGTGGGAGGTGATGGATGTAATTAAAAGCCCAGAGGGAGGGAGGGAGGAGGGAGACAGGGAAGAACAATAAATGGAGGCAGCTTATCTTGCAGCTGAAAGCTGATCTTCATGGACATGTAACATATGGTATTTTCAATAATGGATAAACAGTTTAAAGGGGACCTGCAAATGTTGTCTTTTAATGAGCTAGCAGCAGGGTTATGTGCTGAATACCCTTAACTCACCTTTTATCTTGCTCTCAGGTCCCCCCAAGTTGTGGCCAGCCAGGCTCCCGCTGGGCTCTGAAGCCCCAGCACACTCTATGTCATGTCACAGCTGCCAAGGACCCAGCCTGGTGGGGTTGAGGGGGTGAATATAATTACCCAAGCTGGAGTTTGGCCAGGACAGCAGGGCTAGTTCCCTTACTCTTGCAGAAACTACTGTGGGATCTTTAATTACCACCACAGGTCAAGACCCTTGGTTTTACCAGCACATTTCATCTCTGAGACAGCATTGTGAGCCACGCAGGGGCCCACCGCAGCAGCCTGCAGCGTTAACTTTGGAGCACTGAATTGTACCTACTTTACAGGTGCTGCCCCTTGAAAATATATGAAAGCAACAAACAAGTAATAGCTCTTAAGTAGGTTTTAGGCTTGGTGCTTTAAGCATCAGTTTTAAATAATCCCAGTGGCAACAGACTGGAGGTAAATTTTCTAGGGCAGCCTCTGAAACACTCATAACCCTTAATGCACGCAGCTCGGCTTTTGCCTAAGCGAGAACGCTTGTTTAGCCTGCTGTTTGTGGCTGGGGCCAAAGATATATGGGCACAACAGAAACTTGTCCCAGAACAAATTTGCATGTAGAGATCGAACTCCAGAACCTGCTGCCTGACTTCATAGTTGGACCTTGGGAAATGCTGAACAGTGGTACCCTATATTGCCCATATAAGTCATGTCCAGATAAAACTGGAGGATTCAAAGAGGTTTCATGGGACAGATTTGTTGGAAGATGAGGTCTTGGCTCCATTGGCACAATGCAGACTTGAACAGAGCTGAGGAACTTAGAGAGAATTGGGAGAGACACTTTCAGCTCCGCAAGTACTTTTCCATCGATGGGATTTAAACTCCACGTTCATTTATTTTCTCCCCCCAGGATATAGCAAGCGGAAGCAATGACTGTCCAGTATATGTCTTGAAAGCAGTGCTTAAGTAGTGGCTCTGTAGAAAGGAGTTAGGAATACTTTTCCCCGTGTGGCTTTCACTCTGTTCCCACAAGAAGCCTGGGAAGGGAGAAGGACTGAGTTAGGGAAGATCCCGGTCATCTTGTTGCTGTGTTTACGGCTAAACAAAGGAACAATCAAGCTTTTGTTTCCTCAGAATTGCAACAAGAAGGACAACTTGCAAATTTAACCTCAGACTCTAGATGAGACAGGGCAGCTGGCTTGGTCGTGGAAGGGGGGAAGACAACAACTGGACTGGTTGCTGTACTGGGCAGCCGGGAAGTGAAACAGAGCGACAAATGTGTGCAGGTTTTGGAACTCTGATTTCCCCATCATTTATAGGTCTTGCTTCTGTAAGCTGATATGTGTGTTTTAAATCACTGTTAGGCCTCAGCTGGGTTATGCTGAAGATACCAGCTACAGCAAACATGGAGTGTGCAGTGCCTAGATTATTTCCAGTGCTTCACAGTCTAATAGCACATTTCCAGAGGGTTAAACTGAATTCACTTTTGCAGCTAAGCTTTCAGCTGGCATAGATCTCTGCAGATCTGCTGCTTTACATCAGCTCGAGCTATGAGCAGCCACTCTCTTTCCATGCTGTAATCTCTGCACGTCCTTATGCTTGGAATTATCTTCTTCATCCTTTGACATCCTCTGATGGCCACCAACAGCCCCCTCTCATCCTCATGGGCCTAAGTCTCATGTTTGCATTAGCTTCTGCTGGACTATGGTTTAGTGGGGCCTCTGTGTCATGCGCCTTAGGAAAGGGAAACCACGCTGAAACCCATCATACATTAACAGGGACCTTAAGATAAGTTTAGAGAGATTTCTCATAGTCACCTGAGAGGAAAATGAGATTTCCTTTTAAGAGGTGTCCATCAAGAAGGCAAGGTTCAGAGCTCTTGTTTAATACCCTTCCACCAAGTCAGATTTTCTTAGACTCTTGGAGCAATGAGGGAAAGAAACTGAACTAGAGCCACCATGGTGCCAAATAGACCACAGGACAGAATATGCTCCCTAAGTTCAGGTTCCCCCTAAATTCAGAGCCCAGCCCATCTGCGCAGCTCCCAGCCAGTCGCTCCAGGATCAGGGCCCCTCTACCTACTGCTGCAGAAACAGAGGAGGAGCCCAGAGGGGCTCACAGGGTAGCTCATGAACCCAGGATGGTATAAGGGATCAGATCTGAAAGTCTGGCAATGGAGGTGCCTGTTGAGGCAGCAGAGCCTTCAAGCTGCTGTAATCTCACTTCAGATTTGTGCCTCCCACCTCCGGTCCCTTGACCAGCTTTGCAGTATCTGAGTGTCCAAATACTAGACTGGCATTGTGCCACCCAGCCTGGATGCCAGCTGAGACATGCTAAAGCACAACTTTATGTTTAAAAAGGCCCCTGCCCCATTTCTCAAGCTGAAGCCTGAAGAGCCTAAAAACCCCAGTTTCTGTTTGCTGTCACATTTCCTTGCCTGGGTTCAGACCCTTCCAATCTTTCAGTCAAAGCCCTGGGAGTCAGGGATATTTTTAGTTAATTGAAAATATACATGTGTTTTGGGAGCCATCCTCTTTTGTACCAACTCATTAGGGGAAATAAATGGCCCCTGACCATCTGTCATCTTTGCGCAGGTACCTGGCAGAGAGGGGTGGGAAAAGGCGCAGAGGATCCTTAATCCGCTCAGGCTTCAGCAGAGTGAATGGTGCTTCCCACAATATAATTACAGCAGTCCTGCTGGAAAGTGACAGACCTAGTGAGTGGAAATAGATGAATGTAATTAAAATCCCAGGGAGAGAGCAATGGAGACAGAGACACACAGAAGAGCAATGGAAGGAGAAAGGGTGGTGGAGGGCAAGGAACCAAATAACAGGAGGCAGCTTGTCTTCAGGAGGGGGACAATATGCTGATTTCATTAATGAAGAAAAAGGAGTAAAATTTTGTTAGTGATAATTTCTTGTCTTTTACTCTCTTCAATTTGCTTTTCTTTAATTTTCTTGGATTTAAAGCTTGAAGGACAACTGTGACAACTCCATCTGACCTGACATGTAAACCCAACTCCAGCAGTGTGACATGTAAACCCAACTCCAGCTTAAAGATGTGAGGTTTTACCCTCTGAAGCTCCCTGCCACTGCCCACGGATTAAAGCAACATTTGTCCTCTGAGCAGCCTGCCACTGGTATCAGGTGATAAACTGTAAAAAGTCAGCAGGGGACGGCTCCCAAATTCTTCCAGTGGCATGTGTATGGGGAGAGGCTGGAGGCAGGCACTGCTTCACAGGCATTAGAAGAAAGTGTTTGGGAACCTGGGGGCGGAAATTTCTCAGAAGGCCACTTTGCTGGAATTGGCCTCACGTGAAGCAGAAACCTGGCCATTTTCAGAAAGACTAGCAGCAGTGACAGCTTTTGAGCTTCCCTTCTCACACTGCCCCATACCTCTCCCTTTTGACAACAGCAGGAGCACCAAGCCCAGGTCTCCAGGGCTCTTCCCCTTGCTCTCTGTCCTATTGGTACCCCATGTCCCTATCCCTGATGTCCTGTACCAAGAGTTGCCCATCCCCTCATCCTTGGGAAGGCCAAACTCACCTTTGCCTGCCTTGCTGCAAGCTGGTTCCAGGCCTTGCCCCTGTAACTGTGCAGGGACGCTAAAGAAGGGGAGCTGGTGGTGACTGTTAGCTGCAAACCCAAGTCAAGATTTAAAAAGCTGCCTCGGATTGCCAAGTGACCAGCCAGAGACAGAAGCCTAAGGGAACTCATTTACTGGGATCCCTTTAAAGCCCTCGGGGCTGGCACCCAGAACTCAGCAGCCCCAGGATCCTGAGTGCTCCTGGAAAGCCTGGAGTTTCCTTCTCGGAGAGATACAGTTGAGTTGCTTGGTGCTCAGCTCTTGCATGCTCCTGCTTTAAATAAAACCCAGCTCTCTGAAGCACTGTAATTGTATTGATCAGGAATGGTTGTTTTCCCTCTTCTTTCCTCTTTAAAGTGCCTTTTTTCTTCCTGCCATCTCTTTGATGTCTTTTAATTACCTTTCCCCTCCTCCACTTCCCCCTTTTAAAGAACTCTGAATAGGTGGGTGAGGTTTATTTATTGGCTTTGCCATGGATAAGGCTGGGTGTTGAACAGGCTCTCCTGTAAGTCCTCTTCAGGAGAATAACGTAATAACAGGGGGTCAGGGCTGCTTTCACGGGAGAGGCTGAAAAGCCCCGTTATTGCTGAGCAGCCCTCGAGTCAGCCTGCCTTTCCGCAGCAGCCTCAGGTTTGAGAGCTGGGGCTAGTTCCCTGGGTTACTCAGACAAGGAGGCTCTGGTGGATAAACTTGCTATCAGTGAGGACGCTGCTGCCACAACAGGGAGCAATCATACCGTCTCTTGATTATTCCCCCAGTTTCATTTCAGCACTGAGGGAAGACTGGACTTTGTGTGGCAGAGGGAGGAAAAGGGGAGGTGATTTGGATCCCCTCCTTAGAGGGGATCACCTCCACATGGGTTAGCTCGAGGCTGGCCTGGCTCAGGTCAGGCTGGGAACTAGCAGCTCCGTGTTCTCAGCACAGGCATTTTGTCCCTCCTTCAGGATCAGTCTCTCTCTGAAGAGAGACACTTTGTCCCCATCCCCCTTTCTCCACCCTCCCCTCACTCTGGGATGGATGGGAAATTTGAGGAATGTTCAGATTTTACTCATTAGCCCAACCTCCTGCTGGCCCTGGTTTAAAACAACCTGCAGGGGCTTCCCTTGATCGGTGATGTATGAGTAGCAGCGATGGGGTAAGCCAGACATTGAGCCTGGCTGGAGTCGGACTGCCTCGCATTTCACTGTTAACTTGTCTTCTGTGGCTGGACATAATTTAGTCTAATTGTCTTCATGTGGGTTTCTTTCATCATGGCCACAATCCGGTTTAGCTAGCGGCTAACAAGGACATTTCAATGGGTTTCGTTCTAGTCCATCTCTGCTTCTTTCTCTTTTAATTTCCCAGGGCAGGGGCTGGTAGCAGCTCTCTGAAAGGGAAAAGATACTTTGCAGAAGAGCTGGCCTGAGCACCAGAGATGGGTGGTGGAGGGGGGTGTTTGTCTCTGAACTGAACTCTGGTGTAGATCCCAGTAGTATCCTTGCTTGTTGCTGCCAGAGACATTGAGCTGAGAAAATAAATAAGGCACAGTCAGAGGCCTTTGATTGGCATCCCCTCCTTCTCTGCTCCTCTCCTAGCAAGCACAGAGTGGACTTGCCAAGTCCTCCTTTTGCTCTCCAGTAATGGCATGAAGGTAATGTTAACTGTGGCTGTGGTTGTCCTGGGAACCTCTGGAGGTCAAGGTGAACCTTAAGCCCCAGTAATTATCAATGGTCTCAGAGTTTTGTTTTGCAAAGACAGGGTTCCCCCAGAAGCGAGGAGGCTGTTTGGTCTAGGCCTTGAAGACCTGAGGATTAGTAGGGGTGCAGGGCAGATGGCCCGCACCCTGGGAGCATTTCCCCAGTCACTGAGATGTTTTGATGACACAGGTTTAGCTTCAGTCACAGGCACTTCCAGCAAGTGCCTTGACAGCAGCTACCTCTCTGGGTACCTCAGCTTGCACCCCGGATGGACCCCCCCAAATGCAGAGTATGAGGCCTGTGATTTTGGAGGTCACATGCAACACAGGTCTGGGGCAGAAGCTGGCAATGCCCTTGGATAAAGACCTCCTCTTCCAGACTCAACAGACAAACTAATAGCATGGTGCTTCAGTGCTAAGGACAGGCACCTTTGCTTGCAGTCCTCAAGACCCGTGTACTCAGTAGGCCCGGCAGCCTCACACACTGCGTGTTACAGATTTGACACAATAGCACTTGGTACATTAACACCAACTGTCCTGCCTATTGCCAGAAGAAAAGAAGCTCTGAGGAACTGACACTGGGAAAAATGGAGAGAAGGAAGGATAGTAGCCCAGAAGCATCTGTGGGTAAAAAAGCAGAGGTTTAATCCATGAGTATTTGGAGAGGCAGGGACTTTAACTGTGTAGCTACTGATGATATGGGCTGGTCATGCTACCCCTAGGGACCCTCACTAACACTCTGGGAGCGTAATAGTGGTGTTGGAGCAGCTCTGAGAGTCCTGATCTGTATACATTTTTCTCCCACGTTTGAGGTGCCTTGATCAAGCAGAAGGAGCTTCCATTTCAGGGACTAAAGTACTCTGGGAAAACAGGTCATGTGCTTGAGTCGTCCAGTGCTCTCTGCATCCCACCATCCAGTTGGTGGCTTCTCAAGTGGAAAAACAGGGATCTGTGCTCTGGGAGGGCCCAAGCAGCCACCCAGCCTTAATTATCTTGCCCTTTTGTGTGAGATGTTTGGGTTTTCTGTTGTTGTTGTTGGGGGGGGGGGGGGTTGCCGCCTCGGTTTTCTTGGAAGCATGTCCCTAGATTTTGACGGGAAGAAGCTGGCGTTTCATGAAAGCCTCTCCCTCATTATTTAATGTTAAAGCACTTCAATTAGTTTCATTTGATTTACTTTGATGCTTTTGTTCCCCGAGGTTTCCAGCACACAGGGCTGCTCCACCTCTCCATGGCTGCTCCACTTTGATCTCCGCAGTGCTGCTAAGGGCCTCCTGCCACTCCCCAAGCACTCAGGACAGAGGCATCCACACACAGCAAAAACTGATTCCAGTGCTGGCACCGCCAGGGCTGCTGCACTGGCTGCCCCGCTTCCCCCCGTCCTGTCGTCACCCCCATCTGTTCCAAAACCAATATTGACTGGGGGGTGGGGGGAGCCCCCTACCAGGCTGTTTTAATCAAAGCTTTCCCCAGCAAATGAAGTTTTTACAAGAAGGTCTCCAGGTGCTCCATCTAGGGCAGGAGGACACAATGGCCAGCCCGGCAGGGGCTTGCTGCTATGGCAAAGACGGGGAGCTGAAAGGGCCAAGGGCCCCGAGCGAACTCCTGGGGTTAGGCCGTATCTACAGGAACCAGACAGTGGTTTGAACACAGAGCCAAAACTTTTAACATTTGCAAACCAATTAAGAGGGGGACAGAGATGGGGACTGGAGGTTGAGGCATTTCTCATGGGAATGCTACAACGGAGCCCTCTCTATGTGACTGCCCTTGACTGGAGTCCCTCAGCATCGTGATAAACCCTTCCTTTTCCCATTCATATTCACCACTGTGGCTGCCAAAGCTGTTGTTTACCTAGTTTCTCCTTGTGAACTTCCCTGATTGCCAAGGGTGAACACCAAGGTTTGAGGCCTTTAAAGACTTACCTTAATGATTTTCAGAAGAAAAGTTAATACAAGTTGGGGGTGACCATGACCTCAAAGCAGGTGACTCTAAGGGTCAGAGCAGATAAAAGAGTGGGCAAATACAGCAAGAGTTCCTCCATCTTTGCTTCATCAAGGCATGCCGCTTGTGACTGCCTTCTCATCCTAGGTTTTGGTAATGGTTGCACCTGTGTCCCATAAGGACTGGAATAGGAAGCAAATCAGACAGGTAACATGAACACAAGTGAGGGTACAACATCTGGGACATGCTTCCAGAGTGATTCAGAAGGAAGGAATGGTTATTAAGACCACTTGGGCAATATCCAGTCTAACCGCAGCCTGTGCTAGGCTGGTGTCTGCAGGGTACAACATACATGCAGCAGTGGCAAGTTTGGGAATTCCTCCTGACATTTTGCTTTCAGTGCCTGCTTCCAGAGAACACAGGGTGCATCTGCCCTCCTCCCAGCAACCAACAGCATCTCATCAACACCTCAGCCCTACACCTAAGAATGACACCATAACGTAACAAACCCATGGCCATCTACAGCATCACTTTGTTCCCCTGGAGCACACCAGAATGCAGGACATAGAGGTGAACAGGTCAGATGCAATACACTCTGGAGCAGTAAAGGGATTGCTCAGTGCTTTAGGAGTGCTATTATATAAAAAGAATAAAAATACTAGCAATCAGTTAAAAATTCATCTATTCAAAACAAATAAACAGCTCGGAAGAATGGGTAAGGGTAAGGAGAGGGGCTGGCTCAGGAATAGCAGACAGGCCCACAGAATGAAAGATTACATGCTGAAAACTACATTTAAAAATACAGAAAAATCTTTACACCACATTTCAACTGCTTGGAATATTTCTCCTGCCATGGAGGTCACTGCCCGAAGGCAACTTTAGGTAGGGGTGGCGTAAGTAGGGGTTTGTGGCTAAAAGCTCAGTGCTTTGGTGGCAATTGTAAAATGCTACCAGGCTTCCCACTAAATGAAGCGCTTTTTATTTTTCTGCTTTAAAGGGGACGTAATTAGTTTAAAACCAGCAGCAGGGAAGCACTACAGCTCCTTTTCCAGGGACAATGGCAAAATAAGTGTATCAGTGCTCTGGCTAGCATATTTCGCTTTCCTGATGAGACCAGCTATTGCCTGGAGCCTCTCTTTTCCCCTGAGAACTACCCCAGGCTGCTCTAAATTGTGCACTTTTATTAACAAGCTTGGGGCTTGGCTGCACAGCAGGCTGCCTGGCTCCTGCTTCCCAGAGCGTGTGCATGCGAGGGAGGCGGGGAGGCCGGGAACGGTGCTGAGGCAGCAGAGTTTGCACACAATAGCTGCTTCCAGATGTCGCAGCAGACTCCGGGCTCTCTGCGGAGCGTGTGGGCCTGCGGGCACCTGCCCCACAGGTAACCGCAATTAGAGGCTGCTCCGGGGCTCTGCCACCCCTGAGACTCGCCTCCTGTGCTCCCTCCCCGGCCTCTCCATCCAGCCACGGCTGAGCGCGCTGCTGACAGCCTTGCTTTCTTACTGCATAGGCTTTCTTGCGCATGTATGTGTGAGAGGACTCATTTTTAACCATCACCAGAAGTTTTCACTGGGAGAGCCAGCTCCAAGTAGCCTGCAGAGGTTCACTGAACCCTGAGCTGGGTGCCTGACCCCTCTGGGGAGGAGGGGTGAAATGGTGCTGAAAACAGGCATCTCAGTGTGTCCCTGGGTCTCCTGCTGCATACCCAGGGCAGTGAGGAGAGGGCCTGGGTGCCGGTGACTGGTACACCAGGAGAGACTGACAGTAGTCAGCTCTAGGGGCCAAACAGTGCTTCTCAGCAGCACAGCTGCCCCCAGACTATGCAGAAACCATTTGCAATAACTTCTTATTTTATGTTGTCCCATGAGTTTATTTTTGTTGCACTGTAAAATCAGGGGCAAAGATGCTGGAAGCCAGCTGAGGAGCAGAGCCGGTTGCTCTGAGTATGGCTACGCCCTGTTACTAAAGAGCCGGAGACGCTGAAGGCTAGTGTTCCTCCCAGGCCCATTCCTCGCAGCCAGCCAGCCAGCAGGAGCTGCTGCACACCCTCCTGCCCAGGGCTTCCTCAGGGCTGGGCAGGGAGCGGCCATGCAGAGGAAAAGGGCCCCATGCCAACAGGGATCTATTTAGGATGACGGAAAACCGCAGTGTAAATAAAGCCTGTTCTCCATTCTGCTGGCATCGGTGCATGGAATGGGTTTCAGCGAGTTGCTCGGTGTTTGCTCAGAAAAGAGTATATCCTGTATCCTGGAAAGAACGATGAATTCTCCACCTCCCCACCCTCACCGCCCCCTCATCCATGCCTGGGATGTCCCGACCAAAAGGCAGCTTCCTCTCAAAATGACTTGGATGCTGTAGAGAAAGGGCTGGAAAGTCATTAATGATTTGAGTCCAAGACACTCTGGAGGTGGCTGGTTTGTGGGCAGGGGTGAGTCACCTACTTCTTGGGAATCCATCTCCTTCTCGGGGATTCCAAATTTGCAGGCAGGCTTGAAAATTTGGGCCAAGATTTCCAGTCATCCTTCTGTTTACCTGCCCCAATGTGTGTCTCCTTGACCAGCATCTGAGAAAATCACAAATGGATTTATCCTCCCATCTCCCCTATGAAGAAAGAAAACAGATATTATTTTCTTTGGCTTCTAGTAGCCAATACTTGCCAGCTGCTGAAACAAATTCTCAGGAGAAACTACACTGAGTAATATTTTGGGACTAAGGAAAACCAAGAGCTTTCCAGTCACCACCTTTGTTTTTCTCATAAAACTGAGCTTTGTATCGGCTCCAGCTCTGCTGGAGTGGGGGGATAAGTCGCACTGAGCCTTCTGTAATTGCCACAGCGTTTTGGGGAGAGGTATGTTAAGTTACTCTCTCCTGTTGCTCACCACAGAAACCTAAGCCTGCGCTGGGCATGCCTGGAGCTCAGGCTGGCCTGTTTCCATGTCATTTGTCGAGGGTTCCTGCAGGATTACTAACCTGGCTGCGCTAGCAAGCCCTGTATTTTCACAGAGAGTAGGGAAGCTCTCCTCCCTTCCCCATGCCTCCCAGCTTTCCAAGCAGACCAGAGAGTTCGCTCATGCACACGGTCCTTGCTCATCTGGAGCAGGACACAGCATTCCCATCAGGGATGTGCCTCCATCCCAGCCAGCCTGGGGGATACATTATTATATCCCCGTTGATAGGGTTCAGTGGGACTGAAAGAGCTACACGCCCTCTGGTAATTTGTAGTTTGTTGATGCTGAGCTGACATTTAACTGAACTCAGGGCAGCAGCAGGCAGTGAGGAGCAAAGAATCTCTCTTCTATTGTAATGTCGGAGACACTAGGAGCTTGGCTAATAGGGGACATTCTTTCCTCCCAGGACTTCCTCCATGACTTTAGTGCATTCAGGATCAGCCTTCGTTACTCAGACCCATTAATGGCAGCATTTGTGTGACTGTCTTCTCCATTTCCCTAGCACAAATATTATCCCTATTTTGTTCTGCATTGTTCATAACCGAAGGGGACAATTAATCAAAGCAGAAAGGACTTTATTCAGCTAAAATTCCTTCCATGGCTACACCACTGAGAACAAATTAGCAGTTCACACATTGCAACTGGCCTTTTCTGTGGACACAGATCCTGGACTAAATTCACCTCCGAGGGCTGTGGGAGAGCAGATGCATTCCCTCCATATTGGGTTTTCACTCATGTCTGAATGATCTGTTTGAAGTTCTTACCTTCCTAGAGAGCATTGCCGGAAGGCAGGAGCTTCTGTGAGATCTGAACTCCTCCAAAGAAAACTGGGGACTCTGTTCGGGGCTCACTTCTGACATAAATGTCTGCTGGAAATCCATACAGTAAAGGACTGAGCAAAAGTAAGTGAGGGACTGACTTCTTTTGCTGTTATGCTCCCTGCCTTAACTGCTGACATTAGCAGGGCTTGGGTGGATGTCGCCATGGTGTGTTGTTATTGATGGACCGACAGGGTGGAGAGAGGCATGGGGACAAATGGAGTTCAGATCTTCTCTGACTCAGAGGCTAAACACATGTGCATTCACTGGGCAGTGAATGTTAATTGGTGATTAAAAACTGGTACCTAAGGTTCATCTCTTCCCAGAGGGCACAGCAATAAAATGGGGATGGTATCTGAAGCTGTTGTGATTGTCCTAAGCACAAATGCTCCTCGCCATGTTCTAGAGCCATGATTTTCCATCAGCCCCATGCTGCAAACCATTTCCCAGATGAATGGATCAACTTCCCTGTCCAAAAGCCTCTGTATTTTATTTTGAAGATCACCTGCTATCTGTAGATTCTTCAGCATGGTTATAAAGTAAAACACAGACAGCCTGTAAGAACTCATACTGAACTCCAGAAACTCTGTGAAATTTGGACAAGTCTGAAATGCATATTGCTAATGCTGATAGTCATGTCTGCCTCAGATATCTTGATACTTACTGCCTTGGTGTCCAAAAGCAGCAATGACTTTATGTAAGATGGGAACCTGCAGTAACATCCTTGTGTTCTGCCTATTTCCTGCCTCTCTGCCATACACAAGTAGTGATACCATCTGCCCTTGGGAGGGGGTATTTTCAAGGCTTCTTTTAAGACACTCAGTATTGATTAGGAGGTGGGGTATGATCTTCCTTATCTGCCTGGCTGCTGAGCTTTGGGAAAGCTTCCACAATTGTGAAGCAGACCTTGATCCTTAAAACAAACACATCGCCCAGAAAATGTTTGGAAGGAATGGGCAAAGAACTTAGAGAAGCCTGAGGGGCCTGACTCACACACAGGGGAAATGCTGGAGTGGGTTTAAAGAGCAGAGGCAGCCCTTGCACTGTACCACAGAGAGGCAGCTGGCTGTGAGAGCTTCCCTGAAATGGACTTTTCAGGAGAAACCATTTGCAGTTGTCCTGCAAAACCCAGGCACTGGTGATGTGTAGTATTGGGGGCAGCCCCCAGCACATCTCAGGGAACTATCCATACCTGCATGGACATGCTGCACACCTCTTTGCAAAGCACTCCTCCAGTGCTAATGGGAACAACCCGCATCAAACCCTGAGGAAGCTGTGGCAATCCAGCAAAAACCTCCCCCCCCTTCTCCCCGGCTTGCATACCTTGATCATTCTTTCCCAGCCTATTTTAGGCACTCCCATATTGTGGTCTACAGTCCTGTGTTTGAACCCTGCAATCATGTCTTTGCAACACCCCACCCCACTCGTCTCTAAGGCTATGCATATAGCTGTTCATAAGATCCCCAGGGACACCACGCTCCCAGTCACCATGCCCTGCCCATGGCAAAGACTGCTAATGGGGCGGAGGGCAGCGGCAGTCACAA
This sequence comes from Dromaius novaehollandiae, assembly GCF_036370855.1. Classification (NCBI taxonomy): domain Eukaryota; kingdom Metazoa; phylum Chordata; class Aves; order Casuariiformes; family Dromaiidae; genus Dromaius; species Dromaius novaehollandiae. The sequence continues at coordinate 4,619,822 of NC_088121.1, read as the reverse complement.
AAAGGTTAATTTTCTGAGACGACAATGAACGCAGGATGTTCGGACGAGCCAGGCAGGCTCTGTCCTTGTGCTGTGCTACAGATGCGCTCCAGCAGGCATGAAACTAGAAAGAAGTGATTCTGTTGCCGACCTGCAAGACAGCCCCATAAGGCTTGACAGGTTTTGTTAGAGAGCAGGACATGTTCCTGCCTGTGAGCTTCCAGCGTTCATCCTACTGAGGTGCAGATTAACAGTGACAAACCCTGGCTGACCTAGCTGGAAAGAGCAATTGACTCCGCAAAGAGCTTGCTCAGAAGCTTTGTCCTGTCTAGGGAGACCAAATGGTCTTTCCCAGCGTAGGCTTCAATGAGGGATGAGAGCTGCTGGCTGTCAGCACTTTCACAAGCCCCCTTAGTGACCTCATCATGGCTGCTTTTAGGTGCATCTTCACAACTTTGGTACTTACCACCCTTCCTAGAGCAGGACAGAAAAGACAGAGTACAATACAGAGTACAATAATTCCACACCGACAAAGACTCTGTTTAGGACTGGTGCTTCCAGGTAATACTGTCATACAAGTCAAGGATGAAGACGTGCCAGCCACCCTATCTGGAGCGTGCAAGAATATGTGGGCACACAAGCTGCATGGCCTGGAAGTGCAGAGCGGAGTCATGGGACTGGGGAGGCTCTGTCTGGGCTCCTCCTGCTAGGATGTTTCTCTCCACCAGAAATGCATTAAGAAGAAATTGAATTTGGCTAGCAGTCATTCTTTAGATCAATGAGATGAGATTTGATAAGGAAACAGCAGGAACGTGCTCAGCACATGCAGAAACCCATCTTCAGATCTTGCCCGGTGGGAAATACAGCAGGAGGGATGGTGCTGTGAATACCAGCCTTCCTGGAAGGCTTTTCTTGCTCATGTCGGCCCATGGCATCCCAGGGGAGTTTTCAAGCTTGTTGCATCTCAGGAGCCACAGGGCCAACACACAGGAAAGCTGACAGGAGGAGATCAGAGGCTGGCTGGTTTCAGCAGAGCTAGTTCCAGAGTGAGGCATTGCCCCTTGCAAGCAGGTGTAGAAGAAACTATTTCCTGGCAAATCTGGTCCTGAATGTGAGTCAGTCAGTTGCTATCCAAAGTCAACTACTCTCAGACTGCTTGGCTCCCTGCCAGAGACTCACCATTTTTATGTGAAAGTCTCTGCTTTCATCAGAGCAAGGATTTCTGCATGTGTATTTCACTCCTGAACCCAGCTTTGGGGCAGTCAAAGGGCAGTCACAGGACAAACACATCCAGCCCCATTCACCGAATAGCAGCGCCATGTATAGAAAGGATGTGCAGGAAGAGAGTTGAGACTCTCTGAGGTGCTCTACGACCAGTTTAGCAGGAGAGGGCTCAGAACATGTTGTGGAGCTGCTCTGCCTGCACTTGGTGATAAATGTCACACAGGGACAACATGCCTGCCTTCACTGCACAAATGGAAATAGGGAGGTGGCTGTTTGATCCCCTGGCGCCTGCACTGCGGCTTGAAATATGGGATCATGTCAGCATCAATTGCGAAATGTCTCTGTCAGGCAGGCACGCTCCCCTTGGATGCGTGGTGGTGGCAGGCAGCACACCACGACTGCGATAAATAAAATTTACTCTTTTATTGAAACCCTGGCAATCTACATTGAAACACACTGCAGGAAACCTGCTCTCCTCCCCGACGCACCCAATGAGTCACTGCAGCTCCCTGAAGTATCAAGATCTGGAAAGCACCCAAGACAACAATCAGCCAAATCGGGTCTCTGTGATAATGCTGCATTATCAGGCTCCATCCAGCTGCTGAGTCAGCCCTACCCGCCCTCCGAGCCTGGCAGGCAACCAGGGTCAGAGCTGCTGCCTGCGCGATAGGGGATCAGGGCCCTTTCCAGCGCTGAGCAACTTCCTCGGAGACTGATAATCCCTGCTGTCTGCAATCATCTGTTCTGCAAACTGATACAGATGAGCTGCTGAGTGCCGGCGCTGACAGTGACACCCAGGACCTGAGAGGTTAATTTGCTTTCATACTGCGGGCAGATGAGCCAAGCTGGCGCCCTGACTGTTCTTGTGCATGCACAGGCACAGGCACACGTGCACGGCTTTGCCGTTGGCCAGACGTGGCTATGGATAAATTGATTGCTTTGGTCATAAGCTGGCTGCTGCCTTCAGTGGCGCTGTGCCCACTTCCCCCAGCTGAACGTCTGGCCCTTGAACTCAGCCGGCTGCCGGGACCGCTGGGATGGGAGCTGGGTGCAGCGGGCAGGAAGTGTAGCTGCGGTGCAGACAGGCTGAGCTCCTGTTTTCCATGGCTCGTCATTGCCTGTGGGCTTTTGCTTCAGAACGAAGCCGGATGAGACAGACAGGCAGAGCTGCAAATGTGCACGAGCCCAGAGGAAGCAGCGCAGGAGAGAGACGCCCTGAGGTGAAAATGCTGCGTGACTGTAACCGTGCAGGAGATGAGCTCTCGGTCACATCAGACAGCCCGGGCATGGGAGCTGCAGCCTGGCCACAGCAGCTCTCCGAGGAGATTGGCTGCTCCGAGAGTTGCTGGCTTTTGCTGTTTAACACAGGACATCCTGTCTTGGTCAGCTAGGTGACCAGTCACCCCTGGGTCTAGCAGCCAGAGCACCGTTTAAGCTCGTCCTTTTAACTAGTTAACCTCTGCCAATAAAAGTCAGTGGAACGTGCTGCTCTGCTCTGCTCTGCTCTCCTGTAGCTGCACAGGCTGAGGGTGGGTATAGTCCAGGCCAAGCTTGGGGGCAGATCCGTGACAGACGCTGGCAGTGTGTTCTGAGCCTGTCATCACTGGAAGGCACATGTTTCGGCCAGGCTGTTAGCCCCAGGAGCACTCCTGCTGTGAGGCCTGGTGGCTGTACGCTTCCCAATTTTTCCTTGCAGAGCCCCGGCAGGAAAGACAACCGGAGCGTGGCTTAGGTGGCACAGCTGGCGTGCGAAGACCGTCCACCTGCAGTGCTGGCCCGTGGGATGGCCTAACACGAGCACAGCCCTAGCACCATCTCCTGGGTGTCAGTGTCACAGTTCCTCTGCTACGAGGAGGAACCAGTCAGGAAATGTCCTGGCGAGGGGTGTGGGAGCGCTCAGTGTGATGAGACTGCAGTGGGGAGCACTCTGGAAAATCTGCTGGAGTGTCTCATTTCTTTGTAATATTTGGTTTCTCCATCTAGCATTACTGTACTGTTTGTATTACAGTATATTATCAAAGGGACATGCTTCTGTGTTCTCGAGTCCCAGGGTTTCAAGATTTCTGTTTGACTGCAACTTGGGGACTGCAACCAACAGTGGTTTGGAGCTAGAGCAGGCCTGGAAAAGGCAGACTCTTTGTGGAGCACAAACTTTGCCTTACAGCTCCATTTACTTCCCACTCAGCTTTCAAACCTCCACAGGTTCTTCCTCATCAAGATTTTCTTTAAGTCTCACTTTGAAATCTGTCACGTTTCTCTTGATTTAACAATGAAACAAGAGACAGACCTAAGCAGGCAAACCCTGGATCGGAACATTCAGTACCTTTGCAGCTGGATCCATTAACTCGGGACCGGGGACTGGAAATTCCCAGGATGTTCAGAGCACACGAGCCATACACTTCAATGAAGGAAAAAGAATCTCTGCTAAAGGAGCCAGTGGGAAAAGTACAGAGAATGGTGAGTGGAGCTGGGGACTTAGTGCTGCTCATTCCAGGGGATCCCAGCCAGCACCTGCACATCATTCATCTTCTTTTATTGCCCTTTCTCAGCTTCTTGTTGTACTTTAATGCAAAGTCTGATACCCCCTCGGAAAGAGACATTATCCAGGCCTTCCTGTGTGCTTGGGAATGCTGCTGGCCTTGTGTTCTAGCCAGATAAATAGACAGTACAGGAATTTGAGACCAGGGATGTGATGGAAGTATTTTCCATGATTAGAAGGCCTCAGTTCCCCCAGACTGGCCTGAGCAAAGTCTGGGCCACAAGGTCCTGATTCGGACCAGCCTTTCTGGAGAATTTGTGGGTTCCATTCAGCCCAGGAGCAGCCCTAGAGTTTAGGTCTAAAATTTAGAGTTTCCGCCCACTTTCAAGATGTTTAGGTCCTCCGAGGCTTCGTCCTGAGCTGGGGGAAGGCAGCGCCTACCAGTGCACATAGTCTCTCTTCCCCTAGCCTGGTGTGGACAGGCTGGGACCCACTGGCCTGCACCAGGGGCGCACCCAAAGGCCTGTGGCATTGCCCTATTGCTGTATGTGATCATGCAATGCAAGAGCCGCTGGTGGGGGAGCTGAAAGGAGGGACAGGGAGAGAGTGGCTGGGGCAGAGCAGCTGGGCAGTCGGCTCGACCAGTGCTAAGCCTGGCCCCCATTCCTCTCTCGGGCGCTGCTCTTGGCTGGCCTTGCAGCAGCAGGTGTGGCATGACATGCTCGCTCTGGGGCTAATCCCTTGTCCCTATTTTCCTCTCAGCATGGGAAAGCAAATCGCTACTTTTAATCTCATTTTCCAGCTCCCACTCCAGAGGGGGTCCCAGGCCCAGGTGAGAATCTCCTGGCCTCCTGGTTCTGTTTACTTTATGCCCTGACCTGATAAAGAGGATTTTCCCACATGCAGAACAGTGAGAGCTGTTGGGGCCACGGTGATGCCACACAGAGCTGTAGGGTAGCTAGAAAGCAGGGGAAATGGCGTGCCAGTGAGCACTGGGGCCATTCAGGGAGAGAGAAGAGCAGCTGCCATGTGCAGTCCTCTGGGCATGTCACAAGCATCTGGGACTTGAACCTTTTCTCACTGGCAGAGACCTCTAGGCACTAACGCAGACCCTTTGCATTGACACAGACTTTCCTGTACTACCACAGTCCCCCTCACACACTCTGCCCTGGCTCTGATTCCCAGTATAGTAGGGGTCCCAAACCAAGGTCACAGATACAGCAAAGAAAGAGAAGAAAGGTGAAGCTCAGGCAGCTGCCAGCCTTGCCCCAGTTCTCCTCCCAGCAATGGTCTGAGACCCTGTCCCAGACAATCACTGTGGGCCCCACAGATGACTCCCCGTGGTTCTCCTCCCCATCATATCCCTCGTAACCTGCCCGCCTGGGTCTGCTCTGCCTGCAGAGCTGGGTTTGCAGCTACTTGGCAGACAGTGGCTTTAAACGTGTTTTGTGACCACATGTAGAGATGATAATCATCACCTGTAGTCAGGCCCGACCGTTGCCAGAGGCCTGGCTTGGTGCATAGCGGAGTCAGCGAGGATGGTGTCTTAGTGTATGGACAACATCCCTTGCTGTCCTTCTCCCGCCAGCCCGACATCTCAGGCAGGGGGAGGCTGCATGCCCGCCTCAGGGCAGCAGGGGTTAAAGAGCAGCCAGGATTTTCCCAGGGCGCACTGGCCTGCACAGCCCCACATGGTTGTGCTGGAGGCTGAAACGTGACTCGCGCTGGTTTATGGTAAGTGGGTGGGATGAGAGTTTCACGACCTGGTTCCAGCAGAGGCGTGGGCAGCATCACTAGAATGATTAATGCTGGGGGGAGGCAGAGAGAGACCTAGCAATGTGCTGATAAGGGAGGGCTGACAGAGATGAACGACAACAACAGAAAGCACCCACTCGTCAGTCACCACAAGAAATCTCCCCCCAGGAAATGATAAATTGTGCATGCCACCTGCTTCCACCTCTGCTGACTCTAACCATGGGGTACCTGGGAGGCCAGCGCTTGCACTGTGTGAGATTTCCAGTGTTATTTATTGGAGCTCGTAATTCAGATGAGAAAATGGAAAATATCATGCATCTCTCATCCCAGCTGCCTCCCAGGCTGCCCAGCCTGCTTTCTGCTCCCACCCTCCCAGCTCCTGGCAGCTGAGAGGTGAAGCGGACAAGAATCCAGATGATCTCTAAAGTCTCGCTTCCTGGGGCTCTGGAGAGCAGAGTCCTTGCAAGTTCACTCTGCGGCTGCCAGCAAGAGGGCGGAGGGCAGGTGTGGGGCAGGGGAAGGGGGGCAGGGAAGCGTGAGGAATGTGCATGGAGAGGAAAGGATCTGGTTCAGCGAGAGCAGCTCTCAGAGTCAGCACTCAGTACAAGCACTTGTGATTCTGATGCCCAGGCCAGGACCTGTCTCAGCTCATCCTCACAGGGTTTGGCACAGAATTAATTGGCATATTAGCAATAAGTGGTCCTGCCCTTATTATTATTGTTTATTACAGTGATGACTAGATAGCATCAGCTACTGCCAGCCATCAACTGCTTATAGCCTAAACAGACAGGGAATCTCAGTGGAACCAGATGATCAGCAGAGGAGCTTAGGTTCCCTCTCGGGTTTTGCAGACAGCAAAGCACTTTAAAGTCATGCAGCACGTGAGCAGCCCTGTTCTTCCCAGGCTCCAGAATCATCATCTTTTCACCACTGGCTACATGGGGAAGCAGAGGATGTAAGTGACTGCTGAAGATCATACTATGAATCAGTAGCAGGGGCCCTGGAAGGTCTGTATTTCATTTTGCATACTGACACATGGTTACATGCATGAAACTTAGCTGCACCAGCACAGGTCCAGAGCGTGTGTCCTGGTACACTGACTCTCCTGGTAAAGTCAGGGCTCTCTTTCAACCTGTACCACTGCTGCAATTTACACTAGACTAGTGCCAGGGTACAGTGTCTCTGAAGGACAATAGGCTTTCCCCAGCTTTAGGGATTTTCTGCAGGGCTTACTGCGAGTTACGCTAAATACGCTGTGGTTACAATCTTCGGTTTTGCTCTGCCCTCTCGTGGCACTGCGTTGGCAGGATGCGCTCACGGCCAGCTTCACGGCTCGAGGACGCACAGAGGGGCCAGATGAGGTTTGAGGGAGGCACTCAGGACGGTGCAGAGATCTACCCTGGGAAACTGTGGCCTGTATCTACTGAAGGCTGTGCATAGCATGGTGTCTCCAGCTTGCGGGATGAATTCGGTCCAGGAGAGGAATGGAGCAGAGGCTACCAGGTTAATTCCCAGGCTTATGAAGAACCTGCCCTTTGGGAGGTAGAGCAGGGATGGATTTGTTCTCTGTAGATACATCTGGGAATAAACCACAGGGAATCAAATGTATTTTCAATAGAAAACAGCGTCACCCCTAGAAACAAGTACAAATCAGCCATTTTGGCTGGAAATTAAAAGAAGGTTATGGAGTTCAGGGCAGCAAGGCTCTGGGACAGGCTTCCCATCAGCGCAGAGGGGCAGAAACCCTGCCTCAGGGCAGGAAAGTCATCGAGGGGCTGCCCGGCCGCGGACGCCGCGGCGTACCCGCGGGCTTTGACCATTGAAGAGCGGAGGGGACCTGGTGCCAGCGGGCTACCAGTGCACCGAGTGCCGCAGGACTCAAGCTTGCTGAGATGCCGCAGCCACCTCCCCCGGACGCCGCAGCGCCACCGCGGCCCTTGCCGCCGCCGCCGCCGCGCTGCCCAGCGTCGCAGCCCCCGGGCGCCCCGCGGAGGAGGAGGAGGAGGAGGAGGAGGAGCCGCCGCCGCCGCCGCCGCCGCCGCCGCCGCCGCCGCCGCCGCCGGTACAACAGTGCCCCCGCGCGGCCCGGGCGGCGGCGGCCCCCCCCGGCGGCGTGGGGCTGCGCTGAGCCCGCCCCGCTGCGCGGGCCCTACGGCGGCGGCGCGGGGCGGCCCAGCTGCTGCCGGCCCCGGCCCTATCTGGAGAGGCCGCGGGCGGGAGGTCGGGTGCTCCCGAGCTTCGCTTGCGGCGTCCCGGTGCTCCCGACACCCGCCGGTAAAGGAGGCCGAAGCGTGTAGTTCATCCTCAGGAGCAAAGCCGAGCAGAGGGCCCCGCCCCCCCAGGTTATGCAGAGGTGAAGGGGCCAAACAGGCAGAGTGATTCTCCTTGGCTCCAGTGCTGCGGGGCTCCACATCTCCAGGGAAGGAGGAGACCTGCCAGTGCTGCCTGCCGGACCCGATGTTGCTGGTAGAGAACTATGGGGGAGGTTGCTCAATGCATCCATTTTATAAGCCCCTGCTTTGCTGTCTGACAAATTTTTAACATCTGGACTGTAATTTTCCTGCTGTTTTGCCGGGGGAGGGGGCAAGAGGAGGGCTGCTGGAAAGCTTCCATCAAAATCATTCAGCCCATCCTGAGAATGGACAACGGATGGCCGGGTTTTGCACACATTAAAAAAAGAAAGGCAACTTTTCTTTGCTGTCCAGTTCCAGTGCTCTCCAACTTTACGCTGGGGACAGGGGAGGGGAAGTGAAGGAGGAAGACCCCCTTTACCAGGGACATGCCTTTTGCCGTCTCTGTAAAAATCTCCCCAACTCCCTAATTTGGGCAATTTATAAAGCTTTATAAACATACATACATACATACATACATATATTTTTTTTCTTTTTCTTATCCCATGGCTGCTGAGTTGAGACTTTGCAGGTTTTTAGTAATTAAATAGCCTGCAAATTGCAGCAGTAAATGTACATGCTCCACCCCTGAGCCAAACAGGGCTCTCCTGAAAATGCGGGTCTGGCTGATCACAGGCCCGAGCTCAGAGCAAAGGGAATAGGTCTGTGAGCAGAGGGGTGACCCGGGAGAGAAAGGCCGGCTGAGGAGCAGCCAGTGTGATAAGGAGCTGGGGGAAGCCCCGACTGTCTATAGGCTCCGCTGTGAGAGCTGCAGGTGAGAAAGGGGCACGACTGGTGCAGGGACAGTGGCAGAGGACAGGTTAAAGAAGTCAAACTTTGGGCACACGGGCTAGGGAAGCCGGCTCCTCCTCAGCCTGTTTCAAGCCCATGGAGTGGTAGTCAAGGTTTCCCAGTGAAATTCAGTGCTCATTCTGCCAGGTCACTGGGGGAACTGGCAGGGTGTGAAGGGAGATGAGTGATGCTTCTCGTCTGAGCCAGCTGCCCTCCTCCCTGTTGGGCACGGTGCGCCCGGCGCTGGGACTGGTAACCTCAGGACACCTCCAGATAACTGAGCGAATACAAATGATGAAAGCCTGAACTGCTGTCCCTCAGGCTGGTGGCTGGAGAAAGGCCTGCTCCTTGTTCTCACTGCGGGAGCTGCTGGTGTGCTGGGCCTGCCACACTGTGCCCTGGTTAAAAGGCCTGTGCAGCAAGGCCAGGTGGCCCCTGCAGTGGTACAGTCCAGGAGGGTAATGGGTATTGGATTGCTCCCTTAGGTCTGTTCTTGAACCTAATCCTCATTAGACTGAAACTCATTTCAGTTAAGGCAGGCTGGGCTCCCCCTTTGTCTTTCTTTTAATTGGACCATTCCTGCTGCTAAATGGACAGCTTAAGCATCCCAAAGACCCTGAGAAAAGCCCAGCATGTCCCCTAATGGGGTTTGAAAGTGGAGAAATAACAGCATAATCAGTCTCTTCCTCTTTGTGTCAGCCCTTGATTCACACCGCCTGCCTGCCTCCCCTTCACACCCTTTCACTGAGTGGCTGCTGACAGTCGGGAGCAGGACTACCACTTCAAGGGATTTTTTCGGGGGCTTTCATGGGCCCTGTTGCCATTCTCGATCCTTCTTCTACTCTTGGCCTTTGTGCCAAGACTGGGAACAAGCTGGGAAAGCTGAGCCAGTCCTGTAAATACCTGGTTCCACTGGGTCAGCTTGGAGATATCAGGACTAAAAGGACACAACTCCTCTCCTCTCCTCTCCTCTCCTCTCCTCTCCTCTCCTCTCTCCTCTCCTCTCCTCTCCTCTCTCCTCTCCTCTCCTCTCTCCTCCCCTCTCCTCCCCTCTCCTCCCCTCTCCTCCCCTCTCCTCCCCTCTCCTCCCCTCTCCTCCCCTCTCCTCCCCTCTCCTCCCCTCTCCTCTCCTCTTTCCTTTTCCATTATTTCTTGCTATTTTTCTCTCTCAGGTTCTGCATTTCTCTCTTTTTTCCCTCTGCCTTTTTCCTTTGGTGACCTTCTGTCCTTTCCCTTCACTCTTGTTCTCACTTCATCTTAGCCCTTTGGAGGCCATCTCTGCCAGGCTTTTGGCTTGCTGAGCCCAAGCCCCTGTGTTTGATTGAGAGCTAACAAAGCACATGAGAGCTGCTTTCAGTGGGAGCTGAAACTGTGATAACTGCTGGACAAACAGACACTGAATCTACCCAGCCCGACACTCCTTATGGTCTTCTAAAACCATATTCATATGTGAATGAAGTTAACATCTGCCTGGGAGCTGCAGCAAAGGTGTTTCAAGGGGAAAGTATGAAAGGCAGAGCAATATAAAAGATGGCCAGAGCTGCTCAGTGGATGCTCAGGCTGCTAAATGACAGATCCTCTTTGGAACCACACAGCTGGGAGCCAAGGGAGTTCTCTGGGTCTGCATGGGAACTCTGTACACATGTACACAGGGAACTGAGGCCTGATTTACCACTTAGTCACAGGAGTATGTTTCCTCCATTCCACCCACACAGTAGGAAGAAAAAGTAAATATGGAGAAAATTGACATAGTTTGTGGCTTGTTTTGGAAAAGACATCCACCCTTGTTAATTAAACTTTCCCCAGAAGTTTGATTTTTGAGCAAGTCTCTTCATCCATCTCTCCCTCCACGTCTCCTCCAGCATCTCCTCACGTGTCTCTCTACACATCTCCCTTCTCTTAATGGCTGCCCCTCTTTCTTAAATCCGTCTGCACCGGGGTGCTGCATGCTCCTCTGACAGGCTGAAATTTTGGCATGTGATGGGGTGTTATACCAGTTCAGAGTTCGCTGGAAGTGTCTGAGATCAGCACAGGGCAGTTCGTGGTCTCCTCCAACACAGATCACCCCTGCAGCCACTGGCTACTGGAACGTGCCATGTACGCTCAGTGCAGGGCTCATGCATGAGCTAACTGGGTGCTAAGGTATCTGCTACCTGGGCACGCATACATGAAATAATTGGACATGTACAATCAGGTGCCCATGCAAGAACTGATCAGGTGCTCATGTGTAAACTACCTGGGTGCTCATGCATGATGTAGCTGGGTGCTTGGGCGTGATACAATTAGGCACTCCTGCATGAACTAACTGGGTGCTCATGCATAAATTAACTGGGTGCTCAGGTGTGAGTTAATTGTGCGCTCAAGCATGTACTAACTGAGAGCTCAAGCATGAGCTATTCATGCTCATGCATGTGCTAGTTGGGCACTCGTGTTTAAACCAAATGGGTGCTCATGCATAAATTACCTGGATGCTCATACTAATTGGGTGCTCATGCATGAACTGATTGGGCGCTTGTGGGTAAATAATTTGGTCTGGGAGGCCATCTGGGCATGCTGTGCATGCAGCAGGGCATGCCGGGGGTTGTGGTTCTTTCCAACGGGGGCTAGAGCAGGTGGGGGCTGCCTGGGATTCCCCGTGGATGCTCCAGCTTGTGGGTACACCTCCATGGGTGCCCACCTGCTGTGCAAGGCTGAGGAGGTTGCATCCATGCAGGAAATTTCAGCCCCCAAAGCAGAAGTTGGTCAAAGCTTCAAGCAAGAGGGAATTCCCAAGGGGAGCTCAGGAGCCTTGCTCTGGACTGCCCTTCCCTGTGGTGCAAACATAAACCAGTGCATGTGACTGAGAGATCAGATCTCAGCTATAAGTTTGGCTACCACTTCTTGTGCAATAGATACATAAACAAACACGTGCATGCAAGATACATCAGTAACTACTAATGACTTTGCTGTATTCAAGCATTGGTTATTAAAAATGTTATATACAGAAACACATAGGTATGGATGAAGGATAAACCAGGCCTTAAATATGCATGCCTCTACAGCTCTGTACTAATATACATAACCTTACCTCTGTGCGTACACGTATCAATAAATCTGAAACCACGATTGCCACAGCCATGCCAAGTCTTCCTGCTGTTGTGCTAGGAACATGATCTGCACTAAAGGTATGCCCAGTCCTTGAAATGGACTGGTATACAGTGATGTACTGTGCAGACAGTTCAAACCAATACACTGGCACTTTGGGTGATGCAGAGGAAAAAACAGCCGATAACATTTAATTAATGTATAATTAATGCACTTTCTGGATTTCTGTGTTTCCATGCAAGGTCCTGGATCTGCCTGCACACCTGGCACAGAAGGAAACAGTCAGCGCAGCTTGGTTGCTGCTGTGGTTACCTAAGTTAGCTAATTCAGAACTGGCATAGGGCTACATGGGAGGTTTGCAATCTCTTTCAATTTGTGAATCTTTCAGCATTTTCACATATGATATAACCAATTCTTGGTCCTTGGGCTCCTGGGGATCTGACCCGTCTTGTCCTGTACATCTGGAGCCATGGAGAGACCCACTTTCTGTAGGCAGAGTGAGGACATGAAACACAGATAATTTGCAGGCGTCCTGACTCCCACTACGGTGCTCACGGCACTGGCCCACTCTTTCAGTCAATGTGCACTGAATCTTTCACTCCTGCTGTCGGCTGTGGCAAGTTTGCAAGAGGAGCTCTGGCTTGTCTGCAAGGGCTCTATGCTTCCCATTGGCTGGTCTTCCCAAAAGCCTCGGGCATGAATAACACTTGTACACCACTAGCAGAGGGGGAAAAATGCCTTCACATTCCTGATTTCTTGCACAGCAGCTCTGAGCTGTGCCTCCCTTGCCTTGCTTTTGTTCCAGTGTTTCTCCAAATTTCTGCACCTGCTTCTTAAACAGGTTCCCAAAGCTGAGGAATGATCAGAAACGTGTGGGAGAAAGAGACCTGAAGGCATGAGAAACCCATGGTGAGGGTGGGCAACAGAGATGTGGTAACAGAGGAGCAAAGTAGACAAGGGGGAGTCTGCATGGGGCTTGCTGAGCGGAGGGGATTTCGCTGATAAAGGGGCCTGGGTGTTGCAGCCCTAGCCAGCGAGAAGTGAGGAGGGCTGCCACAGAGGCCTGAACTCCGCAGGAGGTGGGAGCTCCTGCCTTGGAGAAGCCAAGTACCTCCAGTGAGGTGAGCAGATGTGGCTTGCCCCAGGGCAGCACTTGGTTTTGCTGAGTTCCGGCCTGTATGCTCAGTCTCCTGTTGGGGAAAGCAGAATCCAGCCAAGTGCTGCATCAGTGACAGCCTGCCACTCTGGGCTGAGATGGTGGTGAGGGGCTGACTTCATCCTGGTTTGAGCTGAAGTCCATGGGGAAACCAGGATGCAGGGCTGAGTCCTCACCCAGCACTGGTGAACTCCAACAGTGTCAGAACACGATAGACTGTCCCTGGGGACACGTAAGGTGCTCCAGAATAGGGAGATCTCCTGAGATCACTGCCCCTGTGAGATTCCAAGGATTAGGACTGTGATCTCAAGGGAATAGTATAAAGCAGTGCTTGAAGAAACGCCTTCCCCCACAGAGCCAGAGGATGAGAGGAGGCTTTTAGCCCAGGTCTTCGGCAGGGCATCAAGCTGAGTGGAGCTGAAGAGATGTTTGGGTTCAGGAGGGTTTTTGTGCTGTCTCTTTTAGACTTTGTGAATTATGGAACTGTCAGGATATTTTATACTGCATTTAGACTTTTTTTCCTTTAAAAAATGAAACTTCTAGAAGTTTGTAGTCTTCCCAGAGCATATGGTCTGATCTGTGGGGCATTTTAATGACTTCATATCACCGTCATATCAACCAGGGAAATATTACAGGGCTTCTCTGCACCACTTAATCAGAGAGAAGCAATAGTCTGTTGTATTTGTTTGTAATTCAGTCAGTGGTGTCAGTCCTTCCTGGTTCGCATACAGCATGAACTCAGCCTCACTTTCCTTCCCCTTCCAAACAGGTCATATATACTGAGGACTCTTTTCTATCCCATATGGTGTCAAGCCCACCTAGGGCCAGAGACTCTGGGAGAGCACATGGAAGACAGCTGGGAACAGAGGGAAAACAGCAGCCGCCACTACTGTAACTTGCAAAGGGCCACAGCAGGATGGGAGAGGGATGCAGCGCCAGGAGCTGTCTCCCTGGAAACCGCAGTGTAGGAGACACAATGAGGAGTGTCCCTCCCCGCCAACCGCTCTTTAATTCCTTCTTCATCTTTTTTTACAGCCAAGAGAGTGAAGAGCCGTTGGGCAGGGTGTCTCCCTCAGCTTGGCCTATTGTGAGTTTATGACACCTAGCCTTAGAAAAGTGCATTTTTAACACAGCTGCCACTATAACTTATCGCAATGCCCTGTTATAGCTTGGGAGAGGAGGGGGAGGGACAAGAAAGGAGGTCATGGAAAGGGTGCTGTGCATCCCGGAAGGGACCCTCAAAAAATTCAGAGTGGGGAAAAGACATGGGTTCTCATCTCTTTCTCATTCTGTTCTTCCCACAAGCACAGTGTATAAATGAGGCACTGAGGGCTGGGGCGTCCTCAAGCACTCCAGAGACAGAGCAATAAGACAGACGTATTCATCCGTGCCACCTAAAAGCATGTATGTTCTTACACTCTGAAAACAGTTTAAAATGCAGGTAACTAACGGGGAGGAGGAATAATAGCCACACTGAGTCAAGGCCATTACGTTGTCACTGCTGCTATTGCCTCAGGAACTAGACCCTGGAGGGTGAATGCGCTGCACCATACCCTGCTCCGAACAGCAAGGCACTAATCCTAGCAGCCTGCAGCTCATGCAATGCCTGAAAAGCCCGATGCACTCTTGGGTGCCCCTGCATAGCCTTTCAGCACATCCCACACTCCTCTCAAGCCAGCTGTGCCCCTCAGTCTTGATTTTATTTATGCCTTTGAGACAGGCCTGGCCATGGAGATGAACACCTCGAAGGTTCATCTTCCCCAGGGCCACGAAGGAGAGGAACGTGTCTTGGCTAAAAGGAGGTTGTTTCCTCAACCTCAGAGATCAGTGCTGACGTTTGTCCTCTCACAATTGGACAGAGGATATGCAGGGGAAGGGGAGGGAATGGGTCTAAATGACTCAGGGACCAGAGCTTCTGCTGAGCATTCAACTGAGGCAAACAAGCAAGCACAGAGAGGTCCGTAGGGCTGGAAGGGTGCTGTAATCCACAGCCGTCTGCAACACACCTGGAGATCCCAGCTGTCTGGGGGCTCACTGGAAGGAGCTCTGCGGTTTCATTTGGGCAGAGGCAGTTCCGAAACTGCAGCTGCATGCCAGCATGGGTGCTGGACCCAAAGAGGCACAGGGCAGGGAGCAGCCAGACCCTCTGAACAAGGAGCTGGGATTTTCCTCCAGGGAAGATCCTTCAGAGGTGTTCTGTCTTTTTCCTGACAATGAAGCCACCACCACAGTACGGTACTCCCCTGCCCAACCCCATCTCTTATCACCTTCCTTTTTATTTTTCCTCTTTTTTTGTTATTTGAGAAATGAATTTTTTTTTTAATGGAATCAGTTTTCCCTTTGGGAGGATTAAAGCCCTCAGCATTCAAGCTCCAAGCGCAGGAAACAGTGGCTTTTCTTCTGGTGCAACTTGGAAAGACATGGCTCTCTGTTCTCCCTGAAAGCCCCTTGCACTGAATGATCCACAGGGCCTGAATGAAGTGCCTCTCAATTAAAAGTTTCCCATTGATGCTGGCTGAATGAGACCTTGCTGTGGAATTCACCCTGGCTGAATGGCCTGGGCCTTCATCAAATATTAAGGGGCCAATAGATTTCCCACAATATTTGTACACCTTCCTTTGTGGGGATTTTTCCCTCCATTGAACCAGAAACTGTTAACACATCCGCTCCTGACGTGCCCCGTTCGGCTGCTCATTAGGGGCCGTGGCAGAGGTGGTAGCTGCGCTGTGCCACCCCCATGGCACAGGCTGGGCTGAGGAGGGCGAGGTGAGGGGCGCGCTTGGGGGGCCCGGCAGGCAAAGGAGCTACATGCATAGAAAGAGCCACTGGCTTATATTCATCCTCCAGTGAGCCCAAGCTGAACTTGAAATGCCGTGAAAAAATGAAGGGCTGGAGAGAGGAGAGGCCGGCAGCCCTCCTAAGCAGCCCCTGGCCACGGCTGGCCCAGAGCCGCACACAGACGCCTCCCAGCCCCGCTCCTGCCATGACCCGGACGGTCGCTGCCCAGGGAGGAGGTTTTGGTGGCATCACCTCCCGTTCTCTCCTGGTGGTCTCGGGAACAATTTAGGGGGCAGTGGAGGGAAGGGAGAGCCTCCCTTCCCATTTCCCCCCCCTTTCCCTTTCCCCACACAAAAGGAAAGTGGTCTTAACTCCAGGGCTCCTTCTGCCTGGGACAAAAGCTTTGGGATACTTTAACAGCACCGAGGGCCTAGCTGACAGCTCTGATTGTTAAAGGAGCTGTGGCAGCAAGGCTGCCCCCACCCCCATTAACGATGCTAATTAGAAACCATGCAGAGCAGCCTCTTGGATGTTGGGGGGGGAGAGGGGTGGGCTCTGTCGGCATAATTTATTCTCACTTAATCTCATTAAGGGGAAAAAGAGCGAGAGAGAGCAAGAAACGGACTGAGTGTGGGAATGCAGCACACAGGAGGAGAAATACTGCTCAGTTCTTATACAGCACCTCTTTCAGCCGCAGGACTCAAAAGAGCTAAATATCATTATGCCTGCTTTACAGGCAGAGAAGAAGAGGCACGGAGGAGGGAGGGGGCTAGCCAAGGTCGCATGGCAGGCCAGAAACAGAGCTGGGAACTGAACCCAGGGTGTCCACACTTATCATCATCTTCCACTGCCATTTTCTCCTCCCACATTCAATCCAGTGACCAGGAGTGCCAGAGGTATCAATGTCATAGCCTCACAGATCCAGGTTTTGAGCAGGCCAGAGATGGGCCATGACCTTGTGTCAGCAACAGGACTGTTTTAGCTCAGTCATTTGAACAAATGCTCAGAGAAGCCATTGCTGTGACAGGGAGAGGACCCTCATGAATCCCAGCAAATGCAGATATTCTGGCATAAGCCCAAGCAAGAGTAAAGAGAATGAGGAAATGCAGCAATGCTTATTTTGTCTTTCTTTTTACCTTAGCTAAGCAACTTCCTTCTGCTTCTCAGCTCTGACTGCCCAGAACAGCTCCCTTTCAAATAAGAAACCAGAAGGAGTGAGACATAATGACAAGGCTTAGCACTGGCCGTGTTGCTGCTTGCCAACCCGAGCACGAAGCGCCTGTGGAAATGAAAAAGCTTTTTACAAGGGCTCTGTTGGAACGTGACCTGAGGAAATCTGTGACTGCTCCAGGCAGGGGGACCGTGGATAAGGGTTGTGTTCTGGCAAGCCACAGCACTGCCAGGCATGCATTAAAGGGGTTTCAGCATCCCGGCAGGTGAATCCATCTGAAGCAACGCTAATACCTAGCATGTGTCTTGGAACCGCCAAGGGTCACAGCCCCGTGAGACCTTTAGGAGTACGGGGCAGTGGGTTGGGTAGACTGAGCACACCGGAGACTTCCTTTCTTCGCACTACCCCTGCTTCTCATCTGCTCTGCTCCGAGTGGCAGCCAAGCTGAGTGGAGCCTGGCGCAAAGGGTGGGGTGGGATGGGGCTTTTCCTGACCTGGAACCAGAGTGCAGGGTTTGTGCTCACAGTCAGGGATGCCAAGAGGTCCAGTTCTCCTGGCGGAAAGGGTGAAGGAAGAAGAGGATAATATTACCATTTCTTGAATCTGTCTTCTGAGCTGGGGGGGCAGGCGGGGAGGAAGGGCTGTGAAAACCATATCCTGTTATGCTTTGGAGCAGAAAAAATTGCCATTCCTTCCCTCCACTGACCTGGAAATTGTTAACATGTCCCTGTGGCCTGTGGGTCACTCGCACCATTGCCTGGGTCACCAAGCTGCATTATGTGGGGAGGAATTAGCCACCTGTTCTCCAGCCCTAATCCTGCACGCGGGGCAGGGGCTGCTCCGCTTCGCCGGCCTTTCGCACTGCCTGCTTCACAAGCACAAAGAGGCCAGTTAACCTGGGAATGGGCAGATTGGAGGAAGGGGTTTTCCTTTCAGGAGAAGGATCTGGGCTGTGGGTGCAGGGAAGGGCACAGAAGAGAGGTGCCAGCCTGGCCTGGCAGCCCTGTTTCCACCAGGGACTCACAGACCTTTCGCTGCAAACCGCAGCACGTATGGCTAGGCAGACACCATGCTGGGTGCTAGAGCCAGTTCCTCAGCTTGCTTTGCACCCTCCATTTACACTGCTCAGGGCTACAAATGAGCCCCATTTGAATTTATCACCACAAATAAGCATCACCTTAAGACAACATATTCCAGGTGTGGTTTCCCGGCAGGAGCAGCTTACCACAATGCAGTCTCCATGACAGGAGCTGGGCAAGGCTTCTCAGCTCCATCAGCGCTGCTTGGAGCACAGGGGCAGCTGCACCTCTTGAGCCCTGTCCTTCCAGGGCAAATGGCAGGAAAAAAGAGAGGGAAAGAGAGAGAGCAAAACAGTAATTTGGAGGTGGAGCCAGACTGTACACTCCAGGCTGTGCATTTCTTCCACAACTGATTTTACAGCCCTTCATTTAAGGAAACAGTGTTTCCCTAAGGAATGCATAGAGGGATGGAATGTCTCAGGACTGGTCTCAGCAGCCTTCGAAACTTTCGTAGGAGACTGGGTACCTTTTCCTGGGGTACTCCCAGCACAAAGTATGGCCTAGACACGACTTTCAGGTCCAGGAGAACTATTTCTGAAGTTCTGAGCTTTGGATCTACAGTATTGGTTCAGCTCCAGGCAGAAGTAATGGACAACATTCAGATGCACAGATTTCTGCTTAGGGGATTTCATCAGAAGAGGAAGGGGAGATCGAGGCCAGCTCTGTCTCTAGCAGGGCAGGATTTTTTGTCTGTAACGGAGGGGTTGCTTGCAAAATGGTGACAGGTTTAGGCAGGGATGTTTCTTAGTGGTATGCTTCCAGCCTGACGCCTGGGTTTCCCTTCTCTGCACGTTGCCACAGCCAGCCTGCCACATGGCCACAAGGAAGGAGGGTCTAAGCATCCTCTGAACAAGAGGTCTGAAAAGACATTGTCAGCCGAAAGGACAAGAGGAAAACGAAGACAGATGAATGAGTGGAAAATAAGCAGCTCCTTCATGTGAAAAAATGTGTTATGAGTTCCCCAAGGCCTCTCACGCTGAGCAGAGGGGTGTGGAGAGCAAGCAGCCACAGTCCTGCTCAGTAAGTCAAACAGTAGCACTGGCAGCGCTCTCAGACTGCTTCTGGACTGCCCTCTGCTCCGAGGAGACCTCTGGAGCCATCCATATGGGGAGCATGTGCAATTTTCCATGCATTGTGGTCTGCATATGTCTCAAACACATGGACGGAAGGGATCCAAAGCCAAGGGACAAAAAGGAAAAAAAAAAAAAAAAGCACACACACGCAGAGAGAGAGAGAAAAAACAAGAAAGCAAAAATGAATGCCTGTGTTGAAAAAGCTTTAAAGAGACCTGATACTTCCATATGTATGTGTTACTCAGTACAACCTGTGGCTCTTTGGTGGGGACGGGCCAAAACTTGAAGGGGACAGACTTACAGTTCCTCAGAAAGTCCCAGGTTTTATAAGGTGAATATCCAGACTCCCAGTGCGCGCAGAAGCAGTAGAGAAGGATAAGTCAGGGACATTTCTGTATCCCCATCCCAGTGCTCCGTGGCACCCTCAGCTGAAGATCTGCAGGTGAGACAGATTTGCCTAGAGCTGTTGTGAGCAGTCACTACATTTTGGAGGCTCAAATAAATCCCTGTGCATTCCTCCTACACTGCCAAACGAGCCAGGAAGAATGCGTGGAGGGCTGGCTGCACAGTATCCCACCTCAAGGCTCCAACGCATCTCCCTCAGGCCGAGTCTGGCGTTTTCAGCCCAGCGGAGGCTGGCGGGCTCTCCTGCTCCATGCACACTCCGCTCTGGGGAGTTCCAGCAGCAGTGAGGACAGTCTGAATACCACTGGGTGTGGTGGGTCCCTCCTGACGTGAGACAGAAGGCCAGGAAGACGTGCGAGTGGGCCAGGGTTTCCAACATGTGCCCTGCTTGTGCTTGGAGCCCTCTGTGCTGCAAAGCCAGAGAAGTTTCAGCCACACTCCTTGCTCCTAATTGAATCTGGAAGAATTCTGCATTGAAATTTTGAGCAGCTGATGAAAACGACTAGGTTTAAAGCACATGGGACTCTTGAGGAGGCTTGTTTCTGGGGGTAGCAGAGGAACAGCCACCAGGATACAAGGACAGCCAAGATAAGAGAATCCAAGACAACATCTGTGTATGAGAGGCTGCCACAGCTGCTGCAGTGCCCGTGAAAGAGCCCTGTGGCTCCATCTGGTTTGGGGACAATCCTGGTTCTTATGGAAACGCATGGCTGACATCTGGGGAAACAGGAAATGGCAGCAAGCGTTGCCCCGCAACGGTGTGTCCTTCTGCCTGGTCCCCCACTGGGAGAGCCTTGGGATCGGCAGCTCACCACTCAGGGAATTCAAAGTACGAGACCAAGGCAACTGATTGCTGGGTCAGGTTCAATGGGGAGGGATATGATTAATAAGTGTTATGGCCCCATTATTCCTGCTGTGTGGCTGTCAATGCCTGTTAGCTCTGATGGACGCTTTGATGACTCTATGCCCATGAGTGAGCCGCTGACATGAGTCGGCAGAATAATACTTGCTATGAACTGGTTCTGTCCCCTCGGACAAGAGCAGGGCCTGCCTGCATTGTGAGGGGTGTGAGGTCCGGCTACGGCAGGGAGGCCTGATTTCTCCAGCACAGGCTGTTCTGCAGCACTTGCCTCTTTCTGTCACATTGCCTCCCCACTACGGGATCACAGTCACTCTCCTCCTACCCCTGCAGGCGACTGATGGTGCCAGGGAGGGAGGGAGTTAAAAGAAATTGTGTCTCTTCCTTAGGCTTTCTTAGAAACTCGAATGCAGGGGCTTTCAGACTGGAATGCCACCATGGTCTGGCACCAACAGCACAACACTTCTTTGTGCCAAACACTTGCATGTTGCGATCCAGGTACGTTTTCTTTAGGCACCGTGCACCCCGGCAAGGGGCAGGCGCATACTATAACGAAGCCTACTGCGCTGTGCTCTTCTAAGCCCTGTTCCTGGGTCACTCTGGATGTGTAGAACAGTCATGTGCCTGCTCTGTGCCGTGGTTACCCCTGTGGCCTGACTACCCTCTAGTACTTGGGCCAGTTCAAAGGTACTGCGCACTCCTCGGGACAAGGGAACACCAAGGGAGTCTTGGCTCCCCACTGACGGCTGCTGCAACCTGGCTTATCCTTGCCCAAGATCCTCAGTGACAAGTGGTAATTGCACCAGCAGGAGCCTTCTTTCTGGAGCTCTTTCCTGCCATCTAGGACAAAATGATTTCTGAATGCAGAGCTCAGCTGCATTTTCCTTCTGCTCTGACCTGGACAAAGCGAGCCCCCTCCCTCCCCAAGCAACATGCAGGTCTGAGAGCGCAGAGGGAGGGGACGCTCAGCCAGAGCTGTCCTAACAATCTCTGTACAATATGGCTCATTGACTCCACCAGTTCGTCTCCTGCTGTCTGGCTGTCCTTTCTAATGTTTTAATAATGTTGCTGCCACTGCGGCTCCCTCTCCACCAAAGAGGGTCCAGAGCTTCTGTTGCTGGTTGCTTTCTGCCCTCCCAGCTCCAAGCAGTGGCTGTCCAGAGATGGAGTGTGTTTATCTGCGCTTGACTCTGGGCTTTAGTGTACTTTTGCACTAAGCAAACGCAGGAGTGACCTTGTTGAACAAAGGGAAACTTAAAAGCTATGAATTTGCTTGTATTTTTCTCTACTCCAGCATCGGCACCTGCCTGTACTCACAAATTGCTCGTGTTTCTTTTTTTTTTTTTATTTGCAAAGCTGAGCAAACTAAGAAAAGGGAAATACAGGCTTCTTCCAGGTCTTACTTCACATTACTCGTAGTCATTAAACTCAAGGTGCCAGAGCACAGCTCTCCCATAATCCTCTCCTGCTGCAGGCATGCGGTCACCCCGCAGCCCCCGCGGCTGCCTCGGGCGCTCCCCAGGCCGGGGGCTGCCGTGAGGCCCCCGGGGTCGCCCTGCTTGGGAAGCGGGGTAGAGCGCGCTGGCCGGGGCCACCGCTGCAGGCCGCTTGTGCCCTCTGCCGGGGCCGTGCTTGCCTCGCCCCGCGCACGGCCCGAAACCCAGCCCCATCTCCCGGAGCCTGGCCGCAAGGGCTGGGGAAGCTGCGCTTCGGCCTGCTTGCCTTGCGAGCCTGGAGCAAGAGCCCAAGAGCTGTCATGCACTGCGCCCGTAGGCTTAGCTCCGCTGAGCTCCTGGCAACCACCCTTCCTTTGTTTCTAGCACCCTGTCTTTTTAAAAATACAGGTTCGGCCTAGCTTTGAACATGCTCTGGCATCCAGGGTGCAGCAGGCAAGTCCTGCAGGACCCCTCAGAGAAAGCAGGCAAGCATCAGTGAGGAGATGGTAGAATAGCTGTGTCTCTGCCAGGATGACAGGAGCAGGCTCACACTGACCTGCCACAGGGAGAAAGCCCTGTCTGCCTGAGCAGCATGGCCTGGGACTTCCCCAGAGCTGCTGCTGCTCCTTCCTCAGAGCTACTGCTGCTCCTTCCCCTCTTGCTGGGCAGCCTCTTTGGTGATGTGCAGCTTGGACCAGGCACTGTAATGCACCCATGTTTCCTTGTTCACATCCTCTCCATACACCCCCAGTGACGAGAAGTCTGTCCCATCCACATGTGCCAGGGCAAGAGCCGTGCTTATGGGGCCTCTGAGCACCGCTACACCAAGGCCCCGCCAGGATGGAAAGGGTTGGACTGCACTCTGTGCAGTGCTGCTGGCTCATGGTGCATCACAGCTTTCATCCACAAGAGGCCACTTTCCTCTATCATTTGCTGCTGCAGCAGCAAAAAGCCTTCCCTGGCTAGGGAAAGATTGGGAAGAAGGACGTGTGCTCACTTGGGCAAATGAACAGGGGGACAGACTGTCCCAATCCTTGGGTCAGGTGCCTCTTCCTGTATGGGGCTGGCTGTGCTTTTCTGCGTAAGTCTAGCTCCTCCCTGGCTTTATTCCACACCTTTGTGAAGACAGGGGAGCAACTGGGAAGAAAGGCTCATTGCTGCACTGGCAATTTTGTTGGGACAATTCCTGCTGCCTGACTTTCTTAGGTAACATCTTAAGCTTTTTAAGGAGGAAAGAACACTTCCTCTCCTTTCACCTGTGAATTTCTGCTGAAATTCATTTTTCAATTAAGGGAAAGGGTTTCCACCAAAGCACAGAAGAGACAGAAGATTCCCCTCTGCCAGTCTCATGGAAATCGCTCTGGTGCGGGCCGTTTTCCAGCCAGTTTATTTACACTATGCACAGCCCCCAGGCACTGGCCTGGAAGCCCTCAGCATTTGCCTCTCATTGCCCAGAGATCATGGAGGGAACTGTTCCCCCCACCCTGCTTGTTTTGCAGAGGAAATAATTTTGACAGTTGCTTTGCACAAACTACAGTCAGAAGCACTTGGCCTGTCTCATCATCCCTATAAGCATGTGGGTACCTCCAATGTGAAGAAAGGCAGTAGCAATGTCCCCGTTGTGCAGACAGGGAGATGGAGGGCTCTGAATCACAGCCTCTGATGATTCACACTGGGGCAATTTAAGGGGTTGCCTGCTCCTTTGCTGCAAGCCACTGCTCTTAGAAGGAGGATGCGACACAGAGTTAAGCTCCCGTCCTCCTGGCTCCTTCTTCCTCTTCTCCAGAGTTTCCCAGTGTACTACCGAAGGGGCATGTTAATTACTTAGGACCTGATTTCCTCCTTTCTCTCGCTAAGGCTGCACTGCAATAGCCAGTCAATAATTCAATCAGTGTGAGTAATATCTAAGTACTGCATCTTGGCACTATTATTGTTCCTTGCTTGGTAGAGGTTTATGGCATTTCATTTCATAGAAGCTTTCCTGCTGCCAAAGCCTCAAGCCAGCCTTTTACTTTAGCTGTATTAATTCTCCTGGGTCAGCCCCACTCACATTGCATTTTTAATTGAGCATACTTTTCTTGTCTCACTTTTGCAAATTCAGCCTTGATTTTCTTCCAGTTTTGCAAGGAAAGAAAAAGATGAATACAGCACTGGCTGACCCAGGGAAAGCACTCCTGAGAGGGACCCATCTTTTGAGGGCCCAGCTCACTGGCCAGGAGAGGAATGAAGTGGAAGGTCCTGACAAAAGCAAGTGGGAGAGGACTGAGGGGCAGCTTTGCTTTTAGAGAGCTTTGTCTCCTCTTTTCCAGACAGAGGCAGACTTATGCCAAGGCCTCTGTCCGCATGTCCCTGGATGATGGAATTACATCTTCTTTTTGTTACAGCAGCTCATTCTGTCTGACCACTGTAGGCGAGCAACACGTATTCTTTCTGACCCCTAATTCAGGACCAGGACCGGGATTAGTTTCATTTTGAAGCATCTCCCTTGGCTTTGCCAACACATGTCCTATGCTGATGGGAGGTGAGGGGAGACAGTTGTAGCCTTCAGGTCCCATAGCTCTTGTTCTTTCCTCCGAGTGTAACTGGAATGGCCAACATCACCCAGACAGCTCAAGAGAGAG
Organism: Dromaius novaehollandiae; assembly: GCF_036370855.1. Classification (NCBI taxonomy): domain Eukaryota; kingdom Metazoa; phylum Chordata; class Aves; order Casuariiformes; family Dromaiidae; genus Dromaius; species Dromaius novaehollandiae. The sequence continues at coordinate 4,595,541 of NC_088121.1, read as the reverse complement.
AGAAACACCCCTCAGGATGGGAAATCGGCTTGTGTTAAAGCTGTTTGTGAATGAAGTGGTGCTCTGATATGAGATGAAGCAGGTCTTGTAACAACAGCAACTCAGAGTGATATGAGATTTCCAAGGCCTGAGTGAGACCGCTGAGCTTGTTTCTATACAGCAAGCCTGATTTGGACATGCTTGCTATCATAAGCAAAAGTACTATTAATAATAATGCCTTCCCAGGAAGGAATGGATAGGCAATGCCAGGCTTTCTCAGACTGTGGTCAGTCCCACTGTTGCTTCTCTTGTATTCATCAGCATTTGTGAGGGAGACATTTCCCCCCTTGCTGTAGAGATATCCAGGCTACTAATGATTTCCAGCAGTGTGTTTGACTGACTGAATTACAAATCCTGCTTGACTAGACTAGAAGCAATCCCAGGGCAAATCCCTGGTCCAAAGTCTGCACTTTGATTTAAACTACTAAACCAAGGGCAACAGCATCAACTAGCACCCCACCAAAGCCTCTGGTCTTAAAGCATATGGCTCTGCCTCATTTCTGCACCCTTTCGGCAAGTTTTACCATATTTACCATCCAGCGAATAAGATGCAACCCCCAATTCTAACAGCTCTGAAGTACAGCATCTTATCCCTAATGCTCCTTACAGCTCAGAAATGGGGTGGGAAGAGTCAGTAGCCCATCTCTCAATGGGAGCTCAGCTCTGGTAGCTGCAGTGAGCTTGTCCAGCCTCAGACAACACAAATCTCTGGGATAGCGTTCATTTACGAGGGCCTCCTTCCTGCCCAAATCTCTACCCTTGCTGTTTCCCAAAGCCAAGCAGAGCCTTACAGGCTCTTGGCTTCCCTGAGGTGCCAGGTCAGCAGTGATGCAGGTACCCAGCCGTTTCCCAGGTTGAGTTACAGCAAGGCAGCTCACTGCTGCTTTGTGTCCCAGGGGTATGAATGCATGCAGTGTCCAGGCTGCTTGTGGACTGTGGCTGAAATCGTACGTTGATGCAGCCAGGACATGAGGAGTTGCTCAGTTTTAAGATCTTAACACAGATCTGTTCACCCTTGTAAATGGCCTGGCTCCACAGCAAGGATTATGTGCCTGAACAAGCCCTCAGCTCTGGGAGCAGCTGTTCTCCAGCTACTGCCTAACAAAAAAAACCTTTTATGACTATAGGAAAAAAACAGGACTTGGTTTTTCTGTAACAACCATCTAATTTGGGAGCAGTGTGGCTGAGGAACACCTCCTTAGCGCCCACTGATGAGGCTGAGCTGCTCCTTGCTTGTGTGTGCTCACGTGCACCCTGTCACAAACCTCAGCCAGGACTCACTGCCCTGCGCTGGAGGCAATGACAGCAGCAGCAAAGGCGGGACATGACCATATAGAAATAAAGGACTGAGTTAGTTACTGATGGGTCTCACCTTTTCCAGGGGCACAGAGTGGTTGTTTTGGCCTTTCGTCTGTCTTCCAGCTACACATCCCTGCTGCCACGTGTGTGCAGATGGTGTCTGTGCGGAGGCCCACATGCATGAGCCGGTAATGCCTTCTTGTTCAGCATCATGTGCATTTGTCTCCCTGGCTGCCTTTCCTGGGTGAAAACATTTCCAGGTTTTCCCACTGACCTGAACATTGCACCAACCCGTCACAAGCTGCCTCTGCTGTCAAAGAGCTAAAAGTATGTGCCTTCCAGGGGCTGCAAGATTTGGTTTGTCATGATGGAGCTCTTTCTTTCCCTTGCACAAACTTCACCCTTTCCTCTTCCTTTCTTTTTTTTTTTTTTTTTTTTTTTAGAAACCAATTTCCCAAATGAAATGCAGTGGTGAGCAGACAGCCTGCAAGTGCCTGAGTCAGATGAGCCTAATGGATGAGGCGGCAATTCACTGAAGCACTTTGTTTAATTGAAAGGGTCTGCCTGCTGCTGCCAACAGGATTCGGAATGTGCTTCCCCTGACAGGCCCTAAGTAGACAGCACAATATATGGAGGCTCAGCCCCCAGCCCTGCTGTGTTCAGCTCCTCGGCTCACCTCCTGCTCCCCGCAGCAAGCTGAGTCGTCTTGGCAGGAAATCTGCACCTTGCCTGGAGTCTCAGCTTGCAGTTGTCCTGTGGTTGTGCATCCACCTGTGCATCCACTAGTCACGCTTCTAGATGACTGCTCACATCCCTGGTGCAGCGGCACTTGCTGTAGGTAGAGGGCTGCATGGAGATAGTTCACCCCTGCTATGGTCCATGACACAGGCTGTGCTCCCCTCACCTCAGACTGGGCGAGCAAAATGCCTCTGCCGTGGGGGGTTAGGGATCCTAATTCTGAAGGGGAAACCTGGCACCCGGCAGCGCTTCCTCTGTGCAATGACCCTGTTCACTTGCAGATGGCCCTGGGCTGCCTATCAGCTACAGCCACTGCTGAGATGCTGCAGAGGGGGGCTGTAGGCCTAAAGGGGGTTGTAGGGGAAGGAGTCTGCCTGGGTGACAGCTGTGCCACAGACTTCCTTTATCACCCCAAGCACTGCCAGTGCTTTCTGGAGAGATAAGAAGCATAGGACTGTGCAGAAGCTGCTTCACAGAGCAGCTGTGAAGAGTAAGGTGTTAAACAGATGTCAGCTGTCAAATAATGCGGTAATGTGGGACCTGAGGTTGCTTTGCCCAGGCTGGAATTCAGGGTCTGCAAAAGCACAGTGAGCAAGGTGTGCGAGAGCAGCCAGCCACTACAGGTGCTGGGGGAGAGGGGAGATCTCTGCTGGGGTTGCTCTGCATCCATGTGTCACTCCTGCTCCTTTGCGTGATGCTATCTGCTTTTGCTCCAGGTCACTGGGCTAATTTTCTCTCCCTCTCTCATCACCTTTTGATAACACCAGATCTTTTATTTGGATTCAGTTCTTTACAGTGCACACAGCAGACACAGATTCAGGGAATGGGGAATTGTTTAGAGTCCATCAGGAGCCAGCTGGGCAGACGGCACTTGGAAAGCAGGCTGCCTTGCCCTGGTCCCCTCTGATTACATTGCCGATACAGCAGGGCCCTTCGGGGCTCCGGAGCAGGCATCCAGCTGGATTCCTTAGGAACTGCTCTGGCAGCACAGTCCAGATGCAAACAGGCTTTGAGTGCTTGAAACCTGGGCTGTCCCGGCCCAGGTCCTGGAGGACTGTGACACACACCGGTGTGTCCCTCCACTTCCAGGCACAGCAGGGCGGGCCATAACCGGACAGGCCAGCAGGTGGCACTAGGGCAGCTCGTTCGTTCCCGGTACCAATTCGTCCCTCGCTCGCCACGATTGTTTCCCAGCCCTCGTCCCCTCTTTCCTGGGCCGGTGCCATCCGGAGGCTGCCGCCGGCCCCGGGCCCGGGCCCCGCCGAGGGCGCCCCGGGGTGCGGCCGCTCCCGGGCAGCGCGGGGCCGGCCCTCGCCGCAGCCTGCTCCCCTGCGCCGCGGCGGCCGGCCTGCGCCTCTGAGTGGCTGCGCGGTGTCATTTCCGCGGGCTCTCTGGGTGTTTTCCTGGCTTTGTATTTATTGCCTGTCTGTCGTTTTTCAGATAAACGTATAAATAGTGCCCTGTGGTTACCAGTGCCACAGACAAAGGCTGTGCGTGGGGCTTGCCAGGATCCGGGGGAGGAAGGATGGGGCCTGTTCTGTGGGGGTTGTGTGCGGAGGGGTTTTCTCCCAAGAGACGGGGAAGGGGAGGCCGGCTGGGGGGCAGCTGAAGGGGAGAAGAGAGGCCGGGTCTCCCTGGGTGACTCGAGTCAAAGAGGTGTTAAGCTGGCGCTGGGTTGCGGCAGCGCAGTGCCTGCCCCAGCCGCTCTGCCCACGAACTGCAGACACAAATGACTATTTGATGGAGAAACATGTCAAGTGACGTTTGGGACCCTGCTAGCTTTGAATGTCCGGTGTGATGTGGACTGAAGCGAGACACCCCTGCTGCCCCGTGAACACCAGCTCTCACCTGCACGGCTGTGATGGCTGCGGGCAGCTCTGCCCGGGGGGACCGTGCCGGGCAAGGTGCTAACGGCTCTCCCCGCTGCGTCCCCCTGCCCTGGCCACCCAGCCCGATGGGCCATCAGGGCTCAGACAAAACTGCAGCCTTTCCCTGACCCTCCCCGAGACGGGATCCTGGCTGCTCTCTCCATTTTACACCTGGGGAAATGCAGACAAAGAAGGCCAGTGACTTGCCCAAGCCCCAGGGAATGGGCGGTCAGGGAATCCCATTTAGCCTGGGGAAGAGGGTGGGGTGTCCTGCTCGGTCCCTTCGCTTGGCCATCAAAGAGCAGACAGCAAGAGGTTAGCTCAGCCTGAGTCCTCACTCTGTGTGGGTCTGTGTGTGTGTGTCTGTGTGTGTGCGCAGAATAATGAGAGGAGAGGAGAGCATTTAGGAAATTGAACAGGAGGCAGCCCCTGCACTGCCTTCTCTCAGCTTGGCACCAGGAGAATAAAATATTTCCTAGTTATTCTCTGTGTGTGTTAAGAAAATTGATTTTTAGATAGAAAAAGAAATCTTTTAAGAGCTGATAGTTTTAATGTCTTTTTTTTTTCCTTCCCCCCCCCCTTCTTTTTTTTTGACCACACTGATAGCAGCAGCAGCTGCTGCATTAACTGTTTTGGATAAAATTCAACATAAAAGCCTCTATCTCACTGAGAGTCTGGTCCAATAAATCCTACCTTTAGCTATGAAATGGATTTAAGGGAGTGTGAAACCACAAGCTGGAAGGTGCTCAGTCCCTTCCCTGCAGGCCTGTGTGCAGTCCAGCCCTGCAGCTTTGCTAGGCACCTCGCAGAAGTTTTTTCAAAGGAGCCCAGTGGAGGGAGGCCAGAGCGGCAGCTCCAGCCTGCAAGCAGCTTTGCAAAGGTTGCCAAGTGCCCTTTAACAGGACTCTAAAAACCTTGGAACCTCTGTCTCTGAAAAAAAGGGGGGAAAAAAAGGAAAAAGCCATATCCTTGCATGTCCTGAATCTTAATCTCTTCTCTTTCAACTTGAGTCCTGCTTCCCAGAACCCTTAATGGCTTTCCATTAAAGGAGGGCTTCCGAAAGCTCAGTGTCTTTGTGGTGTCTGCCAACTCAGCTGTCAGCGGCTGGGGATGCTGATTCAAGCCTTCAGCATGGTACGCATGCAGGACTACTGCAACTACTATTGCTGCAAGTACCTCTCCCACATGTCTCTGCACCTGGGGCTTGCAGCTGGCTCCTGGTGGCACACAGAGGGCAGCCATGTTACGGAGACCAGTAGGCGTGATCATCTGAAACTGGGAATGCCCCTGCCAGAGATCCTGGATTCTTTTTCTTTTTTCTTTTCTTTTCTTTTCTTTTCTTTTCTTTTCTTTTCTTTTCTTTTCTTTTCTTTTCTTTTCTTTTCTTTTCTTTTCTTTTCTTTAGAGCTTGTTGCAAAAGGAAAGTGGGATATTTCTTATGGAAAACATTTTGGTAAAAACTTGTGGCTGGGGTACTAGCATTGTGCATCACATGTGTTTCCTGCAGTGAAGTCTGAGCCAAATTTGACAGGAGAGGTCATGATCTCAAAGGTATTAACACCCTTCAAGCCTCATGAAAGCAAGCAGCCAAGGAAAAGAGAAAGACCCCCTTTTCCCTGAAAAAAAAAAAAGGCTGTGTGGTGAGCACAATCCTTTCTAGCCATCAGAGAGCCCTGGTACAGGGTGGCCATCTGTGGGAAACCAGGCTTTATTAGCTAGAAGACCTAAATTGGAATAGCTGCCTTGGCTTCTGGGCACACACTGGGGGTAACCTGGGGAGCCCTGTGGCATGAAGGGGGCAAGTGATAGCTGTGTCTGGGCACACACAACCAGGAAAGACTCTTTGTTTTTCACCTTGAATATTCTTCACCCCCTGCACTGCTGTATCAGTGACCTTCATTCCCATGCCTACCCCACAGCACCTGCCAGTGCTGCCCCAAGCACCACGATGGTGCAGCGGTGCAGCCAGGGCTGGTGAGGCCATCTTGGGGCTGGCCACTGTCTCTGTGTCTCTATCTGGAGCACTGAAGAGCTAAAATTTTTGCTTTATAGCAACAAAAAAATGCTTCGCTTGCACTTTCTTTCTAGCTAATCCAATTTGTCTCCTTACTGCTTTCAAATGCCTTTTAAAGATTCCTAGCAATGTATTATAGAAATCCATTTGCTGAGATGCAGTGAAGAGGGGCATTTTTATTTCACAGTTATTAGCAAGTGACAAGGTAAGTAACTCAGAGAAGATTGATCACCCAAGTAAGCATTTTTACTTTCTCAATTAATCCTGGCATGATTGTAATAAATCCAGGAGTGGGAGTAATTAGATGTGAACGGACCTCACTTCCTTTTGCTGCTGCGTGTCAGGGGTAATGGACAGAGACATCTTTCTCCTGGAAGTGGCCTAGGGAGACGTCCAGTTAGATGGGATTTCTGGAAAGAAAGATAGATGTCAGGGGCCAGCATTCATTTTTTCCTCAATGGAGAACAGATTTATGCTATCAATCCACATTAAGAAGACTTCATGGCTACACAGAAATCCAGCAAGAATAATACAATTAGCCCCATGCACTTTTTAAGCTGGGATTTGTTCATGGAGTATCATTTGCCCTGAAGTTCACACTGAATTTTCTTTCTGTTCTTTTTTTCTTTTTTCTTTTTTTTTTCCTATTTTAATTAAAAGAGTCACTGTGGTTCACTGGGTGTTTTTGCCCAGGAGGTTAACTCCTAAATCATACTGGAGGTTCGTGGCCACTGAAAACATGGCAGGATGACACCTGTGTGTATGTGCATGCTCTCTGCCATGTTCAGTTCCTCTCTCAATGTTAAACCAAGTCCATTGCTGTGATCCTTAAAAATATCATGCCAACAGGCTCCTAAAGAGGGGTGAGCCCTTGAGTGAGCCCAAAGCAGTGTGTGTAGCAGGGGCAGCCTCTCCCCCTGGCGCTGCTCTCCACTTGTTATAAAGCTGGAACAGTGTTCAAAATCAGCCACTGCTTTTGTGTACTCCAGTTACTGGGTTTCTAACACAGTGCACCTCCGATGTATTTTTCAGTCTCGGGGAGGGCGGCTGTCGTTGCAGTGGTGCTCAGCTTGCCAGAAAGCCTTCCTGCCATGTCTTGGGCCCTGCACCTGAGGAGGGAGGCAGCCAGAAGCAGCAGCTGCTTTTGGAAAACCTGCTGTCTCGCATATTTAATAGCAGCAGAGAGGGAAAGCGCCAAGATCACAGGCCATGGAGAGTTGGTCCATGCAGCCTGTGCCTCAAAATAGTTAAATGACAGAGTCGGTCCAAGCTGGAAGTATTAATGACGGGGTTCGAAATAAAAATCCCTGCCACGGCTAGGCACCCAGCCCTGGGGTGGAAATGGCCAGGGTATTGCCCTTGCACCGACAGGGTCTGCTTTGTTCCCTCTCCTCCTTCTGCGTGCGGCTAGCCCCAGCACAACAGGGTCTCCCGGAGTGCCGCCGCCCTGCGGGGCACAGAGCAAAGCACCGCCGTAGGGCAGCCTGGGCCGGGAAGCGAGGACAATATCCAATAGACAATGTGGCGGGAGATTAAGAATGGGCAGCTCTGTGCCAGGCAGTGGTATGTCTCATCTGAAAGGCAGTCTGCCGCCTGTACCAGGCAAGGGCACGGGCTCGTTGCTGACTCACAGGGAAAAGTACCCACCTGCTTGAGATCCCAGGGCAGTGTCCAGCAAGAAACTGCCCTGGGAGTGTCACAGCCAGCACGCCGCCTGCTCGGTACAAACCCTGCCTGTGCAACCGAGCACACAGCGTCTGCAGGGTGTGCGGGCAGCCCTGCGCGCACGGGATCTGGCTCATGGAGAGGCACACGGCCCTTCCCTCACAGCCTCCACCAAGCACTGCCGGAGCCCCTCAGGTCTCAGAGGCCCTGAAGATTAAATACTGCTCTAATCTACTGCGTGTGGGCACGAAACGACTGCGTTCCTGCGTGACTGCAGTTTATTCCTCTTGCTGCTGTCGTAAACTAGGGTGCAGGCACTGAATGTGTCCAGGCTGAATTCCTCATAAACTGTTATTACACCACAATGCTTGTAATATTCAGTGGTTTGGCTTTAAAACTCTGCCTCCTGGAGTCATGTGAATATGTGCAAATCTCAGCATACTTTCCCATTTTTTTAAGTTGAAGATTTAGGATCATGTTGTTGAGAAAAGCTTGAATCCCAATAGCCCCTAAACTTTGAGGCAAAACTAACAAACCCCAAAGAACTGTTATGAAATTTTAACTCAGTACTGAGCCTGATACCCTGATTTGGGGAGGAGGATGGTGACTTGAGTTTCTTGAATTCCACCTAGGGCATATGACGGAAGCCGGGTTGTTCTGTCACTTTCTCGCCCCATAGCTAGGAAGAAAGGACTATCCAAGTTGCTCCTCTACACCAGTGGCATACCCAGTGCTGCACACTGATCCGAGTGGCTCGTGTCCCCCACTTCTGGATGGACATTAACTCTCTGTGACTCCTCTTGTGATGCTGCAGTGAAGAGTCAACAGAAGGAGGCAAAAAGGAGCATGAGCTGGGGAGGAAAAGGAAAGGGAGATGCCCAGGGTGGCACCAGAAAACCCAGGGAAGGGCAGCCAGCCTTCCACATGGCCTAAAAATGCCACAAGCTAGGGCTTAGCTCAAGGACAGCAGTGCCCATCATACCCGAAACTAACCTGCTGGAGCCTCTGCTGCAAGAAGCCACTTCCCTGCAGACTGTCAGACGGAGATCTGCTCCCTGTTTCTCAGCCCTGCTCCCACTGAGATCTCATTAATAGATTTACTTATTTGAAAATCATTATACAGGCAGACAGTCTCATAGATGTAGGATCCCAGAGGCAACTTGTTAGCAGCTGCTCTGTAGCTACATCAAGAGATTTTCTGACAGTACACAAAAGCCATTTGACAATGTCAGAAACCACCAAAAGGGATCAACTTAAGAGGGAAAAGAGGGGGGGGGGGGAAGGCACATTAAAACATGTCTTAAAGCTTATCAGAGATGGAGAGTTTCAGAGCAGAAAAGACAGCCAGTGAGGAGTAGAGGTGAATTGTGAAAAAATCAGGGGCCAAGCCAAGGAGGAATGGGGAGCCTGCTTCTCGCCTTGGGGAAGTATTTCTGAGTAACATTGGGATCCTGTTTTGCATTGCCAGGGTATCCACACAGTTTTTTTTTTTTTTTTTTTTAATTTGCTTTGAAGCCTTAGACTAAAATCTGGAGAAGCGTGTGCCATAGTGGTGTGAATGAAGAGTTCTGCTCTCAGCCATTCACTGTACACAGAGGTGAACAGACGGAGATACTGGGCCATTTTTACCCTGCAGCTACTGATATTTTGACTGCTTATGCTTTCAGCTATCTAATCTGATATACCTTAAAGGCGTGCTCTGAGGAAGCACTGAGCACCTGCCCACAGACACCAGGGCCCCACCAAAGAAAGCAGCCAGTGAATGAAGGTATGACACTTGTGATAATCTTGGCTGAGAGCTGTGATAACAAATATCTTGAAAGGGAAATGCTTCAGGGTCAAATGGCGGAGCGATGCTGGTATGAAACTGCTGAGTACAGCAGGAGCGTCTGTACAGTCATTCTGAGGAGGCAATAACTCACAATAAATGAAGGACCTTTACAGAGTTACTCAACCCAGCCTAAAACAAGCTAATCTGCCTGTGCCATGAGTTGTTAAAATTGGAAAAATCTTCAAGGGACACTAAAAAAAATTACGGTCCTGTCTAAAATGTTACACTGCTATTGCTGGAGGGAAAAGCTCTGATCGGGCAAAGCTTTAAACAGACAGTTAACTCTCAGTGTGTAGGTAATGCCATGGACATCGCTGAAGCTTGGTGAATGCTGGAAGTTAAAAGTGTATAAAGGTCAGTGTTGGTCATTCCCGCAGTGCTGGTGATGGTCTCGTAACACTATGTGTAACCACCCGGTTGGAAGTATCACAGCTTCCTCCCTTCCCCTCCCCTCCCCTTCCCTTTTCCTCTCTTCTCCCTCTCTTCTCCCTCTTCTCCTTTCTTTCTGCTCCACTCCGTTCCTCTCTGAGATTTTAGGCTCTTCCTGCAAGAAAATCTTGGAAATATGATCCAAATGCACTCAGAGATGTACAAAAGCAAACACTGACTAAAGAGTCCTGGTAAGCTCTCAAAAATCTCTAGATTTTTCACAGCCTGAATATGATACTTGAATTGTAAGATTAATGACACTGAAGTTTTTGCAAGCCTCAGGTTTTTAATACCCATCTTGAGAAGAGTCTGGACAAAACCCAGTGATTTATCTATTTTGGTCAGTGCCATTGTTTATTTATTTGTACATTGATTTGCCAAATAGTTTGTTTCCGTTGTTGCACAATATGATCAATTACTTGGCCAGTTTCTCCTGCTGTCAGTGTGAGGCTTCAGCACAGTGGCAGTGAAAGAGAAAAATAGGAAGTATAAATGACTGCTGTGTGATGGCTCTGAAAGCACAATTGTCTTTAAGAGGGATGCTTAGAGTAAGTGCGTTCTTTCAGCTGTATTTTGATGCTGTTCCTTTGAAAAAGCAAACTTGCTTCTACTTACGAACTTTATTAAAATGGCACATGGGAGCGATGAGATCCTGGCCTGGTTTTGGTTTGTATACTACCTCCACCAGTGAGCCTACAAGGTTGTATAAATCCACTTGAAAGAACCAAACAAATAGGGGCCAATACATCAGAAAAGCTTGTTAAATCAATTTTCCTCTTCACAGCTTTGAAAACAGATGGCAGGGTGGGGCTAGGAGGAGAGACCTAGCAAATAGAAAATGCTACCAGCAAAGAATAAATAATTTCTACCCTCTCCAATTTGCAAAGTGTGGGAGCAGAATATTACAGCTGGTTTCTTCCACCTTGAACTGAGGTTGTTTCTGTGATTTACAGTTGAGAAATGCTTGAGGAATACAATAAACATTAATAATTAAAATAGCAAAATAGTCTGCCAAGCATTGAAATATTTTTAGCTAATTGCTTGAGTTTATGATAGCAACAATGTAATAATGGACCCCTTTGTGCTAAACCTTGACTGTGTAACAATGACGGCTATGGGCCTGGACTCCGTGTTGCTCTTGGCTTACAATGGAGTCCTCCCACCCCATCCTGAACATGGCCCCCTCGGCCCTCATTTAGAAACCACTTTTCCTCGCAGGCAGAAGGAGCTGAAACCATTTGCTCTGGCAAACAGCTATCAGCAAAAGCAATCTTCCCAAAACATTAAACTTTATATAATTCTGAGCCTCCAGAACCAAGTGCTCCTGAACCTGAGAACATTGGGATCCTTGGGAAGAGTCCCTCACCTCACCTCACGAAGTGTCCCAGCCCCAGTGTTTGACACCAGCAGAAGAGCAGCCTCGCAGGGTCTTGGTCCCTCCCTTCACAAAGACAGGGCCAGCTGCACTTTTGGGAATCTCAGGGCCAGCATTACCAAAATTAAGGATTAAGGAGTAAGTTTTGGGTCCAAATAGCTATGAAATTCTGTGGCATTTCAGGCAGTGGAGATGGACCCTACAAACAGGACCTGGAGAATGGGCCTATCTTCAGCCATATGAGGAGATGATAGGGCCAGTCCCAGTGTTTTGATGGAGGTTTTACTGTGACTCTCCTCAGGTCTAGGTCAAGTAGACATGTGGCTTGGCAGATTGAAGCCAGACAAGTCACTGCTAATGCCACAGAGAGAGGAAAGTGATTAATTTGTTAACTAGGACCTCATTTTTGTGTTCTTATTCTTTGCAGATTCACAGCAGCTGAACAGTGATTTTTTACAATAATGACAGAAAAAGCAAACCACAAAATTTCTGCGAAGCTTTCTGGTTGGCACAGACAGAAAATCTGACATTATGCATCCTGCTTGAGCTCCCTTTTTCCTGGGGTAACTTTGCTTTGCAGGGACACATTCCTCCATGAGGGCTGGGGTTTCTACAGGAGTGACGTAAAACACAGCCAGGTTTTTGAAGGGGTGAGCACCTACAGACGAAGCCAGGTTTCCTGAAGACTGAAGCACATTGTGGGCCAGCTTCTTGGGAAACCACATCTCTTGAGTTGCCACTGAGGTGGTTAGGTCCTGCATGCTTTTGAATAGGCAGGCTTCCTTAGGTTCTGAAGTGGGAACTCAGTTTTACAGGACTTTATCTTTTTAGACAAGGGCCAGAAATGGAAAGATTTCTTGTTTCCTCCCAGAAATTGAAGTTTTGAGCAGATAGGTACCCGGGGTGTGCAAGAACAGCCCCAGTGTTGAGACTAAAATCACTGCTGAAATGTGAAGTGCGTGGTTTAAGACCAAATATATACAGTATGTCTTCCCTATAAAACCCACAGTGGTTGTGAAATCTCCAGAGAGATTTATGGAATCTCTGGTACTTCTTCCTCTTCAGTGTAGAAACAAGTCTTGGACAGCATTTTGAACACAAAATAAGACTCATGTGTTTCTGCCTTATAGTGAATTTCTGTTTATGTTCCAAGGAGGGAAACGGATCAGCACATATACAGTGGCAGTGCTATATATGACAAAGAGTACTGCTGCAAACTCGGAGGACAAACAGGGTGGCTGGTCATCTGCAGATTCTTACGATTCCAGCTGCTGCTGTGTGTTGAAATGTGCATGTCAGAGAACCACATCACACACATCATGTCCTCCACTGGCACAGTTGTACTGGCCTGGTTAAATTTCACCCAGTGATCAGTAATTCACCCGCTTGGCCTTGGGTCACAAACATGACTTGCCATCAAGTAAAACAGCCTTATAAAATGCCTCCAGGGATGGCTAATTTATGGAGGGAAGAAACAACATCCTTCCCCTGGTGCCACTTAACTTTTCATTTTATATTTGCAGTAATTGCACATGACATCTGGAAAAATTGCCATCTGATCCCCGGAGAAAGGCAGGGCAGAAAGTCACAATGCTCTAGGGGCAGACACAAGCCATTCCACTGGCGGGTGGCTTTGGTGTGCTTCGGGCAAGGCCTGGGAGGCAGGCGCCCCAAGTGCCACTCTTCCCCTGCTAATTGTCTTAGCAGACAGCAATGGAGCAAGCACTGGTGGCTTCATTTGTGTCGGTACTGAGTGCTTGTAGGAGCCCTGTGGATCAGGACTTGCCCTGCTCTCCATGCCTCAGTTTCCCCATCTGGAAAATGGGAACAGCCATTACAGCAGGGACACTGCAAGGCTAACCCCTAAGCAGTACCTGCAAAACAGCTTGTCTACAATAACTTCTGTTTCCGTCTGTAACAATGGTGAGTTGTGGATGGTAGGGGTGGAAGTGGGGAAGCACCTGGCCCTGACAGTCCTCCTGCAGCTGTGCTGGGCCTGCGGAGGTGTGCGTGCGGCGGTGGGGTGTGCTCTGGCTGGGGTGTCTCTGTATGCTTTTTTCCACACTTGCTTGCTCTTTGGACAGTGGCTTGCCCCCTGTGACTGCCAGGAGGTGTGAGGCAGAGGGTTAGGCACTAAGCTCTTGGTTGCCCCATTGATCGGAGCGCTTCCCAGCGTTTGTGCTAGGGGACTGAGTGGGTGTCCTGGAGGGGAATCTGGGGAGGAGGACCGGAGAGCAACTGCCACTGAGATGAGAGAGGAAGGCAAGAGAGCAAGCTGCCACTGTTCAGAGATCCCTACACCTTTAAAAGTCTCATCACGTTGGCGCGCTGATTATCCATTAACCTGATGTGAGCTCCCTTTCCTGGGGGTGGCGTCCTCAGCAGCTCCGCAGTAAGAGCCGGGAGCAGGGCTGGCTGCCTCCCTCCTCTCTCCCCTACCCCCCGCTCCTTTCTTATCAGCAATTCAGATTGCATGCAAATCTCCAGGCTTTCTTACGCGGACAAGGCAGAGGACAGAGCATTTCTCCCGACCGCAGCTTTGGGAGAAAGCTGTCTCCTCCTCCTCCTCCTCCTCCTCCTGCGATTTTCTTCCTTCCCCCCTCCTCTCCCCTCCCTCCCTGCCTGCCTCCCTCTCTTTCTTTCCTGCTTTTCACCTCCCTGAACAAAAGTAGCCCTTCTCTCTGCGGCAGCCCTGCGTGCGAGCGGGGCCGCTTTGTT